>NC_138184.1:35204828-35611984 GCF_964194105.1 Spermophilus citellus
GTCCTCTCTGAATTAAAAGGAGAGATCTCTAAAATGTATTTATAATTTTAAGAAAAACATTAAATAGAGCTAAATTAATTTTCAGTCTAATTTGCTTGGATTTTCTTGTTTTATTAATGTGAAATGTGAACTCATCCTACAAAACATTTAGAAGCAAAATGATAAATGCAAATATAAAAGAAGATACTAAAGCTACATTATAGAGTAAAAAAAAAAAATAGAAAATCAAGCGTGTAGAGGTTTTTTTCCTTGTCTATTTTGTGCCATGTAGCAAATAGTGTAACAGTTATAAAGAGACTTTGGGCAGCTCTCCCTCTTGCAGACTCTTACTGGCTCATAAAAACAGGGAGTTGGTCCCAGTGAACAGATGTCACAGGGAAGTGTATACCTGATCTGAGCACAACTCAGACTTGGCCCTGGCTAAATAGTACAGAGAGAGCGCTTGGGCATAAATTCTTGACTTTGGTCACTCCAGATAGCAGGAGCTAAACTTAAACCAATTAAGAGCTAAAATAACTCCCTAATAACTTGGGATAGGCTTTATTTTGCAAATGAGTCAGGCCAACAGGGTAAAACCTGAGCAAATAGAACTAGAAAGGACAGCTTCTGCCTCCTGAAGGAAATATAGAAGTTGAAGGCTAGAAAAAGCAAACTCAATATTAGAATTGGAAGGTACCCAAACTTTTTGGGGAATATAATTAACAGTAAGACCAAGAGATGACCACTCCCCAATTTCTTTGAAATTTCTAACTTCATTCATTTAACAATTTTATAAAAAAATCTTCTGCCTGCATTACTATTTGCCAGGAAAGATTACAAATGGGCTTAACAGTTTTGAAGCTGAGCTTTTATGTATAGCTTTATAGGTTGATTCTCTATATATGTATGCCAGTTCTAATCCAGTAAGTCACATTTTATTTAACTTAAATCATTCTGTAGAGTGAAATTTGATAAGGCACATAAGAATTTCAACCTCTATTAAACTAAAATCCTAGTAATATCTGGTCATTGTAAAAATTGCCTTCTTAAGAATATTCATCTGAACTGGGCATGGTGGTTGGTGCATGTCTATAGTCTCAGCTACTTTGGGAGACTGAGATTGGAGGATTGCTTGAGTCCATGAGTTCAAGACCAACTTTGACAACACAGTGAGAATCCATCAGAAATATTTATTTAGTTTTTAAGGTGATATTTATTACTGTGTATCAAGCATGCTCCAAACTATGTGTGGTTTATCTTTGCATTCCTGAACACAGTATCTTGCATATAGGTACCAGTCCACAAATATTTGTTAATTAATAGATAAATAACTGTGGGGTTTTTGTTCTTTTTAGTTATACACAACAGTAGAATATATTTTGATGTATTTACACAAACACGGAGTGCCTCTTATTCTAATTAGAATCCCAGTCTTGTGGTTGTACATGATGTAGATATTGACTGTGGTGTATTCGTATATGTACATAGGAAAGTTATGTCTGATTGAGTCTACCATCTTTCACTGTAAAGAACTGAAATCTTCTTTACTGGCTTGGATCTATAGCTTTTGACACAGTCAGAGCTTAAGGCCTATTTTTTTTTTTTTTTTTAAGATTCGGTTGCTCAGGCAACAAGATTTTTCCATGCCTGCTTGCCTCCTGTTGCCAAGGCAACCCAGGGTATAGTTGGCAAGCTGGTTTGAGACATCAGATGTTTGCAGTACCAGAGATGCCTGTGGTTCACAACTTCTTTGATAAATTGGTGATGCATATTTGTGTTTGAGAGTATGTTTCTGACTCTAATCTTTGTATATAGAGATGATTATGGTCTTTGTAATCATAAGGCATTAAGGATGCGACCCCAAAGACCCGTATGCCATCTTAGAACCTGTGATTATTCCCACCTTTAACAGATGTCTTGCTTATTTTTACTTGTGGCTATTTTCTCCTCAGCCCTTTTTCATAATCTGTATCTAGTTTTCCTTTGATGAAATGGATTCTTCTTGATCATGACTTGCTAGAATCAACCTGGCCTACCTGCCAATATCATAGTCCAGCCGCCTTCCAAGCAAAACAAAACAAATAAAATGGAAACAAAACAATGCCCCCCTCGATTCCTTTCCTGCGACAGTTCTACACTCTGCTGTCATATTGCTCATCTGTTTCTGGCTGTCACTGCAATATGAGTGCAGGGCACAGGAGCATCATACGCTTCCTGGTCCTGATAGCAGCTCTATTAACTTTACAGATAGATGAGGGCCCTTATTGAATATGAGAGCTCAACCCTACCTAATGTCACTTATTCACACAAGACATGCTTATGAATGTCACTGCCCAGAAGAGACTTTCAGCTGTAAAATCCTAGTTAGCTCCTCTGGTGTAGTTGCTAGAGCCTCGAAAGGCATATTCTTTTTTTTTTTTTATTGTTGGTTGTTCAAAACATTACATAGTTCTTGATATATTATATTTCACACTTTGATTCAAGTGGGTTATGAACTCCCATTTTTACCCCGTATACAGATTGCAGAATCACATCAGTTACACTTCCACTAATTTACATATTGACATACTCATGTCTGTTGTATTCTGCTGCCTTTCCTATCCTCTACTATCCCCCCTCCCCTCCCCTCTTCTCTCTCTACCCCCTCTACTGTAATTCATTCCTCCCCCTTGTATTATTTTTCCCTTTCCCCTCACTTCCTCTTGTATGTAATTTTGTATAACCCTGAGGGTCTCCTTGCATTTCCATGCAATTTCTCGAAAGGCATATTCTTAATATTGTAAGCCAAGCTTCTCATTTTAAAAGGTTAAAACTTTTTAAATTATTGTCAACATCAAACAGTGTTGACTACTTTTCACAATTTAGTTATGTGATACACTAAAATCCATGTGAAAATATTTTCTTCGTTCAGAGATATATTTAAAGAAATTCTTATGAGAGAGACAAGTCTAGAGCTTTATTTCCTTCATAGCCAGGACTCTGGTGACAAAATAATTGGCCCAATAATTCATGCTCTGTTGAATTAATTCAGTGAAAAGTCTATTGAAAATTAAAATTAAAAAAACCAAAACTACAACAACAACTCATGACTGTGTTCTCCACCTTACCCATTAGTGATTTGAGGTGGAAGTTGTAGGCTCACACTCATTTTTGACATCTCCAGATTCTCTTTTAAGGTCACAGCAGATCAGAAGAGTACTGCAGGTGATGGCCTTTTGGAGTCCTTTCAACCTCCGTGGCCCTGAAGTCCTTTGGTCCGTCTGAATTGCTATTGGCTAGCACTCATGTCAAAACTTTCAGAGGTCACATTCTTCAATATGTTTGGGCATTTTCACCAAAAAAATGTCTGGAATGTTTCCTTTGTGTTTTCCAGCTTGAGCTATTATGGGAACGCCATCCTTTGTGGCCATAATGTTCCATTGGACATAAACACTCCACATGCTTCAATCTAGAGAGAGGCCAACTTCCCTCAGGCTCTGCATAATTTCAGTCATTTGTCCATCTGTGGGCAAAAACAATTGCACAGCAGAAGCTGTCACCACTGGTCACAATGAATCCGTTCTGTTTTGAAGTTTCAGATGACTATTTTCTTATGGTTAATGATATAGTTTCCAGAGAAATCAATATATTTTTTCCCTGTTATGCTTAATAACCTCTTAAGTTCTAAGACTATGGAGACTGGTTTCTTTTTGCCATCCCCTCTCTAGTGTCTAGCACAGTGCCTAATTGAAATAGGAACTCAATAACTATTTAGTGAATGAATAAATGAGTGACTGTGTGATATTTCTTTGAAAACATTCACCAAAGTTGATTAAAGAAGAATTTAGAATTATATAAAGGAGTAACAAAGGTGGTACAACCTGGCGTTGCCAGGAGGGCCTCGTTCACACATCCTACTACGTATTATATTTTTTAATATGTGCAAGTATATGAAATATTGAGTTCTTCAGGACAACAATAGTCATCTAACTCAGTATATGAGTGGTTACCAGCTTTTCAGGAATACCCATAAACTTGGATAAAAGTTCTCCATAAGTTGGATTTTTTTATTCACCTTTTAAAGATGATGAGGCCTGTTTTGGGCTAGTACTGTAGGGTTAGCAACTATATGGCATGACTGTAATGTGTGTATGAGGACTTCCTTCTATGGAAGCATCTGCAGTGTTAAATATGGAGAGTGCTGTGCACCTGTGACTGACTCTTGAGCAGTTGAAATGTGGCTGGCGTAACCTAGGAGCTGAATTTTCTAGTTTCACTTAATATTATTTTAAATGTCAAACCATGTAAAAGGTCATTTATTTTTACATGTTAAAATGACAATATTATGGGAAATATTTGATTAAATAAAATTATAAAATTAATTTTACCTTATTTATTTATTTTACTTTTTAATAACTAACGTGGCTACCAGAAAAAAATTTTAAATTATGCTTGTGGCTTACATTATATTTTTATTGGGCAGTGCTGGACTCATCCAGAAGGCTAGGAGATAATGGTACCCCAAAAGCATTTTCCAGGCTCTGTTGCGTGTTCAAGGATATGAGGAAGCCAAAGCAAATGCTCAACTCTTTAGCCCAGCCCTGAGGCTACCCACCCCAGGGGGGGGGGGCACTCCTGTGAACCTTTCTCTATTGAACTCTCCGAGAGCTTGTCTATTCCTTTCTCTCTTTAAACATGTTTCTTATCAGAGGTCTATGGAAAATATATTAACACTCCAAAACTGGCGAGTTTCATTATATTTCAGGGCTCTGGAAACTTGGGCTGGAACAGGAAAAAATTATATATATGTATATATATATATATGATCAAGAGAGGGGCTGGCTTGGTGAGAGTCAAGAGGGTAGAAAAGGATAGAGAAGGAACTCATAGGTGGATACAAAGGATTTGGTATTGTTCTGGTACTTAAGTGGTATGAGTGCAATTTTGTTAAAAATTTAGGTATGAGTTGGATACAGGTATAGAAAATTTGATGATTAAAATGAAAGAGTTGGGGCAAGAGAATTATCAGTCATGTTTGCTTGTATTTGAAACCTAACATTCACTCCTACTGAGAAAATACCTATCCTGTGTCTCATAGATGTTCAATATATTGTTTTGTTGGATTGCATTACATCGAAGTATAGTTCTTGTAGCTTGTCAGGGCACAGATGTTTCTCATTTCATTACAGAAAACAATTATGAAACTGGCTGTAGGTTATGGTGGGAAATATAAGACTGGAGATTAGGTGGAAGGCCTGACACCAACTTTCGAAATCATCAGGCAGTCTAGAATTTAGAGGCAAGAAAATCAAGGGATATGAACAGCACTAGAAACTCTAAGAAAAAGTAACCCTTTTAAATGAAAAAAATCATCTCATGTCAACGGAAGACTTATAGGTTTCTTTTCTTTTTTTTCCTTCGAAGACTACAGAAACCAATCATGGAAAATCCAACATATAACATTTAAATATTTTTTAGTACAAAAGTCACTGTTTTGATTTTAAGTGTAATAAGAAAATCACACAGGGCATGAAGATTTATGTTCTTAATTGTACTTAAAACGTATAAGCAACCCTGGTAAGACAAGAGTTCTTCCATCTCTACCTGTTTGCATGACCATTCTGTTCTGCATTAGAATTTGTTTATTTCCCTTAACCTCTTGAGAGTGTCTTGAAGGAGAATAGCATGCACTTAAATTTATAATGTAGACCACAGCAGAGTAGGCCAACAGCAAATGTTTGTCAAGTCCAAGTCTAAAGAGTCATTCTAATGGCCTCTACTTTGGTTTTCAGGGACTACATTGGAGGAATAGGATCAAGACCAAGACCAGGTAACTTAGTGTTGGTAGCAATAGAATGCAACATACCTTCCTGAAATTCAGTGTGATTTATGTTACAGTTTCATACCTTTCCCCCTTTTATTTCTTCAGCTTTGCTGCCTCTTGACCTGCTTCTGAAAGTGCCACCCCTCATGCTCAGGGCCCACGTTAAGGAACTAGAGGCCAAGTTAGGGACAGGGTGGCAGTCCCACAGCCTTCCTGCTGTGATTCTTCGAAATCTCAAAGATCATGGTAGTACTCCTTAGAACACATTAATGTTAAGTATAGAATGGGTGAACACAGAATTAATAGTTGGGCCTGAAACCTCTGGTGGATGTTTGAGGGGTAATTTTAATACAAATAGCAGGAGAATTCTGTGGTTTTCCACCATTATTGCAATTTGATGGTAACAAAATGCTTTCTGTGTTCACTTATTGACTACAATATTATAGGCTCTTTTTCCAAAATTTGCATTTCTACCTTGGTTGGAATGTTAACCAGTTAAGCTATTGATGTTTAAGTGTGTACCTACTAACAAAAAATAGTAACTGTGTTTCATGTAGGTATTTCTGTAAACTCTATGCCTACATGATCCAAAGAGTGAATACTTTTTCTTCTTCTTTTTTTAAATCTCTTTTACTCTGGTTCATAAAATTATTTTTTCTTTATATTTGATTAAAATTATATTTTATTATATTGTTTCTCTAATTTATAAAGTATGGATCCTTAAACTTAAAAGTTTATCATGATGGTTTGGGAAGGAGTGGATGTATTAATTAATATGTTTCTAATTTCTTTGAAAGAGACTCAGAGTCCAACAGTAACAGTAAAATTATTAGCTAACCCTGGACAATTAAAAAAAAATCCCTAGTGATTGTGCTTTAATATTGTGAATATTTGACTCTTGAGTATAAAGTTCTATTTGATTATTTTGGTTAATGTGAGATTATTGTTTAACGCTCTGCTCACTTTAGCTTCCTTGATTCACAATATTTCGTGCAGTTGATGTGTATGGTGAACACAGATGATGTGAATGGATTCACTGTAATCTTGGACCATGCTTAGTAGACGTTTGTTAATTTTTCCTTGAAAGAGTGATTGACAGTGTGAGGTCATTACAGTGTCAGCATAGATGCAAAACAAGATGGCTTTATTATTGAGATGCCTAAACTCCCATGTTGACCATGGCTCTGTTCCTGTTGTGTTGGCAAAGGTAAGTTAATAACGTAATCATGAAGTTAAAATGATTGTTGTTGACTGATTATATAGTGGCAAGTGTGAGACACACATATGTGTTAACACGTCATGGTTCTGTCCTAATTAATAATAGGAATTATTTTTATTAAAAGGCATATTGAGTTGGACCAGTGTAAGGCTTGATTTTATATCAGTGATATTGATCAGGTCTCTGGATCTTTAGCAAACTATTTATATTATAGCACAGTTTACACATATCCTTTATTCTTCCACTTTGTGATACCTTCTAATTTTAAAAAAAAGTCACTAATTTATATATTTTAAAATATGAATCAGAAAACACTAAATCAACTGGCATCTTCAGTGCCAGTGAATGCTACATCTTACCTATAAAAGGAGTTAACAGTTTTTCCAATATTGTTGAGCACATTATTGCACTGGAGAAAATTTGGGTTGCCACTCAGATTTTGTGAATCTTCACATTTTTGAGTCAAAAACTAGACCTTCATTTTCCCCAATCTTATTACAGAATTATTTTTCTGTATATTATTAAAGTCGTACTTTTTTAAAGTATTGTAGGTAAATTCAAACTATTAGTTGTTTTTATCAAATTTTAAATAACTGGTACCAGCCCCAGTGACTTGGGTCACCTTATCTGCAAGTCATGCTTTTTTCTAGTCATTCCCTGGGTACTTCTGGCCTCAGAGTATAAAGAGGGGACACTGACACTATACTCCAACAACAGGGTGTATTTTTAAATTTTTATTTACCATTTCATTTAGTTTTCTTGGATGGAAAGGAACATAATCAACATCTACAACCCTGTAGATGTTATTGCCTAATTAAAAAAAAAAAAGGCAGGAAGGGAGAATTTTGTATGAGTGTGCTATTGATTTTTCTAGTATATGAACATTATTTTCCATGTACTATGGCAGAACCACAGGTAAGAAGCATCATTTTAGGGTTCCAAGTAGCTGTGTTATAATATGATCTTTCCTGTATGGTACTTACAGATTTTTAGGTTCATAGTGTGATGATACAGCAGTATTTAAAGTTACCTCCAAACCTCTGTGGAACATAACCATGAAACTATTTCAAGTTACTTTTATTAAAAGTCCTCTTGTTCTGTCTTCTAATACAAACAAATTGTATCAATAATTTATACACATTTGGGGGGTTAAATACTAGGTTGCAATTCCCTGCCAACAGAAATGAAAATTTAGGAATTCCATATTGCATCATTGAAAATATTAAAGTTATTAACATGGACTCAAAGAATGGATATATACACATATATTTTTTTGGGGGGGGGCGGGGGGTGGTTCTGTGGATTCAATCCAGGGCCTTATGCATGCAAGGCAGGCACTCTACCAACTGAGCTATATCCCCAGCCCCAGATAAATATCTTTATTATGTTTATTTTAGCTCCGTTTCCCTAATCTTTGTCACTTGTGAATTACCATTGGACACATTTAGCCTTATCTGAGTACCATGTGTGTTACTATTTTCTGAATATTTTTCTTAAACTGACTCACTTTCTCAAACTTACTTGCAGGGGAAATTGTTATTATTTCTGTAAATGAGAAACCAGGAAGGTACACTTGCTGTAAATAAATGGAAGTTCTAAACATAAATAAAGATCCAAGAAAAACAACATTAAATTCTAATTAGATATCATTATGTCCTTATCTTGTAATCTATGGTCTTTGTTATGAAAGAGCATTAGCTAATATTTAAGAAGTGGTGAGGATAGAGTTATACCATACTAAAACTTAAATCTTTTTTTTTTAAAGAGAGAGTGAGAGAGAGGAGAGAGAGAGAGAGAGAGAGAGAGAGAGAGAGAGAGAGAGAGAGAGAGAGAATTTTTAATATTTATTTTTTTAGTTCTCGGTGGACACAACATCTTTGTTGGTATGTGGTGCTGAGGATCGAACCCGGGCCGCACGCATGCCAGACGAGCACGCTGCCGCTTGAGCCACATCCCCAGCCCTAAAACTTAAATCTTGATATAACCAGTGGAAAGAAAAAATGGGAAAATATATACCTTTTAAACTACGGTTATTTCAAATTTGATATACCTGATATTAGTTCCTGATGGCTTAGGGAACTTAGTTCTTTAAAAACAGATTGATTCTTTTATTTCGAGAGTCAAAGCAATTAATCAAACCACTATCTATTACTAAACATTTTGCACAGCCAAAAAGTCCAGGGTCTGTTGTCTTTATTCAAAAAAAGTTTTCTCTTGAAGCAAAGGAAATGACATATTTGTGAAAATTTAATAATGTCAAAACAACTCAGGAAATGTATTCTTTGTCATGTACCTGGGGCACACTGTAATGTTACGGATGTGTTTAGCATGAGTTAAATGTAAATTCTGAGGTGTGTGTATCAAACCCAAATTTTAAAGTGCAAATGTAATGTCAAGAGTGTGGCCTAATTTGACTGGATTAACACTGGCAGTTTTTCCTCTCTTATTTAGTTTTTCATTTAGACAGTATCTGACACCCAGACATTGAACTGATGTATGGAGATTCTTATGAATAGAAACTGTCACATCAGGATTTCTGAGCTCTTAATTTTTTTCCTCCTAGATAACTATGAATCTATTTTTATACTTGTCTTTTGTTCATAAAGGTCAGATATAAATAAAGTAGTCAACATTTCATCCAAATATTCTAGAGAGCACAGCTAATACTCTAGTAGTTTTTATACAAGCAACCCTTAGTAGCTTGCTTTCATTGACACGCAGTATGTAAAAGGGATTTTCACCATTGTCAGTGTGATTTTGAATCCATGTTTTACCTTATTTTATCTCACAGAAACATTTTTAGCATGTAAAAATTAGCTCACTAGATTTTAGTCAAAACTCTTATAATAGTAGTCTATGCTATATAACTTGGTATACAATTAATGTAATGTTTATATTTTTGTTTGATTTGTAGTATGTTATATATGTTTCCCAATTAGATTATAGGCATCTTCAGTAAAATTTTACATACATAAATAGTGGTATGTGTGTGTGTGTGTGTGTGTGTGTGTGTGTGTGTGTGTTGATATCTTGATATATGCCTTAAGTGGGTTCTCTGAGGTCAGGCCCTTGAAAAGTACTTATTCAGTAACTGATGCAGATCCAGCATGTATTTAGCTCTTGTTTATCCTTGCTATTTTATTGAGACCAACTGCATAAGTGGTTTGAAAGAACATTATTTTTTTACATCGAACTTTTAAATACATGCTGATCATCTTTAATCTGAAAATCCAAAATCTGAAATGATCCCCAAACTTAAATTTTTAAAGTGCTGGCATGTGAAAAATTCACACATGAGTTCATGTGATGAGTTGCAGTCACAATATCCATGCATTAAAAATATGGTGAAGTATTACCTTCACGCTATGGGCATAAGGCATATATAAAACATAAATGAATTTTGGTTTAGGACTTGGATCTCTTCTCCAAGATGTCTCATGATGTATATGCAAATATACCAAATTGTGAAGCAATCTGAAATTCAAAACACTTCTCTTCCCAAGCATTTCAAATAAAGGCTATTCAACCTGTATTATTATTATTATTTTAATATTAGACTTCAGATTGGGGTAGGAGTGGAAGGTACAAATTTCCTTTATCAATGATGCTTTGCTTCCTAATTCTTTATGCCAACGGAGGCACTGAGGAAATCACACCAGGTCCCACCAGGTCCCTTCCTGGAGATGCAGATTTTTTTTTGTGATCTTTGCAGGGCCGTGTCATTTTAATGAGATGTTCAGTCTCACAGAAATTATTGATGGCCTCAATCTGAGACAAGTGCCAGCTGGAATCAGCTGTTAAATGGCAGCTCACACTGCTGCCCTCAGGGTTTCTGCCTGGGAGCAAAGGCTAAAGAAAGGAAGGGTTGAAAAGCACACCACTCTCTGGCAGGAATGAAGGGAGGTCACTGTGACTTGGGTAATGAGTGTAGCGTACTATACAAAGTAATTGAATTAATGGAGAAGAGCATGGCTCTCAAATTCCAAATTGTATTGTTAATGTTTTTTTTTTTTAATGGATTTAAAAAATAGTTCAGAGTTTTCCCAAAGTCATTCAAACTGGTTTGTCACATAGACCAATTTAAATATTGAAGAGGGTGATGGATGGTTCAATAGTAATGAGAAACCTGAAGATCAAGAACCTTGGGTTCATGTGAAGTCTTTGCACATGAACCATGCAATTTTACAAATGCAGAAATGTTCAGTACCAACAGCCAAGAATCCATTCATGCGTTGGCTTCTGTTTGAGGAGTTGTTCGGTTCCTTAGGACTTTAACATATGTTTAACCCACAAGAGAATATTAATCATTGAATCAGTTGTTAAGTTTTTGTTTCCTTTCTTTAAGAAAAATGATGAAACAACTAAGTTAGGCTGCTTCCAATGGCTGCTGTAGGAATCACTCTCCTGCCAGCAAGAGGCCTCTTTCTTCTATCCAGGCCACTTGCCTGTCCTTTATAGGGAAGACCAGCTCATTCATTATTTTATTCTATAATTGAACTCAGGGCTCTCAACCACTGAGCCACATCCCCGGCCTTATTTGGTATTTTATTTAGAGACAGAGTCTTATTGAGTTGCACCTCACTTTTGCTGAGGCTGGCTTTGAACTCCTGCCTCAGACTCCTGAGCCACTGGGATTACAGGCATGTGCCAACACACCCAACTCCCAGTTTATTCTTAATTGATACTCTTTCCTATGTGCTCAACAGATTGTTGGGGATGTTTTAGTTAGTGTATCAGTTAACATTTTTATTTATATAACAAAGTATTTTTTATTGTATTGGAGTGTAAAAGCACAGTTGTTGAAAGTTCTTCTTTAGCAAGTGTCCAAATTTTAACCCATTAATGATAGGACCAGGAGGAGGTCAAAAGAGTTGATTCTATGTGCATTAGAAGGACAGGGATGTAAATAGTTAGCAAGAAGGAAAAGCAGAAATAAAATTGCATAAGTAGGGGATGGGGTTGTGGCTCAGTGGTAGAGCACTTGCCTAGCACATATGAGGCCCTGGGTTTGATCTTTAGCACCACATATAAATAAATAAATAAAATAAAGGTATTGTTTCCACACCTAAAAATAAAAAATAATTTTAAAAAAGATTGCTTAATTAAATATAAAACTTGTGAAAGTTCTACAGTGTGATAAAACCATACCAACTTCTTGTTCAGAATTAAAGTCATACCAACATGCCAATTTCTGTTGGTTAACCTCTAATACTACAGGGTTAGTATCAGCTTGCACATTTATTGGTGCAGATTGTTAGTTAAATAATCTTTGACTTATCCTAAGAGTATCGGATTAGGACCAAGTATGGTTATTAGAAAATTTTCTAGCTTGATGAGGAGTGAAGGGGGCAAACCTCTCCTTTACTTTCCATTCTTTTTAGATCAACTGGATCACCAGTTTTTCAGGAAAAAAAATTCCCTCTAGTAGGAATAAAGGAAGTCAGTGTTTAGTAATTGCAGCATAGCATAAGGAATAACTGAGACAGCAGAGAAGAACCAGGCTCTGTGGACTAGGCCAAATGCATGTGCTATTTTTAGGTCACAAACTCAGGAATAAAAATGTGACTTTTGATATTTCCTCCAAACTCAATATCTATCTCTGCCATTATCTAAAGACATAATCAGTTCGCCTACAGATAAATTTCAATGTGTTGCTGATTTCTTTATTAAATTAGAATGATATTCAGCAAATTGACAATCACTCTTCTCTCTTTCCAAGGGTGGAATTTTTTGTTCCCAGGGTTTTGTAAGCATTTTAGTACTAGGGTTTTGAGACTGCTGTGCGGACAATGATCTGAGTGAGTGTGGTTACCCTTCCACATTGGGGGGCCTTAGAAGTGGCACTACGTTGGCTGCCTTACTTCTAGATTCTGTCTGTGTTTCCACCCATGGCTGAGTCCCCTTTGACAAGAAAGCAAGATCTCTACAGGGCAAGCTGGCCTACTTCCCATCTTGTCAGGGACATGGGGAGGGCTGGCCTGTTCTTCCCCATCGCCTGGGCATGGAGACTTGGCGACTCAGAATTTCTCCTCTGATGTCCCATGAAGCTCTCTCTACTGCTTCCCACCTGCTCCCTCATACCACAGCAGGAAGGAACACACACCTTGCACGCCTGGATCCCCAAAGTCTGAGTTCTGTCGTCCAACTGTTCTCCTCCTTCCTGCCCCAACACCAGACTTTGCCCAGAGCAAGTTGGAACGTGGGTGCCTCCTGAGCCTTACTCTTCTTCTTGTCTCCTCAAGTCCCTCCTCAGAGAAGCTTTACTGCACCTTCAAGGGGCAAGAAGAAGAGTTTGTTCATCGACAGTTCTTTTGAGTCTTTCTGCCTTTTGTTTAGACTATTGCTTTTTTAAAAAAATTTTCTTTCGTTGTCAATGGACCTTTATTTATTTATTTATATGTGGTGCTGAGGATCGCACCCAGTGCCTCATACATTCCAGACAAGCTTGCTACTGCTGAGCCACAGCCTCAGCCCCTAGACTATTGTTTTTTAAAGCCCAGGAACTCACTCTCAGTTTTCTGGCTCCTCCCTTTCGTGCCATCTTGGGCGAATGCTGGCCTCATGCTCTGCTGCTGGACTGGTGATGTTGGTGGGATCAAGTGTGAGAGGTAATGCAGCTGTGTGCATTGTGCAAACAGCGCTCGCCCTGTTCTATGTGGCCGTCTCTGGGAATTTCAACTTTAAAACCCCTGAGGTGGTATTTTATATTATGGAAGAATAACTGAAGAGATGGTAGTTTTTGAACTGGGGGACCCTTCCCCTCAAACATACAAAATTGTTAAGTCAGAACAGGATGAAAGATGCATTACAGAAAAGCCTCAGCTAGAATTTAAGAGGGAAGGACTTCAAAGCAGTCTTCCTTCCATGGCCTTTAAACTGCTTGTTTCTGAAGTTTCAAATGAAAGGAGTTTGTTGCCTGATCACCCAGGGGGCAAAAGGGGAGCTGATATTTTGACACAGCTTTCTGCCATCCTATGGGAAATTGCACCAGGGCTAAAGGTAGCAGAGGAAAAAGGCCCAGACTGTCAAGTTCCTTTCTAACAGTTCCTGCCAACAGATTGTACAACTGTCTGTTGGTCTGCACCAGGAATTATCCCATGCCCAAGCCTCCTAATCAGCATCTTCTCTGTCACCTTTCTTTTTTTTTTTAATGAGATGTTGTATTAGTTAACTCTTCATGACTATAATGAATTACCTGAGGCAGACTAACTTTATAAAGAAAAGAGGCTTATTTAGCTCATAGATTTGGAGGTTCAAGAGCAATGTGCTGGTACTAGTTCAGTTCTGGTGGTATCATTCTTGCGGCAGTCATTAGGCAGTATGTGGAGTCACAAACAGGAGACAGGGAGCATGGCTGTCTGTGTCTGTATCATTGGTCTCTCTCCTCCTTCTAGTACAGTTTCCAGTATTCAATCATGGAGGAATCCACCCTAATGACCTTATCTAAGCTTAGTAACTTCCCAGAGGCCCAGTTCTGAACACCATAAGCGGATTATGTCTGTACCCTCTTAACAGTGTTACATGCCTTCAGTGATTGAACTCCTGCATAAATCTGGGGGAACAAACCAGATTGAAACCATAGCAGATGTCACTCTCTTAACCATGGAGGCCCACGCTTCAGCAGCCTCTGGGGCTCAGAGTTCCTGATTTCCACAGATGGTGACCACATTGTAGATCTCCGCTAATGCATAGACAACTCTAGCCCAGTTCCACTTTTCACCATGTGCCCATTTCAGATGAAGACATCAAGGCCCAAAGAATTTGTGAGTTCTCTGAAACCATGCTGCTGGTACCTAGAGGAGAGCATGTTCAATCCAGGATCTTAGCATGGCTCTAGGCCTCTCCTCATGAAAGGATCTTTCCTGAAATATAGGCACCTGGTGACTCCTCACCCTCCTGAATGGTGTCTGGTGGCCTCCAGCTCTGCACATGCTGTGACTTTCATGACACTACACACATAGCACCTCACACTGCTGCTCTCCAGGTGCCACCCTCAAATAATTTGACTGTTATTTGCTGGAACGTTTCCTTGTATTCAGAAGCCATCACTCAAATATGCCCTTCCCTCACACCGAAGCCATGTACCAATCAAAGACCTACTGATTCCTCCTGGTCTTCTCAAGTGGAACCTTTGCGCCTTTTGTCACTGGGTGGATCTCCCACGAAACCCTTGTGAATGAGGACGGAGTGAATCAGTACCATCTTTCATCAGGACCCTTGGTCCAGACTGGAATAGCTTATGTGTGTGTTGGCCCCAGTCATTAAGGAAAGAATATTTTCACCCCTTCTTCTCCTCTTCTACCTTTCATCTCTCCACCTGTCCGGAACTTCCTGATTCTTAGCAGACAGAATTCAGAAAAATCATAGGTTGAGACTATGTCTTGGTCAGTTGGGAAAATGCAATGCAGTCTATGTGTGTGTGGTGTGCATACCTACACGTGTGTGCATGCGATTTGTACTAACAGATTCAGGGTTATAAGTCAGGTTATGAATTGTAATTTCAATAGAGTGGCTGTGTAGCATAAGTCAAGTATAAAGCACAAGAGACCGGCAACTTTCTTGGATATTTTGGTGGACTGTGAGATAATAAATCAAAACACAGGATGCTGTGCAAGATTCAAAGACTTGTCACTTCTAACTCCTTACACACATATGCTTTACAAAAATATTTACATTGAAATCTTGAAGGTATGGGTAGAACATTGTGTTCAGAGTAATAACCCTCATAATAAGAAAAATAGTACTTCAAGCTGGAAAGGAGTCTCAGTATTATTTTATTTTTGTGGTAAGCGGAAGGATTGCCTGTGGTGACATGGCCTCCTAGAGAGGGTTCTGGAGAACTGGGGGCCCCCTCACACCCGTCGAGCCTGAGTCCGTGCAGTAGCGCGCAGGGCCTGCCCCCTCTCATGTCTCAGTGTTCACTTGCACCTTGATCTTCGTTGGGCAATTTGCTTATCCCCACTAAAAGGCTCAGTGTCTTAGTTTAGGCTACTGGAAAAATCCCATCCACTGAGCAGCAAATAAACAAGAGAAATTTATTTTTCATTGTCCTGCAGACTAGAGGTCCAAGATCAAGGTGCTGGCAAATTCTATGTCCGGTGAGAACCTGCTTCCTGGCTCACACTAGGCTCCTTCTAGCTGTGTCTTCACGTGGTGGCAAGAATAGCAGAGCTCCCTCGGCCTCTTTTCTAAGGGTACTGATCCCATTTATGAGGGCTGTGCCCCCATGACCTTGTCACCCACCATCCCTTGCTTCCTAATACTGTCAACTTGGGGTTCAGGATTTCAACATCCGAGTTTGGGGGAATAAGAAGGATTCAGACTACACTGCTCAATTTGCTCATCTGTAAAATGGGGGGAAAACAGTCACCCTTCAGTGTGATTGTGTGTGTGAGAGTCAGTGTGTGAAGGGCTTCCCACTGTCTTGCCCCATCTGTGCCAAGAAAGCACCATTTTCCCCCCAAATGCTCTTAACTAACACTCCAGAGGGGAAAAGAGCAGTTTGATTCCATCCATTCCTTCCTCAGAGTAAGAAAGCAAGTAGGATTATTTTTGATTCTTGAAAGTAAATTGCCTCTTATGAGGAATTTTGTACTTCTCTGTTTTAAAACACTAAATTGTTTTAATAAAAACTATGAAAGAATACAAAGTGTTCTAATAGTCTAAACTTTGATTTTGTTAAAAACAAATTTTTTTCCTATAGTATTAAATTTTAGGAGACCAAATATGGTATAGATGCCACAGTAAGGAGTACCATATAGATGTGAATCTTGGGCGTGTTATATTTGACTGACATTGCACATGTGCTACAATCAGCCTCACTGATATCATTTTTTTCTTTTGCTCCCCCTCCCCAACGCCATTTTGTATGTGTGTGTGTGTGTGTTGGGGATTGAACCCAGAGCTTTGAGCACTCATTGATTTCTTTTTAAGGGAAAATTGTTTTAGTAAAAAAATGTTTGGGGGATAAAATTGTTCACATAAATATGTTCTGCTTTTTTGTGTGAATAGTTAGAAAGTGTAATATTATTAATAAGCTAATTGAAAGATTGAGAGAAAATGCTTTAAAACTAGATTAAATGATAAGGCTAATATTTGCCATGAACTTGGTGGTTATTCATCAGTAGATGAAGAATAAAAATAAGGGAATATATTTATTTGGATTTTCAAAAAAATGTTTGTTTTACTGAAATTATTGGGAAGGAGGATACTAAAAATGTGAGAATTCCATCAGATGAAAAACCCAGAATCAGCTACACTTGTCCAGGAAATCAAGAGTTTGCAAATATTTAGGTAGACTTCTTACACATCATTCCCAGTCTGAAATTTCCTTTGTCTCCCCAGTCCTAACCCATACCCCAGTTTAGTAATCCTGCAAGAATCCCCCATGGCTCTAAGCAGATGATGGGACCCCAGCTTGCTATGATACAGTGACAGCATGTACCTGAGACATTTGGCAGTACCCGAGACTAAACATTAATTTTAGTTCAGATGGCAGGGTGGGAAAGACCCTTTAAATTCAAAAGAAGTAACAGATTAGGTGAAAATGCTTTTAAATGCAAAGAACAATAAAAGGATCAGTATTCAGAATATGTAAAGAATATTTACAAATCAGCAAGAAAAAATACAGCAAAGTATAGTAACCTCACTTGCATTCAAAAAACACAACATAGAAAAAAATCAGATTGGCATAATTGAAAAATTTTATAATATGTAGTGTTGATTAAGGTATAGGAAAATAGTTTCTCTTCTGTCAGAATATAAGGTGACTTAGTCATTTAAAATGCATTTATTACAGGGGACTGAAGATGTGGTTCAGTTGGCAAAAAGCTCACCTATCGTGTGTGAGAGCCTGGGTTCAGTCCTTGCCCCTCAAATAATTTGTCACTGTAAGACGTGTATATTTTAGGGCCCAGCTATTTAATTTCTCCATATCAGCTTTGAAAAAGCTCTTGTATTTAACACACAGTGAGGCATGCACATGTGTATGCAGTGCAGCATCACTTAAAATCATGAGAATTGAAATGCAACTCAGTGCCCAGCAAGGCAGGAGTGGCCAAGTAAACCATGGTGCATCCAGAACATGTAAAACTATCAGCAGTTATATGGAATGAGCTAGAACTGGGTGTGTTGGGGAAGAAAAGGATCTCCATGAGAGGCTGAGAAAACAAGTTGTGAAATAGTCTATAAGATGTGATGTGTCACCATTCATTTAAAAGGCAAAGGAGGGAAGAAGAGAGGGAGAGGAGGGACTGAGGAAGGAAGAAGGACAGAAGGATAGAAAAGAAGAAAATAATACCAGAGACTTTCTGTAGTAGTGGCTTTCAATATCTTTTGGAAATAACCCTCAGTAAGATACACCCGTCATGTCTTGATGGAGTGGACCCTTACTACATGAGATATACTCTGAAATTGTTCTATCCTCTTCTAATTTGCTTCATTCCATTTGTCAAATGGAAGGAAGTGAATTACAACACATTAAATTGATTTCAGGACTCAACCATAGTTTGGAAAGTAGTGTTCTGGAGATACACACACACACACACACACACACACACGCACATACACACAAACGGATAGCATAAGACCAAAAGGCAATACACCAAGTTGATATTAGGGATTATCTGGGTAGGTGTGGGAGTGTGGGGTGGTTTCTAGGGAGCCTGAGCATCATTTGTAATACTTATATTTTGATCATTTGCTGTTTTATAAGGAACAAACATAATTAAACATCTGAAATTTAGTTTTTTGAATAAGCCATCAAAACTATTTTTGAAAGTCAAGAATTTACTGGGATTAAGAAGGTAGTGGTTAAAAGGTCTTAAGGGAAATAATTTTCAAGTTAATTTGCATAATTGATCAGTTCCCAAAGTAGGCAACCTAGCTAACTCTCTCTGTTTTTGTATTTAGGGCCACAGATGAGCACATACTTGTGGCAAGGTAGAGTCAAACCTGTGTGATATCCCACCCCAAATGTCATCACAAGCCTAAGAGCTCTCTGCCAATGCCGTGAGATTTTAACTTGTTACCTATGGCTGTCATGTCTACCAATAAAAAATACAAAGTAGTCAATGTGAAATGCTAAAAACCCAAGCCCCCCCCCCCCCCGCCCCCTGCCATTTTCAGAAAATGCAGAGTGAATGTTTCTGTAGTAGCATCAACTTGGCCACATCACCTGGTCTCCATTTTTTGCTATGGATCTGAGCAAAGAAAGGGTTGCATTCTGAGCATTGTTCCTGCAAGGACTTTCACTGTAGAAAATGTGGCAGGTGTACACTTGGCCATCTCTACAAGCTGGAGCAGACAATTCCTATTTTCTATTTTACAGTTACATTAGTGCTTTCTGATTTACCTTCATGTATTTACCCTAAGGGTAATTTATTAAACCTCATTTTAATGATCAAATAATTAATGCTTAAAAAGAGTTAGAGTATTCAGGGGAGATAAATCCTTTAACTTCCAAATATTTAAGCAAGATGTTGACTGCAGATGACATAGAATCTGATTATTTATTGTGCTAATATTTCAACTAAAGATACCTAGTAAAGAGGATGTTTATATTTTATTCTTTTATATGTCTTAAATATAAATTTTAATATGCTTATAATAACACATGTTAACTCTTAAACAACTATGCTACATTTTCTCTTTAAATGTTTTGAAAACAAAGGATTTATGGCAAATATGCAAACTTTCTCAGAAAGCACTTCTATAAGAATCATTTTGAAAAAAATCTTAGTGATTGATAAAGCAGTGATTATATTCAACTTTAATTTCATATAGGTTTGATGTTGTATGGAAAGAAGAGAAGTTTTTTTTTAAGAGGGAATTATTAATGGTTACAGAAAACATGCTGAAAGCTAAGGGCAGTGAGAGAAAGGATATCATAAGGCGCATATCTGAAGTCCCTTTTCCATGTCCTCCCATGGGAAGTTAGAGGTAAGAGGAGGCCAAGTTGGTCTGGTGGCCATCATAGGGATCAAGGTCATCCCTCTAAATAGTTTGATATCAGACTAACAGGTGTCAAGTTGTGTATGAGTGGCTGATATAGCTTTATAAGGAAAAGTCAGGAAAAATTATAAATGTGCCCAGCTTAGGCCTAGGATGAAGTTCAGGTGAAAATTATAATTCATAATAACCAAGGATTTAAAAAGTACTTTATTCTAGCTAAGAGAAGTTTTGTTTCTCTGTAACATCGCCTATTTGGTGTTTGTGTTTATTAGTTGGGACAAAATTGGTTTTAAAATATTTTATGGAGGGTATAATGAATTTAAAATTTAAAATCATTATAGCCACTTAAGTATATCTGAAGTTGGGCTTTTCAGTGGCCACAGAATTCAAAGCACCACTTCCTCCTTGCTGAAACTGCAGGAGAAATATCCAGTAGACCAATTGGTCTTGCAAATGACAGGTACAACCATCATGTTACTTAGAAGCTTGAGAAGTAAAGGGAAGGAATTGTTTATTCCAAATCATAAAATATTACAGGGTTTCTTCATGTTGTCTCATTTATAAGGTGAGGTCTTTCCTTTAAATTTTTTTTTTTCAGAAAATTATCCCATTTCTTACTACTATCATCTTTGAAAGAGAACTTGACTAACTGTGGAATTTTTCACCCACAGCATCTGCAGGAATTGCTGTGTCCCAGAGGAAGGTGCGTCAGATCAGTGATCCCATCCAGCAAATACTAATCCAGCTGCACAAAGTCATCTATATCACACAGGTCAGTGTTCCAGCTTTCTATTTTTTTTTTCCATCTGAAACACAAGTTTGGTGCTAAAACCGCTGAAGAACTACCTTGTAGGACTTCCAGCTGAGTGAACACTTGTTTTTATCTCCTTCCAGGACACACGTGTAGGGAGACTTCTTGGCAACCAAGCTGGGAGGGCAACAGGGTAAAAAAGCAAGTAGGTCAGGGTTTCCCTATGACTTCTTCCTGCTCAGCCAGAAGCAGACTTCCACACAAATGGCCCTTCCTTGTGTGAGTTGGGGGCAGTGGGAGTGGAGGGTGGGGAGGGTCGGGGGAGGGAATGGGAATAGAGCTGGGCTTCTTTTCCCATAAACAGCTTTACCACAGGAAATAGTGCTCCCACCACCATTCTTAATCTTGAGGATGCTCAGTTGACACTAGGAAGGCTCAGAAATATGAAAGCCAAAAACCACACAAAATCCAGGATTATTAAGATTTTCTATTTGTAAATCTCAGAGACTTAGGCACTGAGGAAAAAGAATCAGTGTTGAAAAGTATCTATAAATGATGGACAGAAACCTGTCTAGTGAAAACAACTTAAAATATTCATTAAGAACTGTAACCATTTGGACAAGAAAGTCAGTATTATGTTGAAGTTTATGACTGTATGTTATATGTAGCTTATTGATATATTTGCTCACTGGACTAATTGCCTACCATGAGCCAAACACAATTCCAGGTATTTGGATCTATCAGTGACCAAAGCATAAACATTTCCTCACTGTAAGATTCAAAGATCCAAGCAGGATCTAGTGTGCACCAGTGACTCAGAAGACCAGCCTCAAAAAAAGAACTGGGTATGTAACTTGGTGGTGAAGCACCCCTGGGTTCAATCCCCAGTACCAAATAAATAAAGAAAGAAAGAAGATTCAAAGATTCTGCCTTGGGTTGCTGTCAGTAGCCAACTTTGGCAATTCCAATTTTTCATTCAAGTCCTGCAGAGAAATATCTAAAGATCAGTGGACCAGCTGGGATTATTATGCGCAAAATTGGGCTGATATTTCATTTATCACCTGAATACCCTTCCTGCAAAAAGATAAAAACAAAACAAAGCAAAATACTTTTTGATTGGTGCAACACAGTAGCATTTTAAGACTCTAGGAATTTGCATCGGTTTTTAAACAGTGTCTATTATTCCTAGAAAACCTGTGCCTCCTTTTCCCCAGTGTACAATCACTGCAGTAAATGGCTGCAGATCTCTGTGGGAAAGCTTGGAGGAAATGATATAGTATGTTTCAGGACCCCCCGCCTCATGGCATCCCAGCTTCCGTATGATCCAAGGGGCTCTGGGTCCTTTAGTTGACTTAGGTCTGGAAACTATAACAGTGGCAATGGCAACAGGATCTTGTCTGCCAGATCTGGAGCTTCTCTTCTGTTTCTTGGGCTTAGAAATGTCCTAGTAGGCTGACTATTTATTTTCTTCCCAGGAACACCCTAGTTAATTAATTACCATCAAAGATCTCTCTAACTAACAGAATGTTGCCCCTACCTTGTCATGAACGCTCACCTCTTGTCACATGCTTTCAAATGGCCTCTGCCCATTGGATACATTGGAATACTGTGTCCTTCAGTGTCATAGCTGGCTTACAAAGAAGAGCAACCCTGGAGCCTTCTAAGATGCTCCCCTCTCCGAGTATTTCTCAGTGCCTTACTGAAAGAAGAGCCTTTTGGGTGTCTGTCTGAAAGCGATGGGGGAGTGGACGTGCAGATCACATCTAGTAAATCCTCTGCAATGTTCCTGTTCCTCTGAGCCTTTGGATTCCCTCCTCCACGTGCCAGAGAAGTTCTGGCACTTTACCATCATGAAACACAGGCCACCACTGAAAATCAGTTTCAGTCCACCAAATAGTTAAGCTGCACCTCCATCTGCTGAACTAACACATTAAATCTCTACTGTGTGCACCCACATTGATGAATTCAGTCTGGTCTTGTGCTATATTTTATCCTTCCTGGCCTAACATCCTTAGAATCCACTTCTGCACATGTTCTCTGGCTGGTTGCTAATATATAGTAGCAAAATCTTGCAATTCTTTTCGAGGATAGGTTATTTCCTCCAGAGTGGTGGTGGATACTAATTCCCCTAGATCATAGTGAGATACGTCTCTGGCTATGGATTTGGTCCTCATTGTTGTGGATCTTATGAAGAATGAGTATTTCTTTTAAAGACATCTATTCTCATTGATTTTATCATCCAGTTTTCAAGCAAAGGGAGGCTTGTTTTGTTAGACACAGAGCAACAAGCTCCTTGCGTTAACAATGAAGGCCCAGAGTGACTTGGGTTTTAAGATTGTCAGCATGATCTGGGCTCAGCGAGATATCCCTATTCTAATTTTTAGTATTCTTTTCTTTTTTTCTAACATTCACATGAAAAACTTGATGAAGTGTGAATTCAACTGACATTGTAATTTATCAGCCTTCCCAATTAAATTCAGCATTTGATTATCAGCCATATCAGTGCTTTGGCAGCACAAAATAACAGGTTATTTTGGAGCTGTCATGGAATCTTCCTGGGTCTCAGATCATGACTTGAACAGACAGTTAAAAGACTCACACTTGTTACTTTATCAGTGCTCCAGTGTACTCAAAAAAGTCCATTCCATACCACAGTCCTTGTGGTCTTTCTTGTTGCCTGACAGTCAAGTGCAGTGGCCATTTGGGCTTTAGTCAGCATTTCATCGAGGTGATGAGCTGATCAGTTGTGGTGCCACTAAATGAAATTATTGTCCTGTTGGTGACAAACCAACCAACCAAATTCAGCACCGATCCAAGGACACAATCATACCACTCCTCAAATCCCATCTTTGGGGTCAAGCTCCTTGAACATTCCTGGAACCTTTATCTGGTATCAGTGAAGGTCCAGTCAGAAACCACACAATTATGTTAGTCAGCTTTCCCTCACTGTCACAAATACCCAAGATAATCAACTTATAAAGAGAAAAGTTTTAGGGGTTTATTGTGGCTCACCATTTTTGAGATTCCAGTCTACGATCAGTTGGCCCTTGACAGGCCTGTGTCAAGGCAGTATATCATGGTAAAAGAACATGGTGGTGCAAATCCTCTCACCTTGTGTCAGAAGAGTAAGAGAGAGGAAAAGAAGGTGCTGGGGTCTCACTGTCTCCTTCAAGTGCAGGTCTTCAATGACCTGAAGTCCTCCCATTAGGCCCCGCCTATTAAAGTTTCTACCACCTCAGTTGTGCCTCCCTGGAATCATGCTGTGAACATCTGGGCCCTTGGGGGACATTCTAGATTCAAACCACAATAGTAATTTCAACAAGGAATGTTTAATATAATAAATTATTAACTATAACAGAATTTTATCTACTGATGATGAGGAAAGAAATCCAAAGCATATAGGAATAGCAGATAGAGAAGTCATAAGCTCTAGGACTGAGGCAGAGCACCTAACAAGGAAACAAATATGAACACCGCTTACTCTGGATTGAGGTACAGACCTCACTGGAAAGGTCAGAGAAATTTGCAAAAGTGTCATGCTGGGGAAAGTTGATCAGAAGCCTCCCTCTGGGGACCAGAGTAAGACATCACATGAGGTACCATGCTATGGAAGTTGTTGGGAAATCAGCACTGGATGGTGTTGGTATATACTCTCCACGGAATCAGGGGAGACTACCCAGAAGTAGGTGTTATTTCATAGAAGTCTCTGGAAAGCCACCTACAGTCAGTAATACTGAATGTGACTTGGGGTGACCTCTTACCACTGGGGTGTCACCATGTACCACTGGAGCAAGGCAACAGCATCGCTGGACCAGAAAGATGAGCTCCATCCTCCTTCAGGGTCCTTCTGGGGCCTTCCTATGAGCAAGGTTGGCATCCAGACAGCTGGTGAAGGAGAGCTGTGTTGGTTTCACATTCAGGTCAGTCAAGGGCAGACTTGGAGCCGACAGGCACTGATCAGTGGCACCCTTAGCCTGGGGACTAGGCAAGTAACTCTTTGGCACCACCCACACCCCCTCTGATTTCTGCTTCTTCTCCCTCCCTCTGCTCTTTGCCCCTAGACTGAGGAGCCTCTTCCATGCGTAGGGTTGAGCAATCTGGTTCTTATGTCAAATTTTGTCCCAAATCTATTGTTCTTTTTGGTCACCCTGATGTCTGCTCTTTTAGATGCAAAAGCCAAAATTGATTACTTTTCCCTCTTTTTTTCTGCCATCCTCTTTCTTAGGCAACCACACAAACCTTTCCAAGTAAATGAAAGGGGGTGAAGGAGTACAAGGAAATATGTGTGTATGGGGAGGAGGGAAGCCTGGTTAATAAATAAAAATTGTAATCTGCTCTCTCTTATAAACTATTGTATTAAAAATGCATCTCCATTTAACCATTGATATGGAAACATGGGAGACTATTCTTAACTCTAGTATTATAGAAATAGTTTAAATAACTTTTCAGTTACCTCAACTAATATCTATTAAATTCAGAGAAATATCCTTTGAAATTTAAGTACAGCTTCCATATGCCTGTCTCAGTAATTTTGATGTAAAAAAGGAAAAAAGTTTTTAACGGGGTATATTCCATTTCTTTATTGAATTTCAAAGTATTTTTAAAGCAAGAATAAAACTATTGTAAATATCTGATTATTATGCTTTTAAACTGCCAGTGTGACAAATGAGTTCACATTTTTTTGGCAGAATGGCTTTCCTTACTCCAAGTGAAGATATAACTATCATGGTTTTTCAAATGTGTTTTAGAATGCTGGAAAGTTCATGACATTGCACATAGTAAGCAATGATTCCCCTCTAGGGAACTTTAACCTACAGCGCTAAACAAAGTCGATGCTTTTGACACAAAGAAAAAAATGCAGGCCTAATCATTATTCTAGGGTATGTGATGTAAGTTAGAGAGAGACCAAGTCAGTTTTCTCTTTCTGCTAATTGCAAAGGAAACTTGGAGAAAGCAAGGCTGAATTGAGAAACGAATCAACCAACCCAACAAACCCTTCTTTCTCTCATGTTTATGTACTTAAGCTTGGTGGCTGTCCTGACCTGCGGGCCACATACTTCCTGAAAACCAAAAGATGAACTTTCAGGGCAGATTTCTTGCCTTTGGCTGGTGGTGGCCTTTCCTGTCCAGTTGCCATGGAGACAGACCTGTGAAAATCACTTAAAAGCAACTATTTTACAAGGCAGGATGTTCAAAAATCCTTACTCTGCCTTCAGTGATTTGACATCTGTTTCCGTCAAAACTAAAATGGTAATCTTAAGACCAGGAAGCTAAGAATGAAATCTGTGGGTTCGTTTTCATTGCCAGAAACCAAAATCGATCTTTGGCCTATAAGGTGACTACAAGTACACAGGTGACCTTTTAGTATGAGTTTTTATGTGTTATTGCTTAGGTAAGAGCTGCACAGCCAAATTAAGGCTGGAGTTTAAGTCTGTTCTGTGATTTTGATTGTCTTCTTAAATAAATGTGTCGAAAAATCAGCATTTATCAACTTTTAAAAATTAAACATCTATCTCCAAGAGACCAGGCAGACAGTTCTGGTTGCAGATCTTCATGACTGCTCATCTTAACAGACACAATCATTACTAACAGGAAAAAAAAAATGCACAGCAATGTGCTGTCCTCAAATGAAAATGATCTTACTGGTTGTCATCAGGGAAACATGCAGTTTTTTTTTAATTAAGAATTTTTTTTAGTTATAGATAGACACAATACCTTTATTTTATTTTATTTTATTTTTTAATGTGATGCTAAGAATCCAACCCAGTGCCTCTCACATGCTAGGCAAGTGCTGTACCACTGAGCCACAACCCTGGCCCCTCGTGCAGTGTTTTGTAGCAAATGATGGATAAGAATTTAACCATTCATACTCACTCACCTGGATCACCTGCTTACTAATGGCAAGGTGACAGAGATTAACCAGAACAGGATATTTAGGGTAAATCTGTGTTACTCAAATCAACACATGTTTTCAGGGTCTGTAAATTCTAAGAGAAGTGTTACATTTTTGTGTGTGTGTTTGGATGATCCTCTTTGAGTATCTCATCTAGCATTTAGGAAAATTTCCTCTTAAGCAATAACATGTCAAAATAACTTTTTCAGAAATAGAATCAGATACTGGTTTAGGTAACTATTTATCAGATGGAGCCCTATGGACTGCTAGTGGTCTGTTGATGTATTCTTCGACAGAGAATTTGGTTCTTTAGAAAGAATATATACATTATACAAGTTTGAAAAAACCTACTAGAAAATGTACAGGTCAGATTTCATAATTTTTCTTTTGTTACTTTGTAAGGTGTAGTAAAGCAAACAAAATATAAGCTGTCAAATCTTTGGCTTTTGAGAAAGTCATTACGTTTTCTAGAATTAGTTTCTTTGCTCATAAAATGGGAGATCTTCTGGGATTACCATGAGCCTTGAAGGAAATAAAGTATATGAAAATATTAATAAACTAAAGTGCTGTCCTGAAGTGACTAGTATGTTGGTATTTGCTTTAGGGTAGTGATTATTGCTAGAAGACTTACTACTTCAGAAAGTGTATTACATGTTATATAAGGTCTTTAAGTTCTGATTTCCTCACCCGTAAAATAAGTGCTGCTTTATGAGTTTGTTGGGGGTAAAAAGTATGATCATGCCCATAAAAGAGTGATCATGGTGCCTAGCACATATGAATCATAGGTATTGATTTTCTATTATTGGTATGATAGTTCTTGTGCATAATATATCATTATACTCACATCATCTGCAGTTCAGCTAAGCATGAGTCATCATTCTAAAATTTAAAATTCTTCCATTAAAAACTTTAACAATGAGATGCTGTCTATGGGGATCATTATTCCAATAAGATACAATAGCTTTCTAATACTTCCCAGTGTATGAATCTTTAAGTTGACTGAATGTTAGCTCATTCGAATGAGTTTTATGCAATTTATGCAGGTCATCTAGAGTAGTAAATGCAATTAGTTCTAAGTTAAATAGAGGCTTATCAAGTTAAATAAACAGCAAGATTTTTCAGAGTATCTGAATGAATTTGATACTGGTAGCTGCCAGAGTACTGGGATGAGGGTCCTTTGAAGGAACCATGAGCCCACCAGGTGCTTCACACCTTCGAGAGTTTGTTGTACAGGCAGTACTTGCTGCCTTTCCCTTGGACAGCTTTGCTGCAATCACACTGGGCCACAGACATATAGTCCTGGGCCGACACTGCCCTCTGGTGTTTGATTCAGTGAGGTGGCAACTTCTGGTGTGCAACAATAGAGAATCCTCCAAACCCCATGTCTCTCCACGGACTTTTCCCATCCCCTCCCTGCTCAACCCAAACCTTCGCCAGGAAGGTGTGTGTGTGCCTCTCCCCTTCATTGTCTGTTTCTATTGTACATTAAATCCATTCTTCTTTTGCTTTTCTTTCCTGCACACATCTATCTTTTATGCTCATTTCCATTGTCTGTCTTCCCACTATTTGCTCATTAATGCTCAGAAATATCACTCCTTTATCTTACATGATTTCCCCCTTCCATCTCATGTGAAAGGACCGTAATAATTATGACCATTTGCTGCGGGTATGGGGAGGAATCAAGTTGGGATCAAGGGAAGAGATAGCTATAATAGTGACATCAAAAGAGATCAGTGAAGTCTTAGTGCTGCCAGATGATTAAATCCTTCAAAGCACTCAGAAGGGCTCAGTATCTCCAGAATAATCCATTTCCCCCCTAGTTAAGCCTACTTTAGCTCAAGCACAAGGATTACAGGTACATTTAAAAGCATTTGGGGGGGGGGGGTCTGGGGATGTAGCTCAGTGGTAGAGTGCTTGCTAGTCTGTCTGTCTGTCTGCCTCTCTCTCTCTCTCTCTCTCTGTCTCCCCCTCCCTCCCCCTCCCTCCCCCCAATCTTTTCAGTTGCCCTGTGTTTCTATGTTGTGTAACTATAAAACTTCATAACGGGTCCTGCATTGTATCAGGTTTGGGATTATGAACAATTGTTCCTTGGCTACAAAGTCAGTCATCACAAACCCCAAAGACCCTATGCTTTGCTCTTCTGTTACCTTTTACATGAATTTGAGTGAATAGATGTTCTTTGTGTTATTCAGAATAGGGTAAGTTGTATGCCACTAAACAGTACTCCCTCACATCCCTCGCCTTGACACCACAGAAGGTGATTTCTCACTCAGGCTGACCATGTCGAGGCCATGCCATGTAGAAGAGGTGGACTCTGGGCTGCAGTAGGGAAGGACAGAGATGGAGGGAGCACCCTGGTTGTGTAAAGGAGGAGCATCCCTTCATCCTTAGAGTGATACATACCATCTTATTGGCCAAAGAGAGCCACGTGACACCAACCGGAACTGGAAGGAAACCCAGAAAATCCTAACTGTCTCTCCATGTCATTCTTTCATTTGATCTGAGCTTTTACTTATATCCTAGGTCTCTTCCCATCGAGCTATCTGTTTTCTTATCTGTTCCTCTTCCCCTTTCAAGATCTCCCAGTAAACAAAATGGAACACTTTGTCAACCCTGAGACTGCTTATAATGCTGACCCTGGTTCTTTTCTGTTATCCATCTCCCAGACTTCACTTCATCCCTCTGCGCTTCTTGGGATCTTTAACTTCCTGTGTAAATCCAACCTGCAAAGCACTACAAATCATTTTTTTAAATTCCCTGTTTTCATCTAGTTACCATATTTTCTAAGACTCCACAAAGACTTTCTACGTATGTGTTAAGTCTCACTCTTCCTGGCCAGGCCCTGATATATATGAATCTGTTTTGTCTGTCTTCTGAATACAAGCAGTTCCTAAAATCCAATCTCTCTACAGCTGAATTTTCAGGGGCACTCCCAGGCAGGTGACTGTGAACTGTGGCAGACATGCATTTTCTGGTCTAAAGTATCAGATTCTTTATGACAAGGGCCACTGCCAGGGTGTTTACCCATGGATGGTTCTGAGCGTGCTATACCCACCTAGACATTCTCAAATGTACCCTACTTTGTCAAGGCTGTTCTTTACAAAATTCAATATGTGTGTAATTAGTGAATGGTTTAGTTGTTATATGAAAAGTAATATCAATGAGTATAACAATGATAAGATAAATGGAAGCAGACCTTTTGAAAAGCAGTGATTTATTTTACTACTTTGGCATCATAAGATTAAAAAAATCATAGCACGGGGTCGTACTAATTTGGAATAAAATTTAAACGATTATTTAGCCCCGTTGGCTGCACATTGTTCCATCAGCCCCCTGTAAATGCTGCCTGTGGTCAGCAATGCAGTGTTGAGTATTTGGTTTTAATGATTATTTTCTGATTTCATACAGCTTCCTCCGGCTTTGCACCACAATTTGAAAAGAAGAGTTATAGAGAGATTCAAGAAATCCCTCTTCAGCCAGCAGAGTAACCCTTGTAATTTGAAATCTGAAATTAAAAAGGTATGGTATTCTATATATAGGAATTCTTTGGTTGATAAAACACATCAGTTACATCTTATTCTTCCTTTACTTTGTGCTTTGAACTCTATCCTCTATTAAAGGGTTTTATCACTGCTTAAAATATCAAATCAAGTGTAAGTCTTAGCCTCTCCCAAAGGTGAGAGCCTTTGTTTCTTTAGCCATTATTTTCAGATGCTAATAGAGTTCTTTCAGCATTATTATGTATTTTCCTAAGAATAAATGTTATTATTTATTTATTTGTGGTGCTGGGGGTTGAACCCAGGGCCTTGTGCATCTGAGGCACACACTCTATGAATTGAGCTATATATCCCCAGCCCAAGAATAAATGTTATTATATATCTAACTTAATGTGTGTATATTTCACATATTTTAGAAGATTCCACCCCAATATTTTATTAGAAGGAATCTACAGGGGACCCCCAAGTTGAACTTTGCCCTTTTAAAAAGGCAGTTGATGCTCTGAGACCATGATTTTGATGATTTGTGAGAGGGCTACATGAACTATTTCTAATGTTTTTTTTTTCCCATCTTCAGCAATCTCCTAAACTTGAGGTGCTAAAAAATATTTTTATTCATACATTCACATTTAGTGACTAAATCACTAAATTAACTATTGGTGATTGTTTAATTGTTTATTCTCTCATTAGCACAACTTGGTGGCAGTAAATCCCTCTGTCTTAGAAGTAGCCATAAACACTGTTTTCCTGTCCCCGAAAGGCCCAAAACACAGGTCATTCAGCAAACCCAGGTAAAGATGCTTGGTCCCCTTTCAATTTTATATTTAAAAATTTCTTTCTTTCTTTCTTTTTTTTTTTTTTAACATTGTTAACCTTGGCATGGACATACCACCAATGAACTTTCCCTTTGACTTTCTTTTCCCTATGATGTATCTGGTCTTAAACATGGACTTAGGAATTATTCAGGGAATATGATAGGCTCTTCAATAAGAAAGGCTAATAGAACATTTGCTCAGCTGCCTTCCATCTTCCATGCTTGCACCATTAGTACCTGCACACACTAAAAGGAGATGGGGAGGGTACTCAGGTTGTAGGTAAACAAAGCACAAACCCTGTCTCATCAGAGATTAGAGAGCGAGATTTCTTTCATGCATTGTGTTGGCAAATAAGGCCAAGAAACGAAACCAGAGGAGATGGAAACAGAGACAGAGACCTCCCATATTTATTTAATGATACTTACACTCTGTATCCTGAAGACTAGTAAATATATTTTTAAAAGACAGAAGCTCATATTTCCCACAAAAAGACTACCTGTTGCTTGGTTTCTCTATTCTTATTAAAGTGATATTCCCAATAATCCATTTTGTACATAAACTTATTTTACCAGAAATCCTCGTTTTAAAGGTGAAAGCTTCTACTACAAACTGATACACACAAAGGTGGCTCTGACTCTTCCTTACTCAGTGATCTTCCAACAGTGTGTGTGTCCTTAAAGCAAATCACTTTCCTTTTTTTATTACTCAGACTCCTGGTTCTGCATCCTTGCCTTGCTGTCTTTCTCTCTTTCCCCGAAGGCAAGGAGATTTCTTTTTGTTAAATTGTACCCTCCCCCTGCAGACCTGCGCTTTCCTCCTCTGCATCACGGTAGCATCTCTTACTAGTGCACTTAGTTTCTCTCCCTTCTGGTCTAGGGAGGAAAAAAAATGGGGATTAACAGGATGGTAGAGGTGTCCTGCGGGGATAGATATATCCTTATTTTCAACTTCATTTAAAGGAAGATGCAATTCTCCTGTGAAGATCACAGGGGTCCCCTTCTCTGATTCTATAAGCTCATGGAAGTCTATGGGACACCCTGTGTGGACCTTTGGGCTGGGAAAGAGGAATGCTCAGCTCCATCCAGGGCTCTGTCACAATCTACTAATAAGTAGGTTGTGTCTACTTATTAGAAGCTCTATAGGCTCCCAGGCTGGAGCCATAATGCTTAGAGCATTATGGTGTATGCCTTCTTGCTCTGTCCCTTGCAGAGGCAGCCTTGACTCCTGTGTGTTAAGGAAACCTTGCCCAGATGTTGAAATCCTTCCTGTTCTTCACCACTGAACTGAGAAGTCACCTCCTCCATAAAGGCTTTCTTTAATTTTTCCTGTTTAGGGTTAATCTCCCCTTTCTCTATGACTGGATCACTTTTTTACTCTTATGTTTAAAGTATTTTTTCTTCTGACTTACAGTTCTGTTTTCCGCACAGGCAGTGTTTCTGATCCATTTTGAAGGGTTTTATGTAGTGCCTGGCATGTAGCAGGTCCTTGATGTATAATTATCGATTATAGAATGTATCATTTATGTATTCTGTATGAGATACTCGCCATATACTCAACTCTTGATTAAAATATATAATGATGTAACATATTCCTATATTTCCATATGAATGTTGAAAGATCTCCAGCCCCCATCTAAATCTAAGTGAGAAAATTGTGAGCTGTTTCCCGCCTTTCTGGTATAATCTTTTGATTGGCCAATTAGTCTTTGACTGATCCAGTCACCCCACAACAGGGCTGCACATAAAATACCCTTGATTCTCTCCTCTCTCTCTCTCTCTCTCTCTCTCTCTCTCTCTCTCTCTCTCTTCCTGAAACCAGAGACCCTATGTCTCCAGGTTGAGAGCAAAATTAGGGCTGATTGTGTCTACTTATTAGTGGCCTAAGACACAGCAGGATATATAGAGAAGTCAAATACCGATGAGCCCTTTCCTAGGAAATTAAGGTCCTTATTTATAACTCACCTAAGGTGGTCTTCAGTACAGCCTGCTCAGTCTTGCCTGGAACTGCAGGGACAATAAGGCAACCGAGTGTGACTATATCAGTGTCTTTGGGAACCTGAGATTTTCATCATGGGGAAAAGAAGAAACAGAAGCAAGAGGTCAATTCAAATTAGCACTGAGGAATATAAATTCATGACAAATCTTTAAAAAAATACACATTTTCTAATACCTAAACTAAAATGGTTTAGGAACTAACCAAGCAGCAGTGAGTTCCTCTGCCTATCCACGGTTCCTTGGAGATAGCTGATGGGCTTGGAGCAGCAAGGACACAGAACTAGGTTGGAATATCTTGACATAGCATGTGCGTCATCGAGGACAGCTGAGGGCATAACCTGCAAAGGCTCCCACTGCCTATCTGTGGGATAATTGGAGTACCCATGAGAGTAAGAACCAAAATGGATAATTGAAAGCATTAAATAATGTTTAAATCCAAGTGTTCATGATGATACTGAAGAAAATCTCTCATTGGTTACTTCTCAAGAATACTCAGTTCATTATTTTTAAAATTGTTTGCAAATGTATTCTGTTTGTCCTTTATTAACTCTATCTTGGGGTAACTAAATGGTTGGTGAGGGGAAGTTTCTCATTATGGAAGGACTTACTAATAATTGCCAAAGAAGTAAAGAATATTATAGTTATGCAGCCCCTGGTGAAAGAGTGGATCTAGATATGATCCTCCAATGGCTGCTAACATCACCAGGACAGGGACAATCTGGTGTGCTATGCCCCCTGATGGAAATGAACAACACTAAGTCTTCTTCTTGCTAAAAGCTTGCTTCTACATCTGACCAAGCCTCTAAATACAAAATCACCAGACTATGTATAGTTAGAGCCCTCAGATCAATGTGGTTGCCACCTGGTTTTGCAAAATGTTTTATTTACACAATCCTGTGCATTCACTTACATATTGTCTATGGCTACTTTTGCATTCCAGGCAGAATAGTGTAGCTGAGACAGAGGCCATATGGCCTCTAAACCTAAAACCTTTACTATCTAACTGTTTTAAGAAAATTGTTTGCCAATCCCTGCTCTGGATCAAGCTTACCACTTGCAGCAAATTCAGGAGAGAAAGAGAACATATTAATTGATAGAACGAGGATAATTGTGGGATAATTGGAGTATCGGAGTAATTGGAGTAAAACCCATACATGGAAATTCTGCAGGAAAACTGACCTATTTTTTTTTCAATAAATATATTGTTAGGAGGAGTGGAGAAAGAGAAAGGAAAAGGAGGGGAGAGAAGAGAAAGGAAGAGAGGGATTGCTTATAAACTTTAAAACATTTTAGGGAAAATATCAACCACTTGCAATATATGGACTTACTCCTTACTAACTTAAAAAAACCTTGAAAAGCAAAGTTCAAAACACGTATTTTTTTGAGATAATCAGGAAAATGTAAACATTGGTTGTAAATTTTGTTTTATTAAGGAATTAATCATTTCTGTTGGGATAGCTGTGTTCTGATTATTTTTAAAAATAAATCCACATTTTTTTCCAATGCCATGTTGAGTTTTTATGGGTGGCCTAGTGTGCTTAAAGGGTTCCTTTTCCAGTTTCTGTATGTAGGACTTGCAAAGGTAGGACGGGATGTGGAGGAGATATAAATGAGGCAAGATGGGCCCTGTTTAAGCTGGTTGGTGGGTTAACGGAGTTCATCGTGTTGTCCTCTCTAGTTTTGTTAAATGTTAGAATTTTTTTAAATAATAAAAACAGTCATGCATTTAGTTTGAGTGTTGATGCCAGATCCCTCCCAGACCAATGTCTGGGCATGAGTGTTTTGAAAACAGCTCACCTAGCAAAGCTGCCTCACAGAACTGTAGTGGTTCTGTTCTATCCAAAAGCATCTGGATGAAGGGTTTACTGGGCTGCATCCTCGGGTAAGAAGGTGGCTTTTTAAAATTTGTACAAATGCACAACGGGCACTGGAGCCATGTGATTCTAGCAGGTAGTGAGGTTTGAGAACCATTGTGTTATAAGTTACATACATCATTTGGACCAAGAATGAATTCAAACAAAACAATTTATACCCAAGTGGGAAGTAGCTAATGATTTAAGCATTGAGCCATGGCCAGGAGTTCTCAAATTTTGCTGCTTACATGAATTTCCTAGAGCTCTTAAACACAACAGTCAGGCTGCATGTCCCTTCCCTCCCTTAATCCCCCAGGGAAATGGAACTCCAGAGATTGGATCTAGATATTGGTTTGTTTTTAAATCTCAGGTGATTTCTTTGTACAGCCAAGGTTGAAAATCGTCAGTCTGGTAAGGTCAACATTTTTCATATCTTATTGTGCATATCTGTCACCTGGGTTATTCACGTGGGTTGTGATTCAGTAGGTCTGGTGAGGAGGGGAGATTGTGCTCTGCCCATCTAGGGGCATGCTTGGAGTAGCTGAGCTGCATAGAACATAGTGTCTATTCACTAGGAACATCTGGTGTATCCAAAGACTTTTGGTTAGAAAGATGGTCTGTCTAGTAGGCCAAAAACGTCATCTAGATACAATCGCATCCTGGGCCTCCAATTCTGCATTTGACCCAGCTCCCCCAGTGCTGCTGCTGCTGCCATTCATTCTAAGGAGCACCCTTTGATGGGAAGGCCTAGAGAAAACCCTGTGATGGTCTTCCAGTGGTGTGGGGTAGATGGCCCAGAACTTCTTCCTCTAGGCGTGAGCCTCCCGGGTTCTTCTCTTCCGTTTCCAATCTGGTCTGCACTTGAGTGCAGATCAGCAGGTCAAGTTTCCATTATTTATCAGCTGGCACATTCTTTACTTCCTTACTCCAGCTTTCCAGCTCTTTTCCAGGCAGGCAGATTGCTCATCATCCTGGACTTAATTAATTAAATGGTCCTTTATGCATATAATCATCATGGTTTATATTTGCCTAGTCCTTTCCAGGGCCCTTGGAGACATCATAAATCAGCAGGGTGCAGCCCAAACTTGTTTAGACCAAGTGGAGGAGGACCTATAGCAGGGCTCTCCTGCCTGGCAGACTCAGGCCACCATTCCCTCTTTGCCTCGACCTCACCATCAGTATCCGACCCCTCCAACAGTGTCAGGGTCTGCAGAAGACAAATCTTCTGGGTAATTAATGATAGATTTCCAGTCTTTTAGTTTTGCTAGGTAGACAAAAATTCTTGATGGGAATGTAAGGCCCTACATTGCAGGGCTACTTTTCATTAGCAGGGGGGACTTTGAGAGTGTTGGGGGGCTGATGATGGACAAGCATATGTGGGTGCATGTGCAGATGTGTGTGTGTGTGTGTGTGTGTGTGTGTAAGAAAACAAGTTGGTATAAAGACTGGACACTTCTGTTAACAAAGTGGCCAATTAAAAGCTAGTAAAAAGCTAATAGGAGCTGTAGGTTAGAAAAGATGCAAAATTAGGAAATAAGTTGTCTTATAATGATGCAGTTCAGTCAAAGAGGACAAGGAAATCCGAAAGGAAATGAGACCAGAGACCAGCGAGTGCAGAGTGATGGAACATGTTGTGAATTTTCTCACTGCTGGTACCTCATTTCATTTATGTTTGGCTCAATTTCTTCCAGAGTCCTACCTCAGTTGCATTAGATCCCACATAATTTGTGTAGTTGTTCTGCAGCAGATAGCCTTATTTTATGATATGGGAAAGAAAATGTCGTTTGGGAAATTTAGTAACGATTACATTTGTAGTTTCTCATTGTTTTCTTCTGTTTTAGGTTCTGTCTAAAAAGCACTATATTCTATTGACCAGTAAGTGCTCAAATTGCATAATACATGCTCAAAATCAATGGTGTTTGGGGAGGAGGAGGAGGAGGAGTGGGAATAGGGATATGCAGCCTGTTCTCTGGAATTTATTTATTTGACTTGCTTAGTTCAAAAGTGTGTATCAACTGGGCAGGCTGGGGAATGCCCATAACCCCAGAGATTCTAGAGGTTGAGGCAGAAGGATTCCAAGTTCAAAATCAGACTGTGTAATTTAGCAAGACCCTGTCTCAAAATAAAAAGGAAAAGGGGCTGTGGGTATAGCTCAGTTCAATCCCCAGTTCCCCCGCCAAATAGCACGGATTATTGTTTGTTCTTCAGAACTGTAATGTCTGTTCAGAGCAGGAGAGCCCTCTTATTTCAGTTCAGAAGAAGGTTTTATACATGTTTCCAAATAGCATGTGTGCCACACACAGGAGGGACACCTGTCAGTGGGAGGTTCACAGTGCACTAAGGACTTGGGCATGCTGGTTCACTGGCTTGCTGTGAGCGCCACTGCTTTAAAGGTGTCCTGCTGTGTCCTCCCTATTTCCACCTCCTGGGGAACATTTACTTTACCATATCTGGCACATCCAGGATTAGACTTGCCACCTTGTTCTCCCCTCCTCTGTCCACCCCAGTAACGCTGGCAACGTACGTTTGCCTTCTGCTCCGTCTTTAAATCTTAGAGTCTCTTTCAAATGCTTCACTTCATTTTTCAGACACTTATTTCTCTGCAGTAATGGGGAGTGAACCCAGGGCCTCACGCAGACTAGGTAAGTTCTCTGCCACCGAGTATTTTTTGTGTCCCCCAAGTTATTAGCAGTTGGGACTGGTGGCAGGATGGATGGTTCTGCTTGACCTTTGGTGGTAGGCAGCCCTGGGTTCTGGCCCTGCTTCTACCACTTAATAGCTATGCTCTTTGGGAAAATTAGTTTACCTCCCTGTTTCCTCCATCTGTAAGGTGGGGATGATATTTACTTTAGGGGATAGTTATAAGAACCAAATATATTATTAAATATGACTAGAGTGTCACAAGCATCCCTAGCTGGCAGTGGGTGCTACTGTTGTTATTAATGCTGGCTCTTCCACATCCTTCCTTCCTTTGTCACCTGGTCCAGGTTCTTGGCCCTTCCCTCTTTCATCAGTGCCACAACTGCTTTGCAAATCTCCTTGTTCCCCAGTCTGTCTTGCCAGACTTAAAGTTAGTTCTTTAACACTTGATTTTTATTATCATACTAAAAAATGTTAGGAGTTTCTGAATCCATCATCTCAACTCTGGGATCCAGCTTTCCAGACTAGATGAGTTACTTAGTAATAAGTCACTCATTTATTTAGTTGAGCCTCCTCATACTCCTCCTAGTGTGTCTGCATTCACCCTGCTCTCCCAGCCCCAGTCCAACTACTTTGCTCATTGCATTGCATCAGGGTGATTCTTTCAAAGCAGACCATCTCCCCCACCTCTTTCTCTCTCACATAATCTCTCTCTCTCTCTCTCTCTCTCTCTCTCTCTCACACACACACACGCACACACACACACACACACACACACACACTCACACACACACACATCACAGAAAACCCTTTGGAGGATCATTTAATAGAATACAAAAATCCTCTCCATGTTATTTCCACTCCCATTTGGTCCAAACCCTGCTTATCTCTCCATCACGTGCTGCTCTTGCCCCTTGCTGTCTCCAGAGCAGCCATGAGCCCTTTTCTGTAGTTCGCTTATCTGCCATGCTGTTTCCGCCAGTCTTTGATCATGCTTTCCCCTGGCTGTAATGCTCTTTCCACCCCATCCTTCACTCATTCTTACTTATTACATCAGTGCTTGGCATAAGTGGTACCTTGGGAAAGCCTTTCCTGGATAAAACAAATCTATCATCACCTCCTAGAACCACAGACCTGCCCTTCAAGGCATTTGGCACAGTTGCAATTTTACATGCGTCCAACTAAATATTTCACAGGTACACCTCCTCCTAAGTAGGCAGCAAGCTCCCAGAGTATAACCTGATCATCACTGAGTTATTTCATTCTTTGGATCTGTGTTTGGCACATAATAGTTGATTTTAAAAATTCACTGAACTAATGAATGTCACTTCCCCTTCATTCTGAATCCTTGTAACTCTATAACAATGGACTCATGTCATTTTCCTCTCTTTGTTATGTCTTCAGTATGCAGTGCCTGACTGTTACCCCAAACTCCCCTCACCTGGATTGCCAGCTTTGCTTCCTTCATTCCACCCACCCACATCCAGGCTTGGTTTCCATGTTCCTTCTACAGAACCTCTGTAAACCCTGGTGGTCTCCTCTTTTAAAGTCTAGAACTCACCATCTCATACTTCATGATATCTTGTATCACTATTTCACAGATGTTAACCTCTTCTTCTAGTCAAGATACAGGTCTTATAGAAGGCAGATCATGTCTGCAGCCTGCTCATATCATACAGAACATGCTGACCAACACACAGGAAGGAGCAAAATGTTTGCTGCAAGAATACATATATCTAGAAACTGAAGCACAAACAGAAGTTCTAAGAAGCTCTTTGCATAAAAATTAATGTACATGGGTTCAAATGCAAGGCTTTTAGTCCTTGCCTTCATCCATAGGCCCATTTCTTTGAGGTTCCAAAGCTAACAGAGATAGCTAATGTGACATAAGACTGGAAACCTCAAAAAACTTTTTTCTTTAAGCTTTAAAAATCAGTGAATAAAACTTTTTTTTTTTTCATACAGTAGCAGCCTTGATCTCTCTAGGTCACCCACCCTTTATATACTTTTCTCTGGGGCTTTTTGGGTGTGAAATCTTTAGGATATAAACTTCTTAATTAAATTGAACAAGCTTTCTGTAATGAAGGGGAACATTTCAAGGCAGCCAAATTACTCCTGTGCCAAGCATAAGAGAAATATCCCTATGGTCATTTGAAAGGTAATGCCAGGAAATTATTTTCAGCATCATAATACATATTAAGAAGCTTAGCTGGAATGACCTGCTCGCTGGGTAGGGAAAACGCAGAATGCTTAGGGCTGACCTCCACGCACCCTACAGCATGATGGGAAAGTTTGTCAGTATGTGACTGTCAGATCCTCCTGCATTACAGTGTGCTACAATCTTACAGTCTTGTCATATTACAAATACGTTATTAACTAAAGTAAGGAAAATAAAATTTCAAGAATAAAAAAGGCTGGAATTATTTTTTCTTCTAGTGTCGTAGATGTTTGGTAATATGGAGACTGGAAGACACATAAATAATTTGTATTTGCAGTATCCAAAGTACAATGATGGAATAATTAGTTATCACTTGCTTATATAAAATATTTTCATTAAGGCATAAAATGCATGATGTATACAATGATGTACATATAGAGCCAGCACCATAAGTTTGTAGACATTTATATGAATCCATTTATATATGTTCGCCCAGGTGACCATATAGAACCCACATCAACATACAGAACATTTCCTGCCCCACAGAGGCCTCCTGCTGGTTTAGCCCCTTCCCTTGCTACAACGTAATCTTTATCCTGATTTCTCTCACCATAGATTAGTTTTACCTGATTATGAAAATGTACATAACTGAAGCCAGGTGCTATGTATTTTTTTGTTTCTGGTTTCTTTCGTTCAACACTCATCCATGTTTTGAGAATTCATAGTTTGTTCTTTGTTATTGCTTTGCAGAATTCCATTGTATGAGCACATTATGAAATATCTGTTCTTCTATCCATGGACTTTGGGATTTTTTCCAATTTTTAGTTATTATTAATAAGGCACTATGAACATTCTTGCCCTTGTATTTTGATGGATATATGTACTGATTTCTCTTATGTAAATCCTTAAGGGGAAATCACTGGTTGTAGGGTTGATGTGCATTGTTTAATCGTCACATATACTGTCAGGTTTCTCAAGTGAACAAGAATGTATTTTAATTGGTGAACAGAGTATATGAATTCAGAGTGACTACTATTGTTTAGTCCAAATTATGCCATTTGTTTCTGATTTATTGATATTTGACATTTTAAAAATATTTCAACTCAGGTATTAATATTGGGCCATCCCAAGTGCTGGTTGAAATTAAAGGTGAAAGGAGTTGAAAAACATCAATAGCTTAAAATTCCATTTTAAAAATGCAGCTTTATAGGAAGACATTAAGCCGTTGGAGCTCTAATAAATTCTATGTTTGGTGAATTACTCTTTTCTTCAGAGTGTTAGGAACTAATGTTTGGAGATTAACCTTAATTAATAGTAATTTAGCAAAATGTAATAAGAAACTTGTTTGTCTTGGTCAAACAAGAAGGCATTGTTCAAAGCAGAAACATGAGAAAGGGCTGGGATTTGGACTAAACATACTGTTGTGTTGAATAATTGGAGTTTATTCCTCCTACGCTTGATTAAAAATAACATCTTGATGTCCCAGGCCCAAGCCATTATTTTCCTATCCATTTTTATTTTGCTCTCATAAAGCTATAAAATGTATTTTTTTCATGTGACCAGGGAATTGTCTAACTTGCTTTCACTGTAATGTGCCCGCTTCCAATTTATAAGTTCTATTGGAAGGAAGATGCTTATCTCCTTTCAAGGGATTGAAATCCACAGAGCACTAAATTTTCTACACAGAGACATGGGGAAATGGAAAACACCACACAGAGGTCTCCTGTCATTTGCTTCTGAATATAAAATAAGATGTAGGTTTGCTTTTTTTTTTTTCTGTTTCAGTTATCTCAGGGATCTCCAGAACCAATCGAGCCAAACTTCTTTGCGGCAGATTACCATTTATTATGTCATTCATTGGGTGGAAACAGCCTATCCTCAAATGACCTGACAGGTAATGGTCATCAACATGGGTAATCTGGATTTCACACACACACACAAGTCATATCATTTGGATCAGCAGCTAAACCTAAAGTATCACCTTCAACTGAAAAGAAAAAAATAAAGCTTATTTTGTTATCTATGGTAATAGTTGACATATAGTAGGAATCAAGAAATTCCCTGAGATTTATCTTACCCAGTGTGGCAGCTTCCTTGATCATTTATTAATACCATGAACAAACAGCAGAATCTGAGTGGGTGAATTGTTACTCAGAATTCTTTCTGTTTCTTCTTGCTTATCTGATGATGGGAAATAAAATGCCCCAAAGCATCGAGGGAGATAAAAAGTAGAAAGTGAAAGCTTAAATATTCAAAATGGTGAAAAAGTTGAAGCTTACTTGAACAATCCACATCAAACATATTCGAGTTTTTCCCCTTTTTAGCAGAAATTTCACATAGGGAGGTAATATGACATAGAGATTAAAGGCAAAGATTCTGCAAACCTGGATGCCTAGATTCAAATCTCAGCTTAACTATTTAGAAGCTGACCTCAAACAAATTATGGAAGCTCTTTGAACTTCAGTATCCTTTCCTGTAAAATGGGGATGAATATAATAATCATATAAAAATAATAAAATATATAAAATTTAAAACAATAAGTAACAGCTATGTCATGGAGTAATAGTGAGGATCAACTTAACTTAAAAAGTCTCTGGCCATTAGTGGGAGCTCAGCATAAGTAAATTCTTGTCATAGAAAAAGAGTTCTGGCTACTCTGAGGTTTCAGAACTCCTGAATAATTTTTGAATCTAAATAAATCATAGTTCTATCTATAAAGTAAGATGAGCAAAAGTTAAAGCTCTTACAGTTAAATGAGACTTGACATCTCTTCCATTTGGAAAAATGCTTCACTTCAGTTGTGCTTATGTTGTTACCTGAGCAAATTATTTCCTGTATCAATTACCAGACTTTTCCTTAGTCTTAGTCTCCTGGGATAAAGCTAATCCCCATGCAGGTAGAATTTCATTTAAAATGGTTTCTGAGAAGTTCATAAGATCAAGATAAAAAATGTGCGGAGTCATTTGCTTCTAAAAGCCTCTCCCAGGACAGGTAAGTTCATGTACAGGCCAAACTTCTCCTTCCATTAGCAACTGTGATGGGGTGAACTCTGATGTAAGTCTCTCAGAAGCTTGACACAGAGTTGAGGACTCCTCCCAGGGCAGCCCGGCGCTCCAGCCCAGAGCTGAGCAGGCATGACCCTTGTCACAGCAGACTTGGCAAGAGCAAAGGCAGCAGAGCTGTGGTGCTGTGGGGAGGGAACAGGGAGCACCTTTAAACTTGGCTTTGAAAATGAACTGCAAGGACTCACACCTTCAAGCCTCCCCTGCAGCTGCAGCCTGATCTCTTTTCTCCCTCCAGAGGGGCAGGGAGCTCCCAGGTCTCCACATAGCTTGATACATTCAAGTAGAAACAGGTCAGCCATGCTCTTGGCAGCATGGGGTAGGTTAAGGTGCTGCTGGTATATTCATACCAACCATCAATAAAGGGCCTCTGCACTAATGTATTTTCCTACAGGCAGCCACATGCCATAGTCAGATCTTTGTGGTCTTTCACTAATTCTGCCTCCCTATAAGAATTTATTTTCTTGCCAGCACATATGTACTCTTCTTGCCTTATGGATGATTGGAGTCTCTCAATCAGAAAACTCACCTATCAGGTAGTTCATGTTTGGACTCATGAACGTGGACAAACACAGCCCTGACTTCACCAGCCAGTTTGCAATGTAAGCAATGCTCCTGAATCTCAGTATGGCCATACGCAAAGCAGCCAGTTATTACAGAGAAGCAGAGCATCTATCGAAAACCAAGACACTTAGGAATTTACTTTTTTAAGTCTCATTTTTATCATTAAGAAATTGACCTATTTTCACTGCGCTTGAAGTCATAATTGCCAATAAAGTGTGACTGAGAAAATTAGACCAAATATCAGACTTCCTATAATTCATCTATTTCAGGTCCACCCACCAGCTCTGATTTGGAGGAAGGAATAACGTATGAGCAGATGCAGGTGAGGTTTTTGCAGTGCCCCTGAATGATTTCATTTTGTTCCTTTTAATTTGATACTAACCTGATTTTTTTTCCAATTTTAGAGTGTGATTGAAGAAGTCCTAGAGGAAAGTGGCTATTACAATTTTGCATCTAACAGGTGAGATCTAGAGTTTGATTTCAAATGTGAAAGATGAAATGAGATCATCAGATATTAATGTGGTTTTTCTCTAGCCTTCATTTCAGAAGTTTTTTTTTTTTCTTTTTGAACCTTTATTTTAAATATTTGTATAAAATATCTTTGCCGAGACTAAATACCTACACAGGTAAAATACATGTTGCATATCTTCTGTATGGACACAGCTCCTGTGTTCTCTTTTGAAATAAAAAGTGATCTTCCTAGTAAATGACTTTTATAAAAATAACAAATATAATTGAGTGGAAAAGCATTATCTATATTTTTAAAATTAATATTTGTCTCATTCTATAGAAGAGCTAAAAACCTGGGTTTCCATCATTTTGAAATCTACCATTATTTGCATAGAAGGCTAGGTGTGGGAAATGCAACTAAATAAAGAATCCTTTCAGGTGCATTTAAGATGGGTTTATATGCAGTCCCTCTGTGTTTTGTTTTACCATTTGCTTGCTCTAAATAAGAGATGTCAGTTTACTGGGACTGCTCAAAGGGACTGCATATTATCTTAATATAATCATTATTTGTTCTCTTAAAATATACTCCATTTTATCAATTTAAATCTAGTCCTGAATTCCTATAGTTTTACTATTAGGCACAGCGTTGATGCAACAATTTGGGGTACAGTTAGTTTATTTGAGAGGTGATTCAGGGAAACACTAGTATGGGATAAAGAAGTTATTTAATACAGGTGTCATTATCAAGCAGGTTTTCATTGGCTGGTGCTCAATCCCATGGAAGAAATCCGAGAGCCAATGCAGAAAGAGAACAGATGTTAGAGTTTTCCCACTCACAGGGTGAGGAAGTTGGGGTATTTATTCTCCAGTTTCCACCAGTCATTATTTGAGGCCTTTCCCAGGAAGTGTTGATTCCCTGGTGTTTCTGGCCTTTTCAAAGGTGGTCAAAGGAGGGTGTAGAGGCCAGAGAAATCCTCAAGGAAAGAAATCGGTACTGGCCACTAGGGATTCAGCCCATATGTTTTGAAGTGGCATGGATGAGAGGGTATGGGCAGTGACAATATCTACCCTACTGAGCTGTCTCTTGACTTTCCAAGGACCTGCCCATAGCTGAATCATCAGATTGATCACAAGCATCCACACACACAGCCTAAGTGGCTCAGTGTTGTTTTATGAGGCACTGTCCTTTGATACCAGGGGTGCTTTATCACAGAACTATATCCCCAGTCCTTTTTTTAAAATTTTGAGACAGGGTCTCACTAAGTTGCCCAGGCTGACCTTGAACTTGGGATCCTCCTGCCTCAACCTCCTGCAAGCAGCTGGGATTACAGGTGTGGGCCACTGTGCTGGCTAGTAAAGCTATTTTGTGGTATCTAAATTATTTGTTGCATCTAAATTATTTTAGAAGTCTCCCTTGAAGATAACCAGTAACCATGATAAGAGAAAGAGGGCCCCAGAACATCTGGTTACAGTAGTTACCAGGAAATTAGATTTTCTTTGAGGTTAGTTCAGTCACCAGTATTTATTTTTCTTCTCTCATTTCAGTGAGGGTTTCTTATGAATCACACATGAGATTATTCAACTACTTGCTCTTTTAGCTCGATAATATATTTCCAAAATATACCCTTCGTAAATTTAGTTCTGTTGTGATTTGTAACTACAGAGAAATGATGAGTAATTCTCATCTTCCAAAGACATATTGTTAATAGAAATTACCATCTCTGCAATCACTCTTCTTCCAACATCCCTGGAGAGGTTTCTGGATTTTCCCTTTCTGCTGGAGGGCAGACTTTATCCAGTCTTCTGTGGATAACATGAATGTCTCTGTTTTCCAACACTCAGCATCTTATTATTTCAAGTGCCCTTGGCTTGTAGTGGGGTAAAGGTGACTGTTGCCATTTTTTCTGCATTTCCTCAGCAACTCAGATCAAAGGCAAGAAATGTCCTCATATTTTTGCAGAAAATCAACTAAATACTAATGAAAAACTAGGTGTATAAATTTAAGGAAGCTCTTATAAGAGCTCTTATTTGCTCCTTTAAACATTGTCTTTTTTGTAATAACAACATAAAACAACACATATATTACTATTTTTTTAGTTTGACTCTCATTAAGTCTTTAAAAAATTTAGTTCTGGAGATATATTACTTTCTTAAAAGGTGTTGCAAATTTCCTTATGATGAACAGATAATAAGATTCCTAATAATAAAGGCAAAAAACTGTTCATAGTTACATTTAGAATTTTACACAGGATATGAAGGCACATTTGAGCAGTGAAGTTCAAGTAGCACAAGTTGGACAGGACATCAAAAATTTTATAAGATTCCCCAAAAGAATATGAATCATTTAAAAATCCACATTAGTATGTATAATTAGTATATGTTAAAATAGATATTAAATGTTTTAAAATCCATGAGTTCATGATATTCACTTTTTTTGGTTTCTAATAGTAATGATAAATCTTATCTTGGGAGAAAACTTCAGTTTAATGATAAGCAAGAGCCCTTGGTGTCCCCCAAACCACTACTAGTTTACAGGTGTCCCAGATAAATTCTCTCTCTCTCTCTCTCTCTCTCTCTCTCTCTCTCTCTCTCTCTCTGGTACTGGGGATTGAAATCGGGGCCACTCGCCTGCTGGACCACATCTTCAGCCTTATTTTGTATTTTATTTAGAGACAGTGTCTCACTGAGTTGCTTAGCACCTTGCTTTTGCTGAGGCTGGCTTTGAATTTGCAATCTTCCTGACTCAGCCTCCCAAGCTGCTGGGATTATGGGTGTGTGCCACCCAACTCAATTCTTAAGAGATAGTTCAGGCTTCACTTAGAAGTACCTAATAATGTACAATCCAGAAACATGCATTACTCCTAATAGAAAATCAAAATAGCTGGTGCTGTCATAATGTTTTCAGTCAAAAGGTGGAGAATATTAAATGTCTCAGGACATGTAGAAATATGTAGATTCTGTATTTAGAATCACTGGAGTGTATTTTTCCTAAATAAAGGTTCCATGGAATAACCAATATTACCAAAGATATCACATATTCCATGAAAAATAAAGTCTCATGACTTAATGGAAGCTTGGAATGTAGAAGTTTCCATTTTTGGAGAATATTGATCCTCATTACTCTATTAAAGACCTGAGGCATCCTGTAGGAAAGGCGTCTGATGACCTTGTTTGTTTACTCTGGTGTTTTCCTCCTCATTTACATAGAACACAAGTTGAGAAAAGCTGTGCCAGCTAGGAATGGTTTTACTCCTCCACCAGGGTCTACCCAGATGTGCTGTTCTTCACATTGTCATTGTTAACATCTTAATTGTCATCGTCGTCGTGGTCGTCATCATCATCATCATCATCATCAACAACAACAAAAAAAAATTGTTAAATCATCTTGGTTAAGCACCATCCGGAGAGAGCAACATACATAATAACTTTTATTATTCAAGTTTGCAATTTAAGCTTATACACAGATCATCCAGCCAGTCCCCAAACCGTTAAGCCCCCGTATGGTGATGTGGCACATTTTTCAGCTTAGACTGTAGGGCTTATATTTAATTAGGGAAAAGAATAGAGAGATGCTGTTCTCAGACTGCAAGTCTCAGGGTGAAGTCATTACCTGTCTGTTAGCTATCTTTGGGGAAGACTTCTGGAACTGCTCAAATAAATGATGGGGAGACTGCTTCAGCAGTTGGTTAGAAAGAATATCTTAGATACAAAATATTGCATTAGGAAAAGACAGTGGTAATAGAAATGGAAGTAGCAGCAAGGACCCCCTGACCAAAATGAGGGATTCCTTATTTCTGGGCTTCTGGATAAGGGCAATTAGGACGGAGTTGAGAGGCAGAAGCAGTGTGAAGAAACTGAAAGAAGGCCCAAACAGGCTCGGCCAGCCTCATAACTGTTTCCAAGACAGGGCCTCTTCCAGATCATTGGTGGGGCTGTAAAAACGATTAATGATATTTTACATTCATAGACATTTAGTTTCCTTACCTTAAGGCTATATCTTAGTGATACCGGCCTTGAAAATCAGAATCAGGTCCTCCTTCCCCCCCGAATATTAAACACCTGAGAAATGCAGAGGCAAGGGTAGAAAGCAAATTTTAAGAGACAGAAACTGGGGAGAGGGGAGACTCTTCCAGAGAAGAGGGGACCCAGAGCTGGTGGTGTTTGTGTGTGGGAGTGGGGATCTATTTCCTCTTTATAGATTTAGGTTTCCTTTCTTCTCTTGCCCCCTCTTCCTCTTATCTTGCCTACATGACCAAAAGGCAGGAAAAGAGCTTCTCAGGGAGTGATTGCTTGTGCTGGCAAGAGGGATCCTTCCCCTCCTCCAGAGGTGGTAGCCACCCACCCACTGATGGGGAGGTGCCATCACCCCATTTCTTTTTCCTTGATAATCAGCGACCTGTCCTTTGCCTCGTTCTCACTAGTAGGCCTCAATTTCACCCTTGTTTGTAAAACTGTGAGTTCTGTGATTGACTAGATGGCAAGCCTCTCTTCTTTTTGAATATACTTAGATGCATATTGACATTATGTTTTTTAAATAATGAAATATTGCATTGAGAAATATATACAAGAGAAAAAAATCTACATTGAATCGGCTTGCATTTCTTTATTTCCTCATGACTGATGAACATGTAAAATAGTCATTTGAATGCACACAGCATTCAAATGTATAAGCTACATGGAATTGGCATTTATTTTTCCACTCTAGAGTATTTTTAATTCCTACTGAATTCATAATTTGAGAAAGACCCTGTTAGCACTGAGCTTCAGTAAAAGAAAGCTTTTTATAAATGTTCCCATCCTGATAATATACTTTTTAAAATTTATTGTGATTTATTTACTTATGTGCCTGAGCCATAGCTTTTGAAACTGAATGTGTGAACTAAAATATTTGTGTTTACAGAGAACTCTTTCTATTTGGGAATCTTCTAGGTATCACTCCTATCCATGGGGGACGAAGAATCACCCAACCAAAAGATGAAAATGTTGCACTTTGAATGAACTTGCTTTTCCCAGTAAAGTTCAAGTTCTGGACTTCAGCCACTACAACAAGATGCTGAGGACTGAATTTTGCTAGAGGGTGTGGAAGGGGAGAGACCAAAATGCCATGGGGCCAGGAGCATCTTTTTTCTGGAGATCCTGTGTGGGATGTATGACAGCTATAGTTCTTGGGTGGGGGGCTCCATTCCCAGTACGTATTATATACAAGATGACAGGGCTGTCAATGTTGCTCCTGGAAGAAAATGCTGCAAAAGTCATCTGTGTGGGGGAACCCCCGTCACAGAGCTTTCCTCTGAGATGGAAAAAAAATGGCATATTTTTCAAAGGAACATTTTATACTCAGGATGGCTGAAACTATATTGAAAGGCATCTAGCCTTTCATATATAAAAAAAATCTTAGATAAACAAAACTATAGGACCTAGAATGATATATTGGGTGATTGATTCATGGTATCCTCTAATTTTTTTTTACTCTTAAAAGAAATTTAAAATATGTAATTTTTTTTAAATCAAAGAATTTGTTTTCTCTTAACCACTTGGGTGCTAGTGGTCTTGAGCCATGACACAGTGTAGACAGTATTTAAAAACCTTGCACAGCACCTGGACATAATGCAAATTGTCAGATTTCAGTTAGAGTAATAGAATACATCGATGTATGGTGTGTGCATATGTACATAGATCTAGGGGAGGGAGAGAGGGAGGTTTTGATTAGACTAATGATTTGCTGCTAATCAAACTTATAGTGTTTTTAGAGCACTTTGAGGAGTTCATAGAATCTATGAAGCAGATGCAATATTCCTAAGTCCCTTTTACTAAAATTATCTGCATTTTAAATAAATGTTTATTGTTTGATAATTTGAAATGAAAACAAGCTATATAATAAAGACAAATTCCTTCTCTACTCCTTGAAACTGCCCAAAGAAAGAAAAATCAGAATGCCAAACAGTGTCCCATCTCTATGTAGGAAGAATTTATGATGAGAGTTTAATCTTATTGAGCTAAAACTCCTTCTCTGCACCTGGCTTAGAATTTTGTTGTAATGTCAAGAAATCCCATATTGCCAAATCAAATTGCACTTCTACCTACTTAAAGTACAATCCATTTTATATAATTAGTAATCTGGAAGCTGAAATTGTACTTTTTATTTACTTGAGTTCTGTTATCTTTAACTGCACTGATATATTTTTAGTACGATTGAATAGAAGTTTAGTTCAATGTATTTGCAGTTGTTGAAACCTAATCTGACCTTTCGGATATGTAAAATCGCCTAATGGAAATCTATACTATTTTTCAATTAGTATGTTTAACACTTAAATTTTGTTCAAATGCCTTTTCATCATGCAGCAGTGCCTTTGAAAATTGCCAACAAAATCTTTTTTTGTCAAGCCAAATTAATAACTAAAACACTAATTTTTACATAGTAGATAAAAATACGGTAACAAAAACTTCCAATTTCAGCTTTCAAACTAATTCCATCCATATGTGAAATTCACATGGAAAACACAAATTTTAATGATTTGCCCAGGCAAATTTTTATTTCTGTTTCAACTTAATGTGACCCTTCATTATCATTATTTTTATCTTTTAATATGTAGGAAGCAAAATATGTTTATTGCTTTTTCTCTCTCTTTTTGGAGGGTATTTCATTTTAAAGGAGGCACAGGCCTAGAGGGGCATAAATTCTAATTGTCACAGAAGCTGTGGGGTCAAAGTTTAAGCAATCAGGTTCTTACTTGAATGGCAATATATGCAAACACAGTTTAGAAAAGGATAGTATTCAGAAATCAGACCTTGGTGGAGAAACACATGATTCATTTAAGGTGTTTTAAAATGCATACAGTTGACCTTATTGATTAGAAAGGGAGCAATATGTTTCTTTTAGGCCACAGGAATAGCATTTATTATGCTAGAAGCCTGTCAGAGTTAACACAAATAAGCAAATAAATATCTTTTTCAACAGGGTTTCAGGCTCATCAACCATGCTGATAGATGTACTGTTTTGCTAAAATAATGAATGTGCTCTGTTTGAATTTTCCCTTAAGCTACCACCATGACTGCATGCACATTTTCCCAGTTGCATGACCAGGTCTCTAAGAATATTGGGCACTGGCAAGGGGACCATTTGCACATGGAGCCACATCCTCACGTTCCAACCTTCAGCCAAGAAGCAACTCCCCTCATAATAAAGCAAGAATGGTCATTTCCTTTGATCCACAGAACGGTCTTCTGGTGCAAAGAAGTTGTTACTTGAGCTTACTTAATAGGCTTCATAATCTTTTCTTGATTGCATTTAGTTTTTTTTTCCTTCTCATATAATTTTTAATGATTTGTTGTGCAGTGAAATCCCTGTGAATTCATCGAATCTCTCTAATTCCCAGTGACCAAATACTTGCAGGGGATAGAATTTGAATCAGTCTCTTCAGATAAGTTTTGATACACAAATGTTTCTGTTAATTATGTTTTGATCCACCAGCTGTATCTGATTGTCTGTGCTTGAAACCTTAATTTGCTTTTTAAAAGCAAAATGTTCCGTTCTCAGGGAACTGCCTGCAGCAGGATATGTGCTTGCTGGTTTCCAACTTTGTCTTGTTCCACATGTGTAGTCCTTAAATGGAGATCTCAGGAATACTGAGTGACATGGACACTTGGGCCCACTGCCTGTGGATGAATGTCAAGAAACTGGGAGAAATGCTGCTGGTGTGGCACTGGGCAGTGTGCCCAGTGTGGGCATTCTAAAACATAGCCTAATTAAGAAATACTGTTATAAAATATACTCAAGTGATATAATTAATTAAGAGTTAAGGTCTTCCAAATAGTACCATTAAATACTATGAAATTTTGATATTCACAAGCAACACAGGACTGATAGATTATGTACAACTCCTGCAATGCCATCAAATAATTACCACTCATATTTAAGATATGTGAAGACAATAATATTTATTAGTCAGTCAATTCTATCAGTGTTAATATGCATAGCACCCACATTGCTCTTTTTGATTTGCTAAGTTGCAAAATATGTTTATTGCTTTTTCTCTCTCTTTTTGGAGGGTATGTTGGGAGAATGCTGAAGAATCAGGCACAGTAAATATGCTGGGTTCCTATAGGAATGCCTTTAGCTTTTGTCTGAAGGCAGGAAAATCTTTTTTAAAGGAACTTTCATTGTTTACCTTTGTTTTTCTGTTTGTTTGTTTGTATGGTGGTGGTATTCACGAGCATCGGATCAACTGGACAGGCAACAAACACAAAGCAAACTGGGCTGAAATAGCTTCCCAGCACCCTAGAGATACAGCTTCAAGGGGCTCCTAAGCAAGGAAAGCTTAGGACTTGTCTTCTAGGTAGAATTCTGTCCAAACATGAAATGCTTCCTGTTCAACAACTAAATGTGATAATAAGTGTATTTTGTGTATACTTTTATGATATTGTTCAGATTGTATTAATTATCCTGTGATGGAAAGTGAGATAATTTTGGACAGATTGTTTTTCCAATATTGAAATGTGCTGCTAATGTATGCTTACCCTTGAATGTTGTTTTTCATATTGATAGGAAGACACAAATGTCTCAGGGAAACAACTTTGTGATGAAGTCATTCTTATGTGTGTCATTACAGTCAAATTGCACATTGTAAAAAATGACTGTTATGGTTGATCACAGTCCTGCTATGATGTTACTTCAAGATTTGCCAGAGGGACAGGAAGGATTTTGTGATTTTGATGGGGTGATGGATGGATATTGCCAATTTACATGTCCTGTGGGTCCATGGGCCATGGTTGTTGTTAAAAACGAAGATCACACACCCTAAAGTCACAGTAGATGAGGATGTACTAGATGTTTTTTTTTCACTATACATATGCAGCATTTGACTAATCACATAAAAAATTCTTAAATATGTATAGTTCATTGATTGTATCCTGAAAGTAGATGAACTCCACTGTAATGGAATCTGAATGTGACTCCTCTGAAGAGTGAGAAGCTGCCCCTTTTCTTTATTATTATAATGTGAAGCTTTCTTTATGTTGTATTCAGCTACTATGTTTAAAATAACAAAAGCATGCTGTAGCAATTATTCAACTGTTTAAATATTGTTATCTGGAGATAGCTTACCTTTGTTTCCCCTGAACAAAGACAGAAGCTTTATCTTTATAGAAAATTTTGGCTAACTTGCCATTTTGACAAACAACGGAAGAAGTCTGGGCAGAGGCTTGAAACTTTGGCAAATATGTGAAGAACTGTTCTGCAAAGTAAGTAGAGACAGGTGTGTCCCAGAAATAACAAACTGAGAGGAAGAAATGCTTTAAGACCACAACACTTTTAAATCAGACTATGAAGGTTACTTATAAAATGATATTCTTAACCCATGATTTAGTTCCTCCTTTTCAAGTTCCATTAGAGTCAGGATTCTAAAAAAGAACATAAGGCTTGTGAATGGCTGTTAAGGTTTAGCAAAAACCCTCTTCTCCCAGTTCTCTGTGTTTACTCCATACTCTAGTGAATTGGGAGGAAATGGAGCTGGCGTAGGGTTCCCTGTGTCATAAGAGAACATGTAAAGTGTTTGTTTGTTTGAGCACAGCATTACTTTGACACTGAGAGAGGTGAATAAACATTAGGACTCAGAAGGAAAATCCCAAGATGTTAAAGATAAAAGATCTTCCAAGGAAATGGGATAAATCTCAAATAAAAACTGTGCTTTGAAAAGAGCAAGTGATTCCACCAGGTCCAGCAATGCCCAGCAAGCCATTCACTGAGAGGAGCAATTGGCAAGGTCAAGTTAGTTTTTGGGTAATTCCAGAAACTTGGATGATTCCTGCTGCTGGGTCTCCTGGAAGCAGCTGACCAGATCCTTGCAAGTTGACCACTTAGAACCATAGCAGAAGCCCCCCCAAGACTCCCCAGGAACATGTTGGTGGAAGACTTAAGACAGCATCCTCTGAGGCATTTTAAAGACATCACATACCTCCAAGAAGCAGTTGTTACTGTTTTGAATTGTTTCAGTGCTGGGGATTGAAGCCAGGGCATGGAGCATGCTAAGCACTTGGTCTTCCACTAACCTAATCCTCCAGCTCTCCCACCCGCCAAGTGCAGTCTTATCTGCCTTTAAGTAAATGTGGGTCTTCCCTGGGGGCTGTTTTCTTCTCAGTCTTGCAACCATGGCCTCAGGCATATTTTGTCTGACAATGGAAATTTTACAAGAAATATATGTGAAATTTAAATGGACAAATGCAGGCAGATTTGAATATGCTTGCATTAAGCCAGATTAAAAAAGAAACACTGCAAGGTACACCAGTTGATAATTAGTAAACCCGTTGATAATTAGGCCATGGAAAAATTTCATCATTTTACTCTTCCAAACTGGGAAACAAAAACCACATAAAAGAAAAATCTTTTGAGGACATTTTGCTTACTGACATTTAGTGGATCAAGACTGAATTATACTGCTTCCTGTATTTTGTTGTTCCCAGTGGGCTGTTGGTGAGGATCAAAAAGAATGGAGCCATCCTCTGAGAGGAAGCAAAGCCCCTAATCTCATGTTGCCCAGAGCAGCATCTGTTTTCTGGATGGCCCTGGGTCCAAGACAAAAAGACTTGTCCCTGCAGAATGCAAAGACACTCTCAATGTGCCTTTCTCCACTTTAGTCTCTAAGATGGTATTTTTGTTGTTGTTGCACCAGCACCTCCCAGCCAGATCCCTCCTGTCCTGCAAACCCTCAACCATCCCAGCCAGATCCCTCCTGTCCTGCAAACCCTCATTCCCATCTAAGGAACAGACTATTAATTATGCTTCCTACAGGCTACCTGCGTGTTTTCAGATGGTGTGTTTGTAATTCTATAATGGTGTGCATGGGCATGGAAGGCAGGGGGTGATATACTCCTCTGCACAGGATTCCTGATCGTATCAAACCTCCCGACTCTCCTACTTGAACATTTGATTTTAACATGACCACAGTTGGAGGCCCTGAAGGGAAAAGAAAGGAAATGTCTCTATATAAGGATGCAAAAGATGCAAGGAAACTTTTATTTTTGCTATTCCTTAAGTATGCTCTGTAAATGCTAAAGAAAATTAAAAATGTATTTTCAAGTTACTGGAAAATAATTCCTCTTTTGTCAAGAGTTTATAGTAAATGCTCCTCTGCTTTCTCTCAATGGCTTCCCCAATCTCTCTTATTATGATCTTAAGTCTTTTTTTTTTTTTTTTTTGGTGGGGGGGAGAGATGGGCAGGGGAACGAGGGCTTGAACCCAGGGGTACTTAACCACTGAGCCACACCTTCAGCCCTTTTTATATTTTATTTTTGAGATAGGGTTTCGCTAAATTGCTTAGGTTCTGACTAAGTTGTTGAGGCTGGCTTTGAACTTGCAATCCTCGTGCCTCAGCCTCCTGAGCTGCTGGGACTTCAAGGAGGAACCATCATACCCGCTATGTTTTTAAGCCTTTGATTTTAAAAAAAAATTCGAATAGGCAATCATATATGCATGTAAACTCTTAACATGTCCCTCAGCTTTAATTGATGGGTTCTGGTAGTAATTATCTATTGCTAAAAATGTTCCATAACAAAGCACCTCAAAACTTAGTGGCAAAGTGACAACACTTACTATTTATAGTCTGTGGGTTGTCTGGCTATTCTGCCCATCTGATCTTGGCTTTGCTGATACCTGGTAGGATCCCTTGTGGTGTGTCTGTGGTCAGCTTGCAGGATGGCTGGAGTCTGATGGATCTAAAATGGAGCCAGGGCTGACAAATGTCTCTCACATCTCTCCTCCTCCCAACATTCCTCACATCCCTCCAGCAACCTACCCCAGATGTGTTTTCGTGGCAGTTTCAAGAGTTGAAAAGAGAATGCAGAACTACTCTGTCAAGCCATGGCTTGGGTTCCTAGTTCTCCCCATTCCCATTGACCATAGTAAATCACATGGTGAAACCCAGCATTAGTGTGGGAAGATGTAACGGGTTTTTATTCTTAGGTAAAAAATTGCTAAAAACTGAGCAGTTGGAAACAACCCACATTATCATGATTTCTGTTAAGTTAGGAGTTTGAGCAGTTGGGTTAGTCCCCTGCTCAGGGCCTCACAGGCTGCAATCAAAATGTTGGCAGGAGCCGGGGTCTCATCTCAACTTGGATTTGACTTCTGAGGTTAGTTCCTGTGTCTGTGTAAGGCCCTGGGGGGACAGGAAATGTCACATTTCTGAACAAACTGAGTCGGGGGTTGAAGGCCTGCTGCTCAGTGTAGATAATGAATGATGAGGGCCAGAGAGGAGGATGGCTGGTTTTCACTAGGTTGCTAACAGCCAACCTCTGGGATTGCACTTCCCAGCTCAACAGGTTGCTAAGGCTTCTGCCTCCGGATCAATTACCCCCTGTGGGGCTCCTTCCTGGCCTTAGGCATGTACAGGGAGAAGAAAGAGAAGGTGAGGGATTCAGGAAGTCTATAAAAGAGCAAGACACATCCCCTCCCTTGAGCACACAGCTCTGGGTCCCACTTCTCTTTCTTAAATAAAACTTGCTCTGGTGTTTAATCTTCAACACTGGGGAAATGAGAACAAGAACCTGACCTAAGGCCAGTATCAGTTTGTAGGACTGAGATCCTCTTCCTCTGCTGTTTGGCCCTGTCCATAGGAAATTCATACGGAGGCAGCTCACTGCTTCAAGGCCTATAGAGCAGTCTCTTTCTCTCCAGTCTGCTAAGATGGAGTCTTACAATGGAATCAAGTGAGTGACAGCCGTCATCCTTGCCATATTCTAATGGTTATAAGCAAGTCTCTCCCAACACTAGGCCTAAGATGTTACACAAGGGCATGGGGTCATTAAGATCACCTTAGGATGTGTCTGCCCCAGAGTGCAATAGCAAAGGACACAGATACAAGTAGACTTGAAAAATTGAAATACCAACTACAATATCACATTACCACAGCCCTGATGGAGGACTCTGCCCATAGTGCTCCGGTGGAGAAGGAATTGTGCAAGGTAGTCTCCTGTGGGTGACCTCATGTGGCAGGACCTGAATGCCAGAACATTTCTAGTTTCCATACCAGGATTCTGTCAGATGTTTCCAGCAGCCTGTTTGAAAACCAAATCCAGCCCAGCAAATAGACAAAGCTCAGTTGCTGGCATGAGAAGCAGGAACGGAAGTGATTCTTCTTTTAGAAGCCAGAGGAGCTTTTGGTAGCACCATAGTAAACATCTTTCATGTCTTTAAAACTCAGGTGGTGCAGTCTGCTATTCTTATTTTAGCTGCTTATCAAATGGGAACAAATTGACTGCTCTCAGTAATTATGTTTATATGTCAGAAAACAAGAATTAAATGAATTATAGAGTATAGATTGATAGCTACCAGCCACAATCTTAAAAAAAATACATATATGTCATAAGCAATAAATAAAGGAAGATGCCTCCCAAATTTAAAGATTCTATCCCTCTTAAGATTGAGCATGTAATTTCATATTCATTTTGCTTTTTATATGATGATACCTCTATAATGCAAATTTAATTTGTTGTCACACTATAAAGACTAAAATGTCATGAATTCATTTTGTGCATACACCAGTTTTCTCTCTAGAGCCATGCAACGTGGCTACAGACATTTAGTCACCTTCGGTATGTGCAAAAAGTTGTTACATAACCCAGATATGTAACAGCCTATCTTCCAGGATAGGAAGAAATGTCCCCCACTCCACTGGCATTTGAAGAGAATTTTCATGAGAATATGGGAATTAATCTGGTGAGTTGTTTCAAGATTCAAGGGGCAAATAACTTAAAGCCTAGAATTATCCTAAATTTATTCCTACATAGTATAATAAGTAAAAATAATTAAGAGTTTGGGCCAGTGGTTCCTAGACTTGGATTCAAACGCCAGCTCCCTGATTTTCTACTTGTTGAACCTCAGACCAAGGTTTTCATCTTGGCTTAGCTTTCACATTTGTGTCATGAACATCATAGTAGATTTCACTTTAAAAGACTATGATGGGTCTGGTTTGACGGAAGAATTAAACACTGCAGTAAAGTTGAGTTCAGTTCAATGTCAGCCTATAGCAGACTGTGCCCAGGGCTCCATCAGGTCTCCCAGGTCCTTTGATTACCTCTCTGCACTGGCATCTGATTGCACTTTCTCTCCCAACACTAGGCATCTGTCTATTTGATGGGCATGGTCCTCAGGTTGCTGGAACTGTCTTTGAATGTTGAATGCTGTCATCAATAATACATGGAAATGTCTGTCACAGAGGCAGCCCTTAACCAGGAACAGGTACACGGGAGCATTTGGGAACAAATGCTCCAGCACTCTCATCCCTAATTGGCACAGCTAGGAGCTGTGTCCTTCCATGCCTCAGTTCCCCTGCATCCCTGAGTTGGTCGTCATTCATGGGACTGTGCTTATAAGGCATCCTACCTGGCCTTCCTCCCTCCCTATCCCTATCTTCTCATTGGCTTATCAGTTTTTCTGGCAACACTGCCTAAAAAAAAATCCATCCTGGAACATACTTCCAGGGAACCCTCCTGAGGCACTAACAGAACACACATGGCCAAATCAATATTAGATTAAAATGTCTGTGACAAGGAGTGCCATCTTTTAATGATACACCACCCAAGCAGATGATTCATTGATTGGGACCACTGTGCTGCATCCTGGTATGGCATCCCCAACAAGCAGGACTGAAAATAGGCACGGTGATATGTTCGTTGGGAGCACACCCTTGGCATGGGGTGTGCCATCAGTGGAGTGGCAGAGACCAGCTACTGGCATAAAGACAGGAAAAAATTTCTACTCCAGGTGCCTCCCAGCCTCTTCAAATGTCAGTGGAGTGGGGGACATTTCTTCCTATCCTGGAGGATAGCCTGTCTCTGTAATTTTACTATTAAATTTTAAATCAAGTGGGGTCAAAATTCCAAAGAAACTAGAGGATGTCACAGGACGTGGGAGTGGGAGACCCCTTAAAGAGGGAGGAAATAGTCTTCCTTTGTCTCAGTTCACCAGGCAAAACCAACAAACTCAGCTTGGGAGAGACCTCCCTGCTATCTGGGATGGAGACAAAGGAAGACTATTTCCTCTTTGTCCCCAAAGAGAGGGAATGGTTTCCTCATATGTCCTTGACCAGTTCTCCCATGAGAGAGTATGTCTCTTTCAAATAACATCAGGTAAAGTAATAAGCATTTGGGCCCTGCTAATTTACTTTAAAAATGCTTTTGAATTATGTTTATTAATCCCACTGTGAACTTTTTTAGGTGATCGTATCATAGGCCTTTCCAGGAAATGAATTCTCATGACAAACTTTCAGTGTGAAGTGCATAACAAATGACTATTAATTCTATTCACATGCTTATCAGCCTCTTTGGTCAGTTATGCTTTAGGAACTATTTTCATTGGAAATATTTTTCATAACAACTATCTCATTCTCTTTCTCTCATTCCCTGCCTAGTTCGGCCTTATCAGTAGGGCCATTAGTGTCCTATCAGTGTTCCACTTTGGAAAGAGGATTCTAAAGTCAGTAGTGCAGAAGGGCAGGGACTGGTGGTATTATGGGTTGGACCTTAAGTGTCCCCCAGGAGCTTGTGTATTGAAGGCTTGGTCCCCAGTGTAGCAATGTTAGGGTAGGGGCTTTGGGAAGTGATTGGATCACAAGGGTTCTGACCCTCCCATTATGTTATAAAACTAGCAGGTGGAGCCCAGTTGGAGAAAGCAGGTCACTCGGGGCTTGCCTTTGGAGGGGATATTTTGTCCCCAGCCCCTTCCTCTTTTCCCCGCCCTCTCTCTCTCTACTTCCTAACTGCCACAAGGTGAGCAGTTCTGCTCTGCCACATGGTCCCCACCATGATGCTCTGTCTTACCCCAGCCTCAGAAACAATGGAGCCAATTGACCAGGCACTGAAACCTCTGAAACCACACAAGCCAAAATAAATCTGTCCTCCTTTAGGTTTATTGTCTCAGTGTCACAGTGGCAGAAAGCTGATTAATACAGTTGGTATCAGTCTGCTTGCTCCTAAGGTGCCATGGTGAGGGGGAACGGTTCTCATTCCAAGCCATGTTTTTGCTCCTAACATGAATCAGTGGAATTACCATTGGAAACCCCTGGCCCCTTCTACTCTGTCTACTTGTCCTCTGCCTGCCCTGTGTAATGCAACACACACACACACTCACACAGACACACACACAGACACACACACACACACACACACACACACACACTTCACTTTTCTAGGGAGATGAACAAAATCTTCCCAATCCCTTTCCTACTGGTTACACTTTTCATTGCTCAGTGAGTTAGACTGAAGCTTTATTTTGGCCACAGTTACAAATACTTACTCAATTCTTTCATTTCTTTCTCCTTTTTATAAAATTCTAGAATTTGGCATGCTTGTTCGTATGTTCTCTTTGACCAACTCTGAGTCTAATAGAAAAAGCATCTTATCTATATGACACAGTCACCTTGAGAATCAATACTTTTTATGTTACTTAATATGAAAGCTTGTTTCCCTCCTTTATCCTGTTGACTCCATAACACAGCCTCCAGCGTATTTATAGGCAATAGTTTTATTTTTTCCCCTGAGAAACAACAGAGGTGAGTTTCTAGCTTTGAAACAAAGATCTGACCTCATTTTTAACTAGTGTTTCTCCTTTAAAAGCTTCAAAGAGATATCTGGGTTTAAAAACAAACACACACAGGAGGTAGACAAATATTATTTGAATCAGGAGGCCTCTTGTTTACTTAAAGGTTAATCAGATAGATTTAAGGAAGTTCTAGATCTATAGGGAACAGCAGGCTCATGAGGATAACTTGCAGAATTCTCACCTGAGAATCAGCCTCCTTGCTTTCCATAGGGGAGGGAGAGGTGTGTGGAATGGCTGCCCTGGCAGGTACTACGCAAGGCACTTTCCATAAGTCACACCACAGCAGCCACTGTGAGAGGTGATAACTAACACTGTTGTAGAGGTGAAAAAACAGGACCAGAGGCACTGAACAGCAGATATTAGCTAGTGGTAAAAATCCAAAAAAATGTCAGCATGAAGAAAGCCTAGATTCTGCATGGCACCAATACCCATGATTTTTTACTCCCATAGGGCAAAACTATTTGCTTACATTATAGAGATAAGACAACTAAAATTATGATATAAAAATCCTCTTATTTTTAAATTGCTTATGGTATCATCTTGCACTTAAATCTTAGCAGCCATTTTTTAAATATATTACTGATGATAACTTAAATAGTGGTAGGGGAAAAAATGTTCTGTTCATTCTTTTCAAAGCACACTAACATTTCAGTAACTTCCAGAGCCTCAGTCTCCCCAGAATACTCAAAACCCAGCCCATTTTAAAAATGTTTTCTTTAGGATACAAATTAACATAAAGTGCTTTGATAAAATCTCAAACATGTAGTAAGAGGTCAAGTAATATTTCTAACTAGATAATTTAAGGACCATTCAGGTAGCTTGATTCTAAAAGTAAAATGGACTTCACCAAAAGGTTGTCGGATTGAATGAAGTATTTTCATTCAGAGACAAAGTGAACGCAATATACTGGCTGTGTGACCTAAGGTGAGTGACTTAATCACTCTGAACCTCAGTTTTTGAGATAACAGTGCTTTTCTCATTGTATTATCATAAAGATTAAAGGTGGTAATGAATGCTTGAGAAATCAATAGTTCAACGTGAGGACAAGGAAGCAGTAAGCAAAGAGAAATGATTAGTTTTAACCCCTAATTTCCCAAAGGAGAAAGGGGTGTCCTTGATGACTTGCTTGAGTCTGGGTTTCCTCATTTTTGAAATGGTCCAGCTGCCACTTCCTCCTTTGTTGAGAATGTCCAACTGTGACGACGACTGCTCAGGTGCAAGAGGATTGCTGATACCCAGCCTCTCTTCAACTCTTAGTTGCAAGTGATAAAATACTAAATAGTTCAAAAAGCAAAGGGGAATTTTTTAAGCCCACATAATCAACATGTTCAGGGTAGGATAGATTTGAAGCATTGCTAACTTCAGGGGCTCAGAAAGTACCAGCTGAAGCCCCACTCCTCCCTGTCTCTCTCTGTCTCTGCCTCATGGACCACCTTGGTTGATGGACTTATCATTTAGGCTGGGAGAAGAGGCTGATTGGGTTGGACATGGGTCACATGCCCAACTCTAAGCCAGTCACCAGGGCCAGGGACAAGAGATGCCCTTCCTGGAGCCCAAAGTAGAGGAGATCATAGAACATCATGTTTTGAGAGTGGAAAAAAGCAACTGTCTAAGGATGACAGTGGGGGAAATGATGAATCTAAGAATAACGAGGAGCTGGGTTTTGGGCAGACGCACAGGAGACGCTTATGAACTTGGCTTAGTCTTATAAGGAAGCACTTGTATCTGACCATTGGCAAGGATTCCTGACCAAATTGTTCCTGCCTTGTTATTCCATCACTTCGGTTTGCTTAGAAATGCTTAGATCAACCATCCCTTTAGCAGGGTACAAACATAATGAGAGCAAGTCAAGGCGACTGGGAGACAATTGTCTACAGAGCTCTTGTGTTTCCTTTGTCAGAGAGCCGACTGGATAAGGGTGGACCAAGCAGCTACACCAAATAAGTTGTAAGAATGGATACATTCTTCTCTGTGGTTGGTCCCCAGCTTTTCTGCATGAATACTTGTTAATCCATTCCTTTAGAGTCTACAACACTCAGCTCACGGGACATTCTGGTTTCTGTGCAGAGACACTATTCTTTTTTATTTTATTTTTTTCCTATTGAGGAGCACATCCAGGGGCACTAAACCACTGAGCCACATCCCAGCCCTTTTTTGTATTTTATTTAGAGACAGAGTCACTGAGTTACTTAGAGCCTCACTAAGTTGCTGAGATTGGCTTTGAACTCTTGATCCTCCTGCCTCAGCCTCCCAAGCCACTGGGATTATAGGTGTGCACCACACACATGGCAAGAGAGATGCTATTCTTGTTTCTCTTCACTAATCCCCTTCATTGGAGCCAGAGCATAACCCAGATTCAGAATTTCTCCAAAATTCTGCCCTTCAGTCTGTACCATTGATTGTTAACTTACAGGTTGAGGCCCCCAAGCCTTGAACCTGTCCTTATTAGGGCGCCAGTGTATTACTGACAAGTTTAGAGCCAAGTGAAAACTCTTCCCCATATGCAGCTGTTGGGATCAGCTTTACTCCTGCTGGCCCAGGTCAGATGTGTCAGCCTGAGCCCTTGACACACATGTGGCTCCCTCTGTCAGCCCTCCATCTAACCTTTCAGGTGTTATTAGCCTGACTCCCAGGCCCTGGGTTGACCATTGACTCCCATTTGATTGAATCCTAAACAAACTTACCTCCTGGTAGCGAAATCACAGACTGTACTCTCCATTCCCCCTTGGATAATGGTTCACTCACTTCTTGTTTGCAATGTGAAATTTGTCCCCTCTCAGACCCCAGAGGGCCACCTTTCCTAGTCACTGCTCTAATTCTGTCTGAATGTATCTCCATCTTGTCAATGTGTGGCGGTAGGTACTGAGCCTGCTTCCATGAGTATGGCTTTGGGGGAAGTGGTCCAGCTGGGGTGGGAATTTTGATGCAAACACAGCAAAGTGGGACTGTCCTGTCTGGGATCTTCTAGTGAGCCAACAGCATTCGCTCCCTCCTTTATTTATTCATACAACAAATGTTCATCACACAGTCCAGTGCTTCTGAAAGTTTAGCATGCATACTGATTACCTGTGGCTCTCATTAAGATGCAGGATCCAATTCAGTAGGGCTGGGATGGGGCCTGAGATTCTGCTTTTTTAACAAGCATCCGTTTGCCATGTGTGCTGATCTTTTATAAACTAGACTTTGAGTAGCAAGGAACATAGGAACTCAAAAAAATATTTGTTGAATGGTAAAGGAATGAAAAAATGTATCAAAGTTTTGAATAAAAGTTTCAGTTTAGATGAGTCAAACTCTTTAGCCTTTGGCAGTTGAGTCTTCCCAATTATCTATGTGTTGGCCTTTGACTCATATCCCTGGTTTCTTGCTAAGGAAATCAGAGCCAACTTCAGGCTAATATTTCAACTGTTTGACTTTTTAAGCCTGTTCTTTCTGAACCATAACCAAATTTTGCAATACTTCTTGTATAAACACTGCTTTGTGTTTCTCTCTCTCTCTCTCTCACACACACACACACACACAGGCATGCATACACACACACAATGCCCACTTACTGGTATATTTGGTATATCAAATAACCTAGATTCCCCAACCCTACTAGAAAATGAGATTTTTATGGCATTTCATGTCCATCTAGATCCACCATAATCCCACAGAAACTCAAAACAGGTGGAAAAAGGAAAGTACTAGAATATCCCACTGGAGACAAGGTCTCTCCCCTGACGGCTCCTTAATTTTCTTCCCTGTTGCAGTTCTGGCTGAATCTCTTGGCCAACATAGATTTCTTAGCTGGACAATGACAGCACTCTTTTGTACCCTAGACAGTTCCCCTTTCAGCTCACAGAGCATTATGTGGTAGGGTCTGCTCTCTGAAGAAGGAACACACGCACCATACCAATAAAAGGTAAGCTTTTTCACAGAGGTCGGCTGGGAACCCATTCTCTGTTGATAATAGGAATCTTGCCTCATGGAGAGTTCATTAGAAGGGCCAAGAGGCCCAAAGAAGAGGCTGGAATCGGGAGAGGGGGATAATGATGTGTGGTGAAAATGTTAGGGCTGTCATTCCTATTTCAGAGCTCAGGCTGGCCACTTAATGAACACCTTGCCCTTCACTGAAACTCCCTGGGAACGATGCAATCGCTTGCCTTCTGACCCAGCACCTGCCTTTGCTGTATTCCCATCTTAGACCACAGACATCAGAGCCCCTGCTACAGTGCAGACCCGAATGTCCCTCGAAGGTCCAGGTGTTGAAGGCAAGGTCGTGGAACTTTAAGAGGTGGGGCTTAGTTAGAGGAATTAGGTCACTGGGGCGTGTCCGTGAAGAGGATATCAAATTCCTGGCTCCTCCCTCTCTCTCTCTCTCTCTCTCTCTCTCCCTTTCACTCTTCATCCCCAGCAGCTCTAAGGTATGCGGCTCTTCTCCATCATATGCTCTTGCCATGATGTTCTGCCTGTCGCAGTTGGACCAAGAGACCTCCGAAACTGTGAGCGAATTTATATAACTTTTTTTAAAGGTTATTTTCCTTGGGTGTTTTGTTACAACAATGGAAAGCTAACAGAAATTATGGAGACCTCTGGTTTCTCAGATATGTTGATCAGGACACACGTTTTTGAAAGTAGAATTAAATGGAAGGGAACATTACAAAAAGCATCTTTAGCCTTGTTCCTATATGCAACCCCACCATAAATTATATAAATTAAATTTCATCTCTGTGGATTGAACTCTTTCCAACTTAAATATCAGGTGAAAAATTATAGTTGCCATTTAGCTGGCATACCATTTCAATTTAAACCACCATAAACTTAAGCTCAGGGGAGGTTGCAAATAGAAAAAGCCATGTCCCATGGCTGCAGCATAGCAGGCTTTAGGCAACAAACCAAGGATACTCAACAACTTTCTGAATAGGCAGCAGCTGGCTACAGAGTTTCAATATCCTGTTAACCATTCCAGCTTTAATAGGCATCCCAGGGCAGACTCTGCTCCCTGCAAGAGACTGATATCCCCATGACGTAGAGTCACCCCATCATGGACTTTTATTGCAGGAAGTTCTCAGAGGGAAGCCTTCTAAAGCTCCACTCTGCAGGAGCACAAACTTGTCCCAGGTTATATGATTTCAAACTTTAGAAGAACACAGGCTGGGGGGAGTGCTCAGGTTGAGTTTGGAAGGAGATACTGGAAAAATCATACTGAATTGGCCATGGTTTGGGCTGGGATTGTTTCTTGAAAGCATTTTAGCATTTCACAATAGTTGGTAACTATGAAGTATGTTCTGATTTGGATAACAGTTTCCAAAAACTAGAAGATTCTAAGAATGCCATCATTATCTACCCATCGTAAAACAATTCCTCTCTAGAATGCAAACTTTTTAATGATAATGCACCTATTTCTGTTTTTTTTTATTTCCCTTCTTCAGGAGGAAAAAGAGTATACAAATATAAACAAAGAAGGAAAACATTTACAGTCTTGCTATTCAGAACTGATTCTAGGCTTATATATTCTTATGATTCTTTAAAGATACATGCTTTCTAACCTGATTTTTTTCCCCCAGCTTGTCCACACAATGTGGACATCTTTACATGTCTTGATGAACACAAGGTTTCCACAAACTGGCCCAAGGCCAAATCGTGCCCAATCTGTTTTGGAAAATAAAGTTTTATTTGAATGCAGCCTGGCCCCTTCATTCATGCATTGCCTTTGGCTGTTTTTGAATTACAACGGCAAAGCTGAATTGCTGTAACAGAGACAACCTGACCCCTGAAGCAAAAATGTTTACTATTTTTGACATTTAGAGAGTTTTCTGGGATGAATTGGACACCATCATGTTTATCATTGGAGCAACATTTAATTGCAGCATATCATATCATTAATTAAATTATTGTCAGTGCCTTCTGAGGGACATTTAAGATGCTGTCTGTGTAAAACTACATTGACATTTTTTTCCCCATTACAAGAAAAACTGACTTGAACATCCTTATCCTTGATCAGATCTTTACATTTCTTCAGAAAAACAGTCCAAGGATTAGAATTTACTGGGGCTAAGGGATTTATTTTCACCCTTTTTTTTTCCTAAAGAGATTTTGGCAACCATTGCTATATTTTCCCTCATCTCATTATACTAACAGCTGAAGCAGAAGGCTTGCTCCTCCCGTAGTTTCTCTTACTTATTATCTGCAAAGCTCTACTTCGACAGCAGGAGAATTCAAAACCATGGAGGCCACCTTCTAGAACATGGCAGTGGGGCATTACTGAGCTCCAAATCGGTAGCCTTGGCAGTTGCCAGACACAGAGACTGAGAGGTGTTCTATGCCCCCATAATTTTGTTCTGTAGTTCAGCTTACACCATAGTCTTCATAAAAGAACTTTATTTAAATTGCCAGTTTGTAGTTGGGTACGGTAGTGCACCCCTGTTAATCCCAGTGGCTCAAAAGGATTGAGAGTTTAAAGCCGGCCTCAGCAAAAGTGAGGTGCTAAGCAACTCAGTGAGACCCTGTCTCTAAATAAAATACAAAATAGGGCTGGGGATGTGGCTCAGTGACCGAATACCCCTGAGTTCAATCCCCAGTACCCAAAACAAACAAACAAAACCCACCAGCTTGTGGAGGCAGTTAAGAGATGACCAGTGTGGTTTGATTGGGTGGTTGGTGTTACATATTTAATGAGTTTGTTACACCAATGGTGAATCATTAGTGGCATTAGTGGTAGCCTTTTAGAGTTTAAAGGCTACCACTTCAGATACCTCTTCTGGGGTGATGAAGGCCATAATGAGTGGAGTCTCACATGTTGTGTTCTATCTTAGGTCCCTTTTTAGTCAGGATCTGAAGCGGTCTGCTCTGTTTCTGCCTAGCATTGAATCCAAGCCCTAAGTTCCTCAGAACCTCATTTATAATCTAATATATGTGGGGCATTTAAAGTAACTTCCATCTCTTCCCATGATGCAGAGAAGAAGGCTAAAATATAAAGCCGAAATGAGTGAGAACATCTCTCTCATCTCTTCATTTCTCAACGGTATCCTAAAAACATGTGGAGAAGTATACACTGTACACACATACACACGCACACGCACACACACACACACACCCCTACCCAACGTTGTTAATTTTGAAGGTCTTACTTGAAAAGATTATTTGATTTTATATGTGATTTTGGTTTTCTGTGTGTAGGATAACCTTGTGCAACATTTAATCTTGGAGTGACCAGCTCCACTGTTCTTTTCTGTGTCAATAGAAATAATGGATTCTCAACCATTTAAGGGCTACTATTAGAACTTACAGAATTTATTCAAAGGAGTGCAACATAAATGACCAAAATACCCGTACATGCAATAACATGAATGAATGTAAAAAGCATTGTGCTAAGTGAAAAAATCCAGGTGAAAAATGAGCCTATGCCACCATGAGTCCATTTATAGGGAATTCTAAAATAGTGATAGGAAACAGATCACTGGTTTTGTGAGAGGACACGAATGGAGTGTGATTGCAAAGGGGCAGGAGGTGAGTTTTTAGGTGGATATCTTGTATGTTTAGATTTGTGGTAGTGATAATACAAATGTACGTGTTTGTAAAAACATAATGAATTGTACTCTTCAAATAGGTGGTTTTGTTTTGTGTAAGTTATACCTTAATAAAGTTTTTTTTTTATACCACATCAGATACATGGAGATTAAAAAAAAAGAGTATCGATTGACTTATGAGTGTTTGCTTGGAATATTTGAGTGGGCTATAGTGCCACTGGACATGAAAAAATATCACAGGAGAGGAGCGAATATGGAAGGTGGTCAGGAGGTATAGGAGAACAATTTTGGGGATATTCAATGGAAAGTTGTTCAAGTGGAGGGTCAAGCTTTGAGCTGGTTATTAAGAGTTTGGAATTGTTGGTGTGTTGGTGAGGGAAGAAACTGGTAACTTGCATGGACTTGTTCAGTGAGATTGCAGAAATAGAGAAGCAAGAGACAAGGACCCATTTTGGGGAATAGCTGTGCTAAAATTGCAAGTCTAAATTTTAGATCACTGTACTCACAGTGTGACCCATGGAACAGCAGTAATGGCACCATCTGAGCTTGTTAGAAATACAGAATTTGGGACCTTACTCCAAATCTATGGAATCAGAATGAAAATGCATTTTAAGATAATTCAAAAAAATTCTAGGGCATTTTAAAGTTTTAAAAATGCTACTTTAGATCAATTAAGTCCTATCTTCTACCAATTTCTAGAGGTGGGTGGTGGGTGGAGAAGGGCTGCTATAAAACCAAGGATTGCATCATGATATCAAAATTGTTTTTCATTTTTAGTTAAAAATACTAAGAGAACTCAGAGATGTAATTTCCATGTTCTCTGTTTATTCAACAGGAGGCAGTTACTCCTGGGAAGCTGTAAAGTTTTATTTAGACTGGAGAGAATTTTTTTTTTTAACCACATACAGAGAGACAAGTCTTATTTCATTAGAAACTGTGTGAGAGTTATTTCATTTCTTGCTTTTGTATAAAAAAAAACTCTTTATTTGCCCAAAGTACAAAAATACTCCTCATCAAAATCTGCAGACAAACAGTCTGTTAAGAATGTTGAGTTCTGAGGAGCTGAGAGTGCATTATAGCACCTGTTGCTGGATTGACCAGAGGTTGTTTCTGCAAATGCAGTTGTTGGCCTGAGTCCATTTCCAGGAAAGACAGATAGGTAAGCAGATAGGAAAGTTATGAAGGTAACTCCGTGTCTGACCTTCACTATTGCTGGGCCTTGAGATGGGAGCTAGCCTAGAGCATTTGGCCTATTGGCTTGCTGGTTGAGATGTAAGAGTTTGTTGGTGAATCAGCACTAAGATGTAAGTATAGCTCAATGGTGGGGCACAACCTTAACATATGAGGCCCTGAATTCAATCTCCAGAAACAAAAAAATAAAATGGGGAAGCTGAAGAAGAGACTGTGGTGTATTGTTAAGTGCCTGGGCTTTGGCAATTGGCAGACCTGAATTAATCCCCGATCTGCCTGGTATTTGCTTTGTTTCCCACCTCTCTAGACCCAATTCTTTTTTTTTATCACTAAAATGGGTTGTTAGGAAAATTGCAATAAATTGGAAATCTTTATGTCAACTTGAAGTGACCTACCAGTGTCTGTCATTATCATGGTGACTGTCATTGTAGAGCATTATGTAGGTTATCATGAGGCGGCTTCATGGGAAACAGGAAGAGGCTGCAATTCATGTTCACTTCTCCTAGCATCTCCTCCTCTTATTCCCCACTCATATTCAGGGCCACTGTGAGTGTATCCTCCTCAGAGGCTCCATCATATGGTGCTTTCTGTGAGTGGCCCCTCTTGGGGCGTGCAGTGCCTCACCTGGATGACCATGTACCACTACTCTGCACACATTCCCTTTTGACCATGATATCATGTTCTGGATTTGGGTTCCAGGGTCCTATTGCTTTTTCTTCCCTCCATTCTATAAATATTATTCTACATTTGTAATCTGGTATTTCTTATTGTGCAGGGGACTCACTACATTTTGCCTAGAGAAGGGAGGAGAAAAGTATCTGGGAGTTCTCAAGCTTGGCCTTGTTTCCATGGGAAACATTTTCCTCTCCAACATTCATCCTAAGGGCAAGTTGAGCCTATGGGTGACTTCCTAAGACTCCCAATTTGGAGGGATGTTCTGAATCATGGGGTCCTGCTTGTTGCTTGCAGTTCCCTCACCTCATTGCTTTGGGTTCTATCATGTGGCTTTGGCCAATGGACACTCATTGGATATGTTGCAAGCAGTGGTTTTGTATGTATTTGTGTGGAGGAACTTGTCCTTTGCCCTTTTAACATTTCCTTGTGTATGTGTGTTGGGGGGAACACCCTGACTACCCTGCTGGCCCATGAGGAAAGAGGGAGACAGGAGGAATTCTGGTTTAATCTGCAGCTTGAAGGAGGTTTAGCTCTACCACGCGGCCTGCGCAGTGGTTTCATTAATGAGGTTCTGGCATTAAGTTAGTTAGAAGAGATCAAAATAAAACACACAAACCAGTACCTTATTTTATATTGCTAAGTCCGAGACGGCTCGCCTCCCTGATTCCCGCCTCTAGCCGCCCAGCAGGGCAGCGAGGATTACTCTGGGCTAGCAGGAGAGAGAGAGAGCGAGGAGTAGAGAGAGAGGAGTAGCCTTTTATTTGGGGGACAAGAGATTCAGGGGAGAATTCCATCCCATGAAGGTTGAGGGGGGGCTGCACTCCAAGGTCAGGGTCAGTGATTGGGTCTCCGGGGTCAGTGGTCACCCACACCCCCACACGGATGGGCTCTCTCATCAGGAAAGGGTCGGGATAACTCCGACACAGCCAGAGTGCCTCAGGCCCTTAACGGGAGTCACCCAATCACGTGTCAGAATGGCTCCCCACATTTAGCCAAAGCCCAGCCTAAGTTAGTTGGATCTCAGTTTAACTACAGCCATATAAGTGAAACTATTATTGTTGTTTTAAGCCACTGAATAGTGGGGTGGTGTTCAACACACCCCATTATCAACAATTACCTGTTTTTACAATATAGTGATCCTTCACCAACCCAGATACCATGTTTCCCTTCACATCCAGCACCGATCCTATGGTTCATTACTATAATTGCTACCCTGATTTATGCTCAGCATTATTACCTGGCAAACCTCTATCTTAATTACATCAAGCTGTCACTCAATCCCACACTTGCACCAATGGAGCCGAACCTGGTCAGAGAAAAACACACCACCACACTCTGCTAGCTGGTTTTACCAAACTCAGATGGGTCCTTCGTGCTGTCCAGCAGTACCACCACTACACTAATCTAGGCCTTTTAGTGTTCTTTGTTATTTTTTACTTATGCCACTTTTATTAAACATCACTGATTTTCACACTTCTCAACCTCTCAGCAGCTTCTTCCCATCCTGGCGCTCTGCAGCGACTTTGCTTCCTCCTTCATTAAGCAGCTACCAACAGCCAGAAGAGGATTTTCACCTGCTTTCATTGCCATATCTACCCAAAGTCTTGTGTCCGTGTCCATCACTTCATCTCCCCTTCTATTCCCAGGGCCCAGGCTGTTCTAGACTGTTCTTCCTTTTATAGGCAATTTCTTCTTTATCAACTAGATCTGTCTCTTTTCATATATTGACAGAAAACTGCTCCAGGAAACTGTCTTCTCTCCCTCTCTTTCATTATTAGTTTTCCCTTTCTTCAAGGTCATTTCCATGCATATAAACATGCTGATTTCTTCCATCATAAAAAGGACTTGTTAAAAAAATGTCTTTTAATTCCACTTAGTATGCAGCTACCAAAGCATTTTTCTGTTTCTCTTGTAGCAAAATTTCTTGGGAAAATCATCTACAACTACTGTCTTCCTCTCTTCCCATTATTTCTTAAACCTACTTGGGTTCTTACCTCTTTCATACCATCAAAACTTTTCTTATCAAGTTCACCAGGGATCTCCATGCTACTAAATCCAGTGCCTCATGTTGTGTTGGTCAGCTTTCCATGACTGGAACAAAACACCTGAGATAATCAACTTATAAAGATGGAAGATTAATTTTAGCTCCGAGTTTCTAAGGGTTCAGGCCATGACTAATTGGTCCTGTTGCTTTGGGACTGTGACAGCACAGAACATCATATCAGCCACATAAGGCTGAGGAGGGCCGTTTGCCTATGACTAGGTATGACACAGTGAAAGAGGAAGAGACTGTAGTCCCACAATACCCTTTGAGAGCACCTCTCACTAGGCCCAATCTGGAAGTTTCCACCAGCTCTCAAGAGTGCCACCCGGGGACCAACTCTTTAATTCATGGGGCTTTGGGAGACCTCTAGATCCAAACTCCACGTATCTGTGGATCACTCTTACATGCTTGAAACAACATTTTCACTTGGATTCTATGATCTGATTTTCTTCCTCCCTGCTTGTTTACATGCTTGAAACAACATTTTCACTTGGATTCTATGATCTGATTTTCTTCCTCCCTGCTTGTTTACTCTTATTCATATTATTAGCTGATTTTTTTCTTTGTTCTTATGACCTAAAAATATCAGAGAATCTAGGGGCTCCAGAAACTTTTCTTGCCTGTGTTCATATCCTCTTTTATATACCACCCATAAGCCTGTATACTGATGAGTACCAATGTTATAATTAACCCATGTTCCCCTTTGAGTGCAGGATTCTTCTATGTAACTGAGTAACTCCGTGTCAGTGTCTACTGGGCATCTCAGGTATTCCATGTCCCTTAGTTATTTTGCTTTCCTGTTTCTTAAATCTCCTCCTGAAGACTTTCACAACTCTGAATGTCAACTCTATTCAGTTTCCCAAACTAAAATTTTTTAGTCATCCTAGGCTTTTCTTTTCCTCACATCTCAAGTCCCTCACATCCTCTACAAATTCTACTGGCTGTGCCTTCAAAATATATGCAGAGTCTCATGCCATATTATCATGTCCGCCTTTACTCTGCTAGCTCCAGACACCGCCATATCTCTCTAGAATTATCACAATGGCTTCCTAACTGGTTTTCAACTTCTTCCTCACCTTCCACTGCCACTGTAGGGCGGATGCACCATAGTTTCCACACAGCAGTCACATAATTCTTTTTTGTTAATTCCAATAACATTTTATTCAATATTATATCTCAACAAAAATCAATATAAACTATAATGAGATTTTTAAAAATTTTTGACACATTCATAAACGGAGTATAATTCTGTTCTCTTGGTTGTACATGATGTTGAATCACACCGTTCATGTAGTTCTATATGTACATAGTGTAATAATGTCAGAGTCATTTGACTATTCTTCCTTCCCTCATACTCCTCCCCTCCCTTCACTACCCTCTACCTAATCCAAAGTAACTCTCTTCTTCCCTAGCCCTCCACCCCTTGTTGTGAATTAGCATCCTCCTATCAGAGAAAACATTCTGCCTTTGGTTTTTTGGGATTGGCCCCTTTTGCTTAGCATGATATTTTCCAGCTCCATCCATTTATCGACACATGCCACAATTTCATATAAGCAGTGAGTTGGGTCATATCGCTTATCTGCTTAAAAATCCCCCCAAGATTTCTCTTTCTTTCAGAATAAAGGCCAAAATCTTTAAAGGTCCCTACGTGATGAGAACTCCTCTTTCCCTAATCTCTAGCTCTCTCCTTCCTGGCTAACTCCACCTCACCCACCTTGGCCGCCTTATTATGCATTGCACTTGCTCCACTAGGTCTTTTCTATGTCCTTTCCATATGCAGTCCCCCTGCCTGGAATGCTCTTGCCCAGGATTTCTGCTCAGTCCTTCATCTCTTTTTAGCATCACAATAGCAGTGAGGCCTTCTCAGACTACCCAGCTAATAACACCCACTTTGAAGTTCCAGCACCAATAGCAAAGCGGCAAGTCAGCATCTTGCCATGAACAGAGGGACTGCTAAGCAGCCTCTGTGCTGTGGGAATGCTGCAATGTGGGAGCACAGGAAAGGAAAAATGAAAAAAAAAAAAATATATGCATATATTTATTTATTTATTTATTTGGCACTGGGGATTGAACCCAGGGGTGCTTAACCCCTGGGCCATATTCCCAGCCCTATTTTTGTATTTTATTTAGACACAGGGTCTTACTGAGTTGCTTAGTGCCCAGCTTTTGCTGAGGCTGGCTTTGAACTCATGTTCCTCCTGCCTCAGCCTCCTGAGCCAATGGGATTACAGGCATGTGCCATTGCTTCTGCCTCCCAGCCCTTTTTATATTTTATTTTGAGTCAGGGTCTTGCTAATTTGCTTAGGGCTTCACTAAGTTGCCGAGGCTGGCCTCAAACCTGCAGTCCTCCTGCCTCTCCTCTTGAGTCACTGGGATTATAGGTCTGTGCCACCAAACCCAGCCAGGCAATGAATTTTGATGGGCACTGGAGAAGACATTCATGAAGAAGGCAGTAGGAACTGAGCTGGACCTCAGAGAGGAGAAGGATCTGCATAAGAAGAGAAAGTAAGGACGAGCTTTTTTTTTTTGGGTACCAGGTATTGGACTCAGGGGCACTCGACCACTGAGCTACATCCCCAGCCCTATTTTGTATTTTATTCAGAGAGAGCATCTCAGTGAGTTGCTTAGTGCCTTGTTTTTTGCTGAGGCTGGCTTTGAACTCGTGATCCTCCTGCCTCAGCCTCCTGAGCTGTTGGAATTATAGGCCTGAGCCATCATGCCCAGGAGGGAGAGCATTTTGATCTTAGGAAAGAAAATCAGGAAGAAAAATGGGTTAGTTCCAATAATTGTATATCTGCTGTGTGACTTTTGGTAAATCACTCAACTTTTCTAAGCTTCCTTTTTCTTGTTTGTAAAATGAAAGTTTTGTTTCATGCAGCCACTAAGGTCCTTTCTAGATACAATCCTGAATGTCTGAACAGTGTCTTCATTAGCTTGTGGAGAAGAATCAGAGGTAATTTAGTAAATCAACTATCTTTACTTAGAAAGTAGCATCTTAAGGGATAGCGGCCAAGGCAGATGGATTTTGACAGATTGTTCAGATGTAGCACTAAGGACCTGGGACGCTGTGCTGAGAGAACAGCTGGGTGGGGGAAGGACTGTGGGAAGCTGGGGTCTGAGCAGACAGTATGTTTGTTTGACAGTTTGCCTCAGGATAAAGTGATTGTCACATACTGTGTGCTATTGGTTAGAGATGCAGTGCGGTTAGCAGTTATGGGTGCGGAGATTTTGGGGGATCAGTTCTGTCACTTATGTGAGGCACTTAATGTCTCTGTGCCTCGGTTTCCAAATCTGTATGACAAGAATGACAACAACATCTTACTCCTAGGAGGTTTTGCATTTCAATTCTTTTAATGTGTGTAAAATTCTCAAAACAGTTCTTTGTATATGCGGAAATGCTTCATTAATGTTAGTTGTTATTATCCTTCATAATTTTGCTGCAGGGCTGGCTTTATTATTCTATTTTATAGAAGAGAAAGCCAACTTTCCCAGAACTAATTATGTCAGAGCTAGAACTGGAGTTTGGGTCTTCTTAATGTTTTTTTTTTTCTTTTCTGCTTTAATTTCTGCGGGATGAGGATTTATTTTAATGTATTCCTTTACAAGTGCACATTGAGGATCTACTCTGAGCGGGGCATGCTGTAGGCTCTCTGAGAGTAAAGAAAAGAATGAGACGGTCTTTTCTTTGAAGTTGGAATAGAGGAAACCTCAGTCATATCAGGCCTTCAAGGATGAGACCTTGCCTTATTTTCCTTTGAAATCCAAGTCTTAGTATGAGGTAAGATACAACATAGAGGCATTCTGAAAATGTATGTGGAAGTAGACCTGGGTGTATGAGGTGGAGTGAGAGAGAGAAAAAAATAAAATCATTACAACATATTTTTGACCATACTTCCCCCTTCAGCTCTCTGTCCCTATTTCTTTACTCTTTTCTGATAGTTCCTCTTTCTTACTGAGTAACTATCAGGTCCTCCACAAACTGCTTTTCCTACCATATCTCCAATAATTCTATTCTTATTTTTCTGTTTTTTGCTGCTATAACAAAATATCCAAGGCTGGGTACTAAATAAAGAAAAGAGGTTTATTTAGCTCATTGTTTTTGGAGCAAGAGATCCAAAATTGGACAACCCCATCTTCTGGTGAAGGCCTCATATTAGATGGTATCACAGTGGTGGGAATACATGCAAAAGAGGTCATATGGTGAGATACAAAGCCAGATTCAGTGGCCAGGATCACTCTTTGTATAATAACCTGCTCTCATGGGAACTAACTGGGGTCCTGAAAGAATTACATTCATGCCTTCTGAGGGCATGCCCCCAATTAACCTAATTACCTGCCTCTAGATCCTACCTTTAACAGTTCTAGCATCCCCCACATTGCCAGATTGGGGGCCAAGTTTTCAGCACATGAACGTTTGGGGGACACAATGAAACCCAGTTGAAACCATAGCATATCACCTCTAAATTGTGCACATTTTCTTGAGCACAATGTAATACAGTTGTCTCTTATACTCTACCTGATTTCTTCCCAATTCCTACTATTTGTCCTTCAAGGAAGGCACAATTCACATGCCTCACCTTGTAGTTGATGATGTCTGCATCTCAGATGTATTGCCAGGCACCTTTTTCTGTGCATCAGCCTGATTTCCAACTGTTAGTGTCTGTGAGAGCTAGTATCTATGCTGTAGAGCACTTTATGGCTATAGAATCCATTCTGTCTAAGCAAGGTTACAAACACAGGGGAATTCCCTTATTGTCCCTCTCTCTGGTCTCAGCAGTACTCACCAATAACCAACAGAATGGCTTTTGGGCTGAATAACTCTAAGGTTGGACACTGGCTCCTAGGTACTCTTGCAGGATTGCTCTCTTGATAAAAAGCTTTTATTAGTTTCCTTTCTTTCCTAGTCTCTCTTCTTGTTTTCCTACTGGTGTTTCTTGGGAATCACTTCCAAAATAAATTACTTGCCCTCAAATCCTTATCTTAGGGTCTGCTTTCCCTCCTTTCTGATTTTTGAGAACTCCGCAGGAAAAATACTCGCTTACCTACATATTTTCGTATAACATTAGAACATACCTCTGCGATAGCATTTATCATAATTTATTGTAATCATTTTTTATGCAAGATAGTGGAAACAAAACTCATGTCATTTCAGTCCAAGTAGCCTGCTTGCCTACTGTGTACCTGCCACATAGTAGGCACTCTACCCATCGAGAGTAAATATTTTGGATTTCCTTCCCCTTCTCTGACCAGCGCTTCCTCTATTCTGGCAGGGCTGGGATACATTAACCAATTTCCCCTAGCATCTATTGCGCCAGCATTTTCACTGAGAGCTAGTGATGTTATTCTAAGATTCCCTGGACTTCGACCAGCATAATAAGGAACAGCTATTGAAGAATTAGAGAGGTCCAAAGGTTAACCAAATTTGTAATTATAAAAAGTTCGGCCCAATAGCACTTGGGGAATTGTGAATGTTTGTGGGATGATTACTAAGCAGGAAGGCTGGGCTAATGAGGATTGGGCCCATGACCCAGGGAGGCAGGACATTTTCCAAGATGAGCGGATGGAAGTTTCTAAGTGACGCTGGGTCTCTTGAGTTCCACTTGCAATATGGAGTTGGAGAGGACATCACTCTAACCCTTAGAATAAAATAAAGACACACAGAATATGAGGCCTTAGCTTTTTTTGAAGTCATGGGATAGCTAAAGTTACATAGCAACCAACTCACCACAAATCTGGCAATAGGTGGGCACCTGCAGGGTGCTTAGTGCTAGAACCAACAAGAAGAATGGCACTAGAACGGGTTGGTAAATTGGTGAAGCCCACGTGTGGGCTGGTGGGACAGGATAAGGCATCTAAGAACTGTAGGCACAGGGAGCTTTTGTGCCCTCATGGAGGATTTTCTAAACCCACCAAAATTCCTGAGAAAACCCCCAACAGCCCCCAACTGGAACAATCTTAGCAACAACATAATTAACAAGAGTGGATAATAAAATTATATCACGATGATATAATAATCTTTGAATGAATAACGGGGGAAGAAGGAACAGCTCTTCTTCATAGAACAATCCCAATGAATAAATGTAGAGGTAAGAAGGAAATAGAAAATCCTTGCTAGAATGCGTTAGTAATAATTGTATGGCAAGGCAAGAGGCACTGAATCATGCTAAAATTAATGGATTAAGTTCAAGAAAAACAGAATATTTGAACAGCCTCAAACTATCTCCCCCAAGACATTTGTCAGTTGTAAAGACATTAGTTGAATGCCTGATAAAATCCAAATAAAGTCTATAGTTTAAGTTTAGGTAAAAGTATTGGATAAATGTTAATTTCTCAGTTTAGGGTAATTGTACTATGATTATATAAGTTGTTACAATTGTGGAAATTAGATATGCATGATATACAGGAATTCTATTTTTGCAACTTCTTTGCAGATCTAAAATTGCTTCCAAGTAGAAATTTTTAAAAGCATGCTAAAAGTCATGTCTATATCCTCCCTGTTCACTACTATCACATTTTTATTCACTGGAAAAAATATTTAAAAGAAAGTAAAAATATAACCAGTGTTTGTATTTGGTTGATGAGATCAGAGAAATGGAAATGATATTTTTAAAAACTTCTTCCAATTATTTCTCTTGGTTCTCAAAAAATTCTCTGAGGTAGCATGATTATCTAGATTTCACAGAAAAGCAAACAGGCCTAGAGGTCAAGTGTCTTGCCCAAAGTGTACACAGAAACCAAAAGGAAGATTCCCCCCAAATGAACCCAGACTCACTTATCCTAAGCCCATAAATAATTACACCATATTTCTTTTTCTACTTCTCTCTCTTGTTATCTTTGTTCCTCTTTTGGATGATATAGTTATATTACCTTTGTAGTGGGAAGAAACCATAACAAATATAATAAAAAAGAAATGAAATCTAGTATCTGAAGACAGTAAAACTCTGTTACCAAATGAGAGGGGGAAAAATTGAGTTCTAATCCTGGAGTTTCATATCTGGATGGCAGACTGCAGCTAGTTGCATTTCTTAAAACACTTGGAAGTATTACTAGGATGGCAGACAAAGACCTGCTGTGTTTCTTTTCCCCCTGTTTTAATGCTCACTGATGCTTTAACCCTAAGATACAGTAGGACCATACTAAATAAGAATTCTTTTTTTTTTTTTTTGGAGAAGGGATGACAAACCCTCAAAAAAATATGATAAAAGCGATTTCAGTTCTCTCCAGAGAAATACATATGTAAAATGATGCAATCAGACAATTTTCTTTCAAGATTGAGCCCCACAAAAATCTAGAACAATATAATAGGCGTCCATTTCTGCAGAGACCATAAGTGTAGGAGAGGCTGTGAAACCTATTCATAAACCTACCCAAATATGAGAGACATATGGGTAACTTTTAAGTTTTCTAGTGGTAGTTCTCAAAAAAAAAAAAAAAGGAAAAAGAAAGAAAGATTTTAATAACGCATTCATTTCTTTGTTTGTTTTGGTACTTGGGATTGAACCCAGGGGTGCTTTACCACTGAGCTACAGTCCCAGCCGCTTTTTATTTATTTATTTCTATTTTGAGACAGGGTCTCACTAAGTTGCTTAGGGCTTTGCTTAGTTGCTGAGATTGGCCTTGAATTTGGAATCTTCCTGTCTCAGCTTCCCCAGTTGATGGGCTTCCAGGCGGGTACCACCATGCCTGGCAATTTTAATAGTATATTTTATTTTGTCTAATATAGGCAAAAATATGATAATTGCAACATGTAGTCAATATAAAAGTTATTAAGGAGATATTTTACTTTTGGGGGGTTTTTGCACCACGTCTTTGAAATTTGGTTTGTGTTTTATACTTACAGAACATCTCAATTTTGACCTAGTCACATTTTCAGTGCTTTTAAAAAAGCCACATGTGCTTAGAATTGGTCAGTGTAGACGCATAATCTATGAAAAGGTAAAAGTGGAAAAGTCCTGGAAAGGAGAATTTCTCTGGAGAAAGTGGATGGCTATGGCATTGGCCTCTTTCACCCCCCACAGGACTTAGGCAGAGCGACAGGTTGCAAGGGTCTTCCTCCAAGAACTTGGTGTACATTACCCACAGGTGGTACAACATAAAGCATGGGATTCCCACCTGGGAGAGAGGAGGAGTAAAGGAAAATGGCTGGCGCTACTCTCCTGGAGGAAGTACAAGGTCAGAGACCAAGAGCAAGGCTGTGTGAACTTGAGGCAAATAGATCTGCAGGAGGGAGTTGGCTGGGACTTCCTTCAGAAAGCTCTTCCTCTTAGGTGTCTGTATTCCAGGAGGCTGGATATGTCCTCAGATGCTGATGTGGCACAAAAGCAGGTACCAGGAGGAAAGTTACTGCTTATCTTGAATGATGACCTCCGAAGGGGCTTCTCTAAGATGGTCCAAGGTAAAGAATGGGAGCGCCACTGGGGCGGGGATTTATGTCTGTTTTGTTTGCATTATATTCAAGTACCTAAAATAGTGCTTAGTAAGTGATAGATAGTTTTGCTGTATTGATGATTCACATCAGAATGAATCATCTGGTCCTCTAGCCAGATCACCTCGGGACCACATAAGTCTGTCCTTTTCCCAGCTGGTCTTGAGTGAACAGATGGAAACTCAGCTCCTGAGAGTCCTAGAGCAGGGGGGAGAACAGAACCTCTCTTGGACTCAGTTTGTTCATCCTTAGAAATGTGTATAATACTGTATGCCTGGTAGAGTTGTGAGATCAATCAAGATAAATGAATTGGTGATGCCTTCTGCAATACTTGGCAAATGCTACGCTCGAAAAACATGATTTTTCTTCTTTCCTGCTTATCTTTTTCCAGTTTATAGATTGCAAAGCTGTCAAGCAAAACTGAGCAGAGAGACGTCTCGTCTTGGGTTGTTAAACACATGACTGAAGACTGTATGTTTAAGGGCAAATCAGGTCTACATCACAGTTTGAGCATCCTGAAAGTCCTTTTGGAAGGACCTGTCACCTTCATGTCTTTCCTCTGACAATTCCCTTTAGCTAAAATACTAAAATGCTGCCCTGGGCCCAGATACACTCACCTTACCTGCAGCCTTTGGTTTCAGGTTTTTAATTGGTAGCAGTAACATGACCTCAGAGTCTAACCCTGTTCTCTTGTAAAAGGCTTACCCAGGCCAAAAAAAAAAAAAAAAAAAGAATAATAGCCATGTCCTAGAGCTGTATTGTGTGTCTTCACACTGTTTATAGCTTCGTGCAACTCAGAGAAGGGTCTCCAGGTCACAGATGTGAGAGATCTCTGCAGCCTCTGTCAGAACAGCCATGATTTATCTGTTTTGTGAGCTTTAAATGAAATGAGATAATGCTTGTAATATTCTTAGCAAACTTCCTAGCACATAATAAGTGCTCTAAAATATGAGCTTCACTTTTTAATGGAATTTCCCAGTCTCTGCATCACAGATAGGGTATCCACTGTCTGGCTGGAATATTTATTGCTACCTAAGTTTCCTTTCCAGGATGAGACAAGGGGGAGGCCTGATCTATACGGAGAGAACATTAGTATGGGGTGCCACCTGCTTTCTCAGGCTAGGCTACACATCTAGCTAAAGATGGTTAATTTTACATATTTATCACTGAAGCTTTTACTTTCCCATAGTAGTAGGAATCAGTAAGTACATTCATCTGTAATTTTCTTATTACACTCTGTTTATAGATGGATGTTTCTAGAATTCTGAGGGGTTACCTATATCAATAGTGTTTCAGTATTGATTTCAAACACTAGAAAGAAAAAAATCAAGTAGTCTGGTCAGGTGCTAACAAACCTGAGCTTGGCTTTCACTCTTCCTGTTGATGCCACCAGAGACATCCCTGCCCATTGCTGTTTTGATGGCCTGTCTAGCCCTTAATTTCACTGCCTAAGCCACAGTAGGCACTCACACTTGGGTTCTCAGCATGCATCTTCTTGCAGGCATATGCCAACCTGTTCAGGCACTGCTCCCACAACCCAGATACTGTGCCAGGGAGGCTGGTCCTAGCCACATGTTCTGCTGGCACCAGATGGTAGCAAACTACAGGGGAAAAGACATAGCAGAGTGGAAACATGGCTCTTCTGGAGAACCTGGCACCACACTCTGGGTTGTTGAAATGTTGCATATTCCCAAGGACGGGGAGTAGAAGGAGAAAATAGGGGGAATGGGGGCAGGAGATTGGAGAGGTGGGTGGGTGATGTGAGACAGTAAAGTCCTTGAATGTTTGCCTAGCGATTTGAATTGTATCTCATAGGTGATTTGTCAGCTGTAGAAGTTGGTAAGCCTGAGGGCAACCGGACAGACTGATGTTGGGGAAAGGGAGTGCCAAACTGGGACTGCCACTAACATGGAAGCTTGGGAAGGTGCTGCCTGGAAGAGCTGCTCTCAGGGCCCCAGATTATAACTGGATTGTGCTCAAGGTTTTGTCCTGGTACCCCCTGAGGGCTTGGTAAGGGATGTGGCAATTATCTAAGCAGCTCTCAGTTTGAGAATCGAACTTTAACCATATGCAAACTCTGTGCTAGTGATTTATAGATGCTGTATTTTCTTTTTTTCCCTGGAGATGCCCCCAGGTAATAAAAGTTGATTGATTTAAAAAAAGTTTTTTAGATGTATGGACCCTTTATTTTTATTCATTTATTTATATGCGGTGCTGAGAAAGGAACCCAGTGCCTCACACATGCTAGGCAAGCACTCTACCACTGAGCCACAACCACAGACTCAAAAGTCGATTTATTTTTAGTCAAATAATTAGAATATGATATAATTAGGCCTATAATCTGTGGTCTGTTGGAGGGAGGGGTCAACAATAGAGGGAACGCTTGTGAGACATTGTAAGGTCTTCTTACAGTGACTAATGACTTTTCCTTTGGAAGCTTGGCTTTGATCTCCATTGATCTCTCAATATATGTTGACATCCTGAGAAATCTCATCATCAATTACCAACTATTCTTGTGGGAAGAGCTTCCAGTCCCGTTTAAGTGAAATAGTATTTCTCAACCATGTAGAAGACGTCGACAATTCAGGAAATTCAAAAACATGTTACTTTGTATCTATAACCTCATAGGCCTCTGAAGGACATGGGTTTAATTCTATATATGTGTTTTAACAAAGCATTTACAAACTCAGATGTTGGCAGGTGCAGGCAGGGACTGTGGAAGGTCGAGCAAACAGGTGGAGCCCGAGCAGAATGGAGGCCTCCGTTCTTTGCTACTGAGATAAATAGAACTGCTAGGTCTTTCTCTCCTTAGCAAATTTTGATGACTAATTTGAAAAGTAGTAAGACCCTGGATGGACTAAATAAAGCACGTTTACAGGCTTAACATGGCTTATGGAAGTGTCTTTATGACCTCTGGTTTCTTCAGGTTCTCCCATTACCTGCAAGAGTCATTAAGGCATCATAGATGAGCCCCAAACTAGAGTCAGACAGGTGAACTGAGGCATGGCCTACATTCAGCAAGTCCCTCTGGTCAACCCTGCAGTGACAACAAGGAATGTTCCCTCTAGCTTATATTCCTGTTTTCTGCTTCTCACAGAGCCCACCCATCAGGTGTTGGGTAGCCAGGCCTCCAGAGCAGTAGGAGTACTCAATGTCACGGGAACTTCAGCTGTCAGCTGTGTCATTGGTGACAGATGGAGCAGTCAGGTAGTTTGAATGGATGTGGCTTTCTTCTCCTCTGCATTTTTTTTTTCAGTCTTTCTGATGATTGCCAATTAGTTTCACAGTTTTTAATCCTGGAGACAGGAATAAATCAAAGTGAAAGATTTCTACTGGAGACCAGCCAAAGAGTCTGGAAATTCATGGACTCAGTTATTATTAAAAAAAAAAAAAACCATCTGGCCCACCGACTTCATTTTATAGATAAGGAAACTGAGTTCGGTGGGGTCAAGTCATTGTTTCAGTGTCAGGCAAACTTTGGGAGTTTGTTCACAAGAATCTTCCAAGTCTGTGGTATCTGGAGAGATTCAGGTGGAAAGTTTGGTCTCCATATTGCTATTTGAGTTGGAAGAGGAGGACCCTTGGTCTTTGTGTTAGTCAGCTTCTCATCACTGTGGCCAAAATACCCAACAAAAACAACTTAGAGGGGGAAAGGTTTATTTTGGCTCATGTTTTAAGAGGATTTTGTTTAAAGTTGGCCAGCTCCGTTGCTTTGGGCTTGAGGTGAGGCAGAACATGATGGCAGAAGGGAGTGGTGGAGGAAATGGGATCAGCTCTCGGCAGCAGGGAAGCAAAGAGAAATAGAAGAAGGGACAGGGAGAAGGTAGGCCCTTCCAGGGCACACCTGCAGTGATGTACTTCCTTCAACTCCGTTCTGCCTCCTGGTAGTCCAATCAGCCATCAATGGATGAATCCACTGAGGAGGTCAGAGCCCCTCATGATTCAATCACTTCCCCACAGGTCCACCTTTAGATAGTGCTGCATTGGGAACATAAGAGAATTTGGGGGACACTCCATATCCAAACCACAGGTAAAATCATGTGAGTACTTATAGCTGTAGGAAATTAGAGTATATTTGAGGAAGCATGAATATTTTTCAAGTTTACAACTGGTTTTGTGGACTTGGTCTAGATAGGCCAATGCTATAAGCCAATAATATAGAGGAAGGAATGGAGTCACTTTCACGGCTGGCGAGGCTTAAGAGGGAGATCTCAAACAAGACTGTTCACCCATTCTAGAACAGTGTTTGCCATCTGACACCAGCAACTTACTAGGCCTTCAGTCTCCTGTCTTCAGGATTATGGGGCTTCCTGATTGCCTTGGGAGATCGGCAAGGGTCAGTTGACTCATGGAATAATTCAGATACCACTGAGCATATTTGGGAAGGTGATCAATGATGTCTCTCCTGCTGGATGACCCACAGGCTCATCACTGGCTCCTGCATATTTGTTCATGGCCTGAAAACACAGCTGGTAGAGACCACCCTCCAATGGCTCAGCTCCCTTTAGCGGCTAGATGCTGCCAGCTGACTTCCTAACTAGGTGGACTCCAAGGAGCCGTCTGACACTAACTACAATTAGCTACAACTCTTCCAGCCTCTACACCACCTCCATCTCGTCTTGGTCTATTCTTTCCCACTACTTTAGGAAAGCGATGTAGATAGCTCCTCATCCCCAAATCTATTTTTGATTATAAATATTTTCCTTTGCTACTTGAAATGCCCAAGCTCTTATAGAGAATGCCTTTTCAACTGGGCTTCGGAAGTATTTTGAAATAGGGAACTATGGCACGTGCCTATAATCCCAGTGGCTTGGGAGGCTGAGGCAGAAGGATTGCAAATTCAAGGCCAGCCTCAGCAAGTTAGTATGAGGCCCTAACCAACTTAGTGAGACCCTGTCTTAAAATTAAAAAAAATAATAATAATAAATAAAAAGGGCTGTGGCTTAGTGGTTGAACATCCCTGGGTTCAATCCCCAGTACCAAAAAAAAAAAAAAAAAAAGTGTGTTTTGAAATCTGAGGTTGTACATTGTACATCCACTGTCTTTCTTAATGCATTTTTGCTATAATAACCCAACCCCAAGGGTAGTGTATAAAACAGAAAGTCCGTGTTGCTTTGTGAATGTGGGGACAAGAGTGAAAGAAATTCCAGAAGAACAATACACTGGTTAATTTAAAACTTTTTATCTTGATACTCAGAATTTAGATTACTTCCGCTCCAGTCCTGAGGTTTACAAACTCTCCAGATTGACTCATGGTACACAATTGCAGTACAACTTTTCATTTCTCATGATGTAGCATCATACCCTAGGTGCAGTCATACATGTACCTAGGGTAATGATGTCCATCTCATTCCACCATCTTTCCTGTTCCCATGCCGTCTCTCTCCCTCCCTTCCCTCCCCTTTTCCCAATCACAATTCCTCCATTTTCCCCATGCCCGTCCCCCCGCCATAATGGATCAGCATCCACTTATCAGAGAGAACATTTGAACTCAAAAAACTTAACACCCAAAAAACAAACAACTCAATCAATCAATGGGCTAAGGAGCTGAACAGACACTTCTCAGAAGAAGATATACAACGATCAACAACTATATGAAAAAATGTTCAATATCTCTAGTAATTAGAGAAAATTACTACTCTAAGATTTCATCTCATGCCAGTCAGAATGGCAGTTATCCAGAATACAGGAAACAGAGTTGGCAAGGATGTGGGGAAAAGGCACACTCATACATTGCTGGTAGGACTGCACATTGGTGCAACCACTCTGGAAAGCAGTCTGGAGATTCCTTAGAAAACTGGGAATGGAAATACCATTTGACCCAGCTATCCCTCTCCTTAAGAACTTAAAATCAGTATATTATAGTGACACAGCCACATCAATGTTTATAGCAGCTCAACTCACAGTAGCTAAACTGTGGAAGCAACCTAGATGCCCTTCATTAGATGAATGGATAAAGAAACTGTGATATATATACACAATGAAACATTACTCAGCATTAAAAGAGAACAAAATTATGGCATTTGCAGGTAAATGGATGGAGTTGGAGAATATCATGCTAAGAGAAGTAAGTCAGTCCCCCAAAACCAAAGGCCAAATGTTCTTTCTGATAATTTCAGGTGTCTTCCATCTAAGAACAGAGAAAATCTGAGGAGGGTTCTTGTGTCTGAGAGAAGCAGTGGGAAGAGAGCATATTTAGAAACCAATGGGATCTGAGGTAGATATATTGTCTGTGAGTCTCAGGGATGGTTGTAGTAATTTTCTATCAAATATGTCCTTGGAGGGAAACTTCTTTGTGACTTTCTTTTAGATATTAGATAGAGTACAAGTAATTCTCAACCCCTTTACAAAAAAATAAAATAAAATAAAATAAAAACCCTATACTGACCTCATTTTTATTTGAATTTGTGCTTTTAATATTCTAATTGTAGAATTTTTTTAACATTTCTAATTTTTTTGTAGTTGTAGATGGACAGAATGCCTTTAGTTTATTTGCTTATTTTTATGAGGCGCTAAGAATCAAACCCAATGCCTCGCACATGCTAGGCAAGTGCTCTGCTACTGAGCTAAACCCCTAGCCCTATCTGTAGATGTTTTATATACATTAGTTCATTTCTGATTGGAGTCTTGTGATGGTGGGAGTTGGGTGCTTGGTGCTTATAGTGGATTTGAGCAAGTCCAAAGGGAATTTTGAGGTCTTTTTAGGATCATTTTTTTGGTCCTGTAATATTTCCCCATTCTGTTGGTTTTAAAACTGACAGAAACTTTATGACCAGAGATGGCCTCTGACTTCCCCAGCCAGCTCCTGGCTTCTCCAGGCTCATTGACCAGCAGCTCATCCTCATCTCCTGCCTGCGTAAGGCCACCTTCTGTTCTGCTGGGGCCAAGAGTTAGTCACCTGGGCTCATATACTAGGTCCTCTTACTTGTTGAGCTTACGGCTGGTGTGTGCACATCTGGAATCCCAATGCTGTGCTTAAATTTTGGCCTATTTATTTGAGAAGGTGGGATTTTGCATCCTTTGTCACAGCTACTGTCTAGAGTCCTGATGACAAGGGACCCAAAGCTGGAAAAATTCTAGAACTTTGACCCTCACCTTGCATGTCTACTGCCAGATGATCATGGGTAGTTGCCTTTGGTTTCAACTATCCTCTCATAAGAGCATGGCCAAGGACCTGAAAGGTAGGCTTTGAAGTCAAGTTTCCAGAGAACACATCTTATACCTGTGTTCCCTTTGTATCCATTTTTATTTTTCTATCACCATATGGACACATAGCCCTGGGCTAAGATCTGTGAAGTGCACCAACCTGAGGCATCCGTAACACAGATATTTTGTCATGAGACCTGAAATGTGTAAGTACTTAGAATTTCTGAGCACAAACTAGTTCATCCAGCTTTTAAAAAAAGAGACAAATACATTGAATATTAGGAAAGTATCGTATAAGTGACATGCTGCATTTTCAAATTACCTTATGAGTAATCCTGTCTTATTCAGAGCTGGGTTTTGAAGGGTCTGAAATCCACTGTCACTCCAGGTTATCTTTGCCATTTTCTTTATGTTTCTGCTTAAGAACCACAAGGTTAGGAAGTCCTCAGGTGACCAGGATGCCATGCTGTTTTATGCTATATTTTTTGTTTTGTTTTTCAAAATAAATATAATTTATGGAGAAACGGAGAAACCAGAAATTGAGAATTGGTATAGGCTGAAACAGAAAATGAAGAATTTCATGTGTCAGAGCAGGAATACTACCTTCAACTCTATTAGGTTTCTGTAATTAGGGAGCAGTTATCCCAACCTTAAGAATACTGTAATTGGGTGATACCAGCTGGGAGATGGGGTAAGTAAGTAGTTATCATGACTGGATTTAAACTTCTTATTTCTTAAGCTAATTCAGTTTTAATTTTAGAGGCATGTATCTGCAGTATTCTCACAGGGGAAAACACACTGCTCTAATTCCTTGCTAGGTCAAATAATAATTCCTTCCACGAACATCATCCTTTATATTTATCTCACTGACACTACCTCGAAGTGCAATAACATCCTCAATTACTAAAGATTGTCGCTGCTAGTTGTCTGTCATGGCTATTATGGATGACCTAGAAAAAATGTAAATCTACAGATAATCTTCAAAATCCACTTGGCCAGTTGTTTTACCCTCAATGTTTTTGTCTAGATGTAAATAAATTGCACAAGAGATGTTCAGACAATTAAAATGTATCCTCTCTCTCATTCTGGGCTCTATCCCTGATGGATGGGATGATACAAAGTACACAAAGGTTGTGGAAGCATTTATTAAGCTGTCATCAGAGCTTGACATTGATAGTATCATTCCCATCTTACAATCAGTGATTCTGGTACGGCACTGCATATTAGAATTACCCAGGGGAAAATTTTCAATAAATTCTAGTGACCAGGCTACATCCCAGACCAAATCCTCAGTATTTTATGACCTTCAAAGGGCATCCCAATGTGCAACCAGGATGACAACCATTGCTCATAATAGCAACCTCTTTTGCACATTGGATTCTGGTTGCCAGGAGTATGTTGTGGAGACAACATTTGAATGCAAATCTGCTAACATCCAAGCTTCATGCTCGTTTACCTGCACATCTCAGTCTCTGGAGAAAGTGGAGGGCATCACATTAGAACTAATGTATTTAAAGTGCTTAGCACAGTATTTATGTTAACTCTGATTTCATTCCATTCCTTTCCATATTGTATGCGGCTGATTCTCTAGAAAAGATGCCATGGTAAAAAGGCAGTTGTGGCTCTTGCTGTGGTTGGGACTCAGTGGTTGCATGTTCTTGGAGCACTGGGTGTTTTCCTACATGCCCCCAGGAGCCTGACTTTATATTCAGCAGCCTCTTGTTGTAAGTTTTCCATGTGGATATACTCTATATAGTTTGGATATGATTTGAGTGTGTCTTCCAAGGGTTTATATGTTGAAATTCATTTTCCATTGTAAGGTACTAAGAAAATGGAAACCTAATCCAATATGGTATTTTGAGATGGGGCTTGGGGGAGATGATTAGGTTTAGATAAAATCATAAGGGTAGAGCCTTGTGATTGAATCTTGGTGAATTATCATTATAATGATAATGAGACAGAACACATATACATTCACACATGGGCACTTCTTGTCTCTTGCATATATCCTGTGCCACTTTAGGACTCTACCAGCAAGAAAGTCATCTCTAGGTATGACCCCTTGAATCTCCAGAACTGTGAGCTAAATATTTTTTTTTATTTATAAAGTTACTTCACCATAGGTATTTTGTTATAGTAATGAAAAGCTGACCAATACACATCCTTGGGAACAGGTACTGAGTTGGTCATCATGCTGCTCACTGCTGAAAAGCAGGTACTTTTGACTCCCTTCAGCCTTCCACCCCTCCACCCCTCCCACTTCCAGCTGAGGCCTGCAGAGGTCAGTCCTCCCCACCTTCCTTCTCCTTTCTTGGTCTGCTGGACTGTGGTCATTAGCATTTAGATAAATAAAGGATTAGGTTTCTGTTCTGTGCAGCCAATTTCGTCTTGTCATTTCTACAACTCAGGAGATTGCCTGATGTGACAGAAAACAGTCTAAGTGAGGCTGAATTTTAAGGAGGAAATGAAACAACTGGTTTGTGGGAGAGAAACACTTAGAACATTAACTTTCTTTCCCTGGTCATTGACTCTTGTGGGAGAGGCTAAACCAATTAGACTCCTCTTCCTACTAGGATATTCCACATTCACCAAGAGAGTGTGGAGGAGTTGGAAAGATTGGGGAGGGAAGTGGGTGAGAAGCCATGGAGGACTAAGCAATCAGAAGCACCTTAAAAAGATGTGGCATGCTAACTTTTGGCAGCTGGGAGGCCAGACAACACAGTGAAGATGCTTTCACGATTTCCAAAAGCAGTTTTACAAGTGGTCTCAGCAGTGGCTTTCCCCTCCTAGACCAGCAGTTAGCATTTCAGGTGAGACAGGATGTGACAGTCTAGGTTGTGGGTCTGCTTTATCACCAAGGTCTTCCACGACCATAGAACTCAGGTTATTTGTTTCTCTTAACAATCAATTTCCAGGCTGCGGTGGTGGACACGCTTGGTTGGTGATGAAGGCAGCTGCAGTAGGTGTCCTAGCAGAATTTGTGGGTGGGGATTTTCGGCTGGCTGGATTTAAAGTGCAGAATATGTCTTATTGGGCAACATGAATTCCAAAAGACAACTGTGCTTCCCAAGAGATAGCTTCTGACAAATCTTAAGACATTGTCTCATTCTGGCAATTGCTTGGAAGAGGATGCAGGTAGCCTACCTCCAATGAGGAAAATATGAACATTTCTCTGAGAGGAAAATAATTTCAAGTGCAGTCATCAGAGATTTTTGGTTGAGTGGGCAGCCTCAGGAAATAGTTCCTCTTGTGGTAATGATCCATGTGTGTCACCCCAGATGTCATTTAAGCCTCTCCCAACTTTATTATCTATACGTAAGGGTAAGTAGTAGTACTCAAACTTTATTTGCATCAAAATCAATGGTGTGAATGCATCAGGTACAGCCAGAGAAATGAGAAGTTGTACTCCATTTGTGTACAATGAGTTGAAAGGCATTCTTTCATGTATAACTAATTAGAACAAATAATTTTTTAAAAAAAATTCATATTTAAAAAAATAAACAGGTCTAACAATATAGATTGGTTAGCCTTGCCCCAGAGTTTCCAATTCAATCTGAGATGGAGGTTTAGAATTTGTATTTTTAGCTACTTCCCTGGTGATACTGATGCTGCTGGCCTCGAGACCACATTCATTTACTGCATGGACATTTATAATACCACATGCATGACATTTCTCTAGACTTGGGTCCCAGAAGTGAACAAAAAAAAGTTCTTTTCCTCATGAAGTGTATATCTAATTGAAAGACAAAGGAATAAACACATAAACCCATGACTATTTAGTAAAATAAGTACAGAGCATGATAAGTAAAATAAAATAAATTTCAGCAGGTTTTAAAAGGCAGCCTCAAGTCATGGCGGGACTATTTTGCTACATACAATGATCGGTGTAGAAAGCTTCAGTATATTGTCACTAAACTGAAGGAGATATGTGGGAACGAGCATTCTAGACAAGTAAAACAGCAAGTCCAAAGGTCCTGAGACAGGAGTGCGCGATATGCATTTGAAGAACACAGTGAAGAGGTCACTATAGCTAGATGAAGAGTGGTCATGGGGAAAAGAGTAGGAAGAGGTGAGGTCAGAAATGCAATGGGGGAAGGTAACACCTCCATGACATTGAAATGGTCATTTAAATGTGAAGTCAATAGGGAGCTCCTTCAGAGGGGGAATCAGATCTAACTTCCATTATAAAAGTTTTACTCTGACTGCTGTGCTGGGAGTGCTCTGTAGTAGAGTGAGGAATGGAAGTGGGAGATTAGGTCAGAGGCCATTGCAATCTAGGTGGTACATATTGATAGCTTGGACCAAGATGGGGAGAAATGGTCAAAAATCTGAATAATTATGTAAATAGATTTACAGATATAATATTTGATGTGAAATAAGGGAGAAAAAAGAGAAGTCAAGAATCACTCTAGCCATCCTTAAAAAACAAATGCCAAATGTCTTCTTTGATATAAGGGGAGTAACCAAGGACAGGGTAGAGCTTGAGAAGAAGATTAACATTAAACAGGGATGATAGGCGGGAGGGAAAGGGAGAGAGAAGGGAAATTGCATGGAATTGGAAGGTGAGCCTCAGGGTTATACACAATTCCATATAAGAGGAAAGGAGGGGTAGGAGAAAAATTATACAAGTGGAAGAAACGATTTATAGTAGAGGGGGTGGAGAGAGAGAAGGGGTGGGGAGGGGAGGGGAGGGGAGGGGGGATAGTGGAGAATGGGATAGACAGCAGAATACATCAGTCACTAGAAAGGCAATTTGTAAATCAATGGAAATGTAACTGATGTGACACAGCAATCTGTATACGGGGTAAAAATGGGAGTTCATAACCCACTTGAATCAATCTGTGAAATATGGTATATTAAGAACTATGTAATGTTTTGAACAACCAACAATAAAAAAAAAAAAAGAACTGGAGGAAACTTTTGGAGGTCGCGAATATGTGTATTAACTTGAACGTGGAGATACCTCCAGAGATGTATGTATTTGTCTAAACTCATTAAATTGTATGTTTAATATATAAAAAAAAGAATCACTCTCAAGATGGCTTGGATTTCTGAAAAGATGAAGTGCTGTTGGCTCACAAGGAAAGATGTGGAGAAAGTCAACCCAGCAGACTGAGATGCTCAAATCTTATGAACTCTGGACACAGATTTGCCTTTAGGACTAGCCCTTGGCTAGCTCCTGGGTGATGACCTCTGAACTTGGATAATAGGTCTTATAAATGTGATTCTGTGTTTGAGGACCTTCTGTGCTAATGCAACCAGATATACTGGTTGTGATAACAATGTTATTTGTGGTGAATTGAACTCAGGCACCACTGAGCCAGCCCTATTTTGTATTTTATTTAGAGATAGGGTATCACTGAGTTGCTTAGCACCTCCCTTTTGCTGAGGCTGGCTTTGAACTCATGATCCTCCTGCCTCAGCCTCCTGGGCCGCTGGGATTACAGGCATGTACCACTGTGCCCCACATTTGTGGTGAATTCTTATTTTTGATCTGTGGGCCTGGAGTTTGAGCAACTCAGGTCAATCTTATGGGTGTTACACATTTACATGACTGCCAAAACAAAATCTCTGAACATTCAGGCTTAGCTGGGCTTCCCTGATTGGCAATCTGTGTGTCTTATTGTACATCATTACTGAATGAATTAAGTCCCATAGGACTCCATTCGGTTAAATGTAATATCACTCCTAGAAGCTTGTGTCTGTTTTCTCCTGGACTATACTCATATACCTTTCCCTTTGCTGAGTGTAACCTGTATGCATTCATGGTAATAAACCATAGCCTGGGTATAATTGTTGCTCTGAGTCCTGCGAGTGCTTCTCATAAGTCATGGAGTTCGAGGGCGATCTTGGGGACCCCCCACACAATGTGCAAGGAAAAACTGAGAATTTGACTGTGAACAAGTGAAGTTTGAGATGGTCATTAGACATTTGGATAGAGATGTCTGCTAAGTAGCTGGTTATGTGAGTCTGGACTTCAGGGTTATGGTCTGGGCTGGAGGTGCTAGTTGGGAGAGATAATTACATTGTAAAATCTCTTAGTTACCACAGTCTGTTGTGTTCTCATTTTTCAAATGATGCATTTGGGCTAGAACCTAGAAGCTTAGGTTTCTTCCAGAGGTAATATTTAGAATTTTGGGTGTACTTTCTACCTCAGTGTGATCATTATTAACTTCATACTTAGGAGAATGTTTTCATCAGGTAAAATGGAAAGCATGATGCCCCGGAGTTGGTAGAAAGTGAATGGACCTGGGAGCAAAATGGCCAGAGCAAAACTGAATTTATTTCATGATTTGATGCTACCCAGCACTCTGTTTATGGCCAGTCATTTCTGTTGACCTTGTAATAGCACCCTAGATCTTTGCTTGAGGGATAACAGCAAGTGGTAGGAGGGCTAATCTGACTACCACTTGGACCAGTGATAATAGAAGGAAAATATGCAGGGCTTGATCTGGCTGGGCCCTGCTGCCTGTGTTGTAAGCATTTGTGAGCAAAATGCTTTTACATTAAGTGCTGCAAAATCCATTGCATGGGTAAACAGATTCTTGGTCCTGCTCACCTCTATCCAACATAGACATCATGATACGATGAACAGTTGAGCGTGTGACAGATGAGGTAGTTAAGTTACCAGATGTAGACAATTAGCACTGAATTTTTAAGCCTAGATCATCTACTCATCCTCAGAATAACTACCTGTGTGGTGTTTCATGACTTGAGGTTTTCATTGCCAAGACCATAAAGTTCTAGATGAACTGGGATGAGTAGTCATCCTAGGGGAATTAAGAAACATATTTAACTTTGTTTCTTTACCTGTAAAATGCAGATACTGATACCTTCTTCACAGGGTAGTCATGAGGATTTAAGATTTAGACGTAGTAGCATAGAGGGAGCATCCAACCAACATGTGTTCTCTTCTCATTGGAACCAGGCTCCATAAGTGATATGGTAGGAATGGATTTTGCCACCATCTAGGGCCCTACTGAGGCTTTGAAGTTAAATGTAGTTAGAAATTGGCTGGGATGTCAAACAGCCATCTCTAACAATACCTTACATTTTGTGCTGCACTTAGCTGCCTAAAATCCCTTTCATATTCCTCACCATCCTTGATCTTGTCTATAGTGTGGTAGCCCTCTATAGAGGCTAAGGTATCACAGTGATTCCCTCCATGGCTATGACTTGTCCCTACCACTTCACACACCCACCATCATTCCTATTTCTTAGAGAACCTGCATTGCTTGGTGTTTTAGAAGAGTGTCCTCATGATTCCCAATAAAACATCCTAGGGAAGAACACCTCACCAAGAAGGTCTAATAAATTTTTCTTTGCATGGACTTTGAAAAAGGGATGAGAGTCCATTATTTTTAAGGAGCAGGCTTTGAGAATCAGATCCACAATAGGGTGAAGTTAGGATGCCATCTTGGGCTGTACATGAGTGAGCATCCAAGTTTTTCTACAGAAAGAATGAGGCATACAGGCAACACAAACCTGGAGCTAGAAACCATGAGAGGCCAAGAAGACAGAAACAGAGGGACTAACCTGCTACCATGTGACAGTCCAATTCCCAGAGTCCAGTTGTATTCTTTGCAATTGGACTTCATGAGATTCTTGTGGAGTCTTATGACAAATTAAATTTCTCATAAGTTTCTTTAAATGGATTTCTCTTCTTTGTGTCTTTATCATCCTTGCCTTAGGCACTGTTTAATTCCATTTTTAATTATTTCTTCTCTGCTTTGAAAGCCTTCTATAACTTACTGCTTGCTGGGACTTCTGGCATTATAGGAACTGCTTTGAAAATTTTGAATAACAACATTAGAGAAAAAGAAAACCTCATAGGAAATGAAGTAGAATGTTCATCATCTTCACATAGGAGTGTGGAGTTATGGAACATTATTGACTTCAGAGTGAGACACATCTGGCTTGAATTCTGACTTGACCACCTATTAATTTTTTGTGATGATGGGCCAATTATTTACCTTTGTTGAGTCTAAATAGCTTATCTGTAAAATGGAGTTATTAGTTTCTATCTCAGAAGATTATGATGAAGATGAAAGGAAAAAAATGCATCTAGAGATCTAGGTAAAATACTGGCACTGGGTTGGGGTTTAATACAAAGTAAATCTATAAACAATTAACATCATTTAGGTTGGAAGTGGAAGGAAAGAAAACCTTCTTTATGTCTGGCAGAGGATGGGAAGTGGGTTTATTTATTGTTATCAAAGAACATCTGGAGGCCAGGGTTGTGGCTCAGTGGTAGAGCACTTTCCTAGCATGTGTGAGGCACTGGGTTCGATCCCTGGCACCACATAAAAATAAACAAATAAAATAAAGATATTGTGTCCATCTACAACTAAAAAATATATATATATATATATATATTTTTAAAAAGGAACATCTGACTGATGAAGTCCCATGAGTTGAGTTCAGCGACAGAATTTTGACAGTCAGGTACCATAGCTTTGCAATATCTTGGAGACAGTGCTTTGGGTATATGAAGGAAGACAGTTGCTTGAAAGCGGCAGGGTACATATTGCATTTGAAAAATCTCCTTTTTAGGGCTGTCTGTATGCTCACTCTCTCAATCTTCCTGGTACACATAAATTGGAGCTCTCTGCCTCTTCTTTTTCTCCTCATCACAGAACGTCCTCTTCTGTGCACTAGATTATAGTCTTTCTTTCATTTGAATTTCATTCCTATATTTTAGTCCACTTTTAAGGCCTGATCCAAATAGCCCCTCCAATAGGTACAATTATAGATTTTCCTCTGCTTCAAATCTTATGTTATCCTTTACATTTTTTGTCATACAATTCAACACTATATGCCCTGCATTATAATTTGTAACTCAACAAATATTTTGAAATTCTTGGAGTTCCCAGCCCCTTTTTCATTCTGCTAAAGAAGACTTTGACTTTACCTGCCTACATGTTCTAATTCCTAATAGGTCCTTATCATTGATTGATGACTTCACCTGGCCTTCGTAATGTGAACGTTGGAGGCATGTAAGCAACAGGCCTTGACCACACTATTGGTTTCCTACAAACCATCAGTTTCTTCTTTATTTGCAAACATAAGTCAATTTGGGTCAGGTGTTAGGGCTCATAACTAAGAGAGCCCTCTTTAATCTTAGGGAATAAATCAAAGTTAGGTTCATCTAATCACGGCGTTCTTGATTCCTTTGCTAATAACTAAAGGGTGGTATGTGACCCAGTTCTGGCCACTGAGAACAAGGAGAATGAGTTGGAGTCTGCTAAGGAATTCTAGATAATGGTTTATTTCCTGAAAAAGATATGTACAGTCAAGGGCTGAAGACAGAAGAAGTTCTGGGAAATGTGTCATTAGGTGATTTCATTGTTGTGTGAATACCAGAGTGCACTTACACAAACCTAGATAGGTCAGTTACTCAATTTGGCCTCCTGATACAATTTCATACTGAGAACACATGATATGTATGAGATTGCTGTTAAAAAGTATAAAAAGCATAGCATAGAAATTTTATTTAAGCTAGCATCAGTCACTTAGTATCATTATAAATTAATTTAAATTATGTAAACATCTGTTAAGGATTGTTTTTAAAGGTGGTTAACAGATCTGTTTGTTTACTAATTTAAATTAGGTAAACAGTTGTTAAGGATTGTTTTTAAAGGTGGTTAACAGATCTGTTTGTTTACTCTCACCTTTCCTTTTCATTATATTTAATAATTCTGTTCAGGATAATGTCTCTTTAGCATGTTTACCAGAATTCCTATCTCCATCCCAATGCCGGTGAAGACTGAGATAAAACCAAACTACAGCTTCTATGATAGCTATCACAGTAAACTGTATAAACTGATGCATCAATGGATATAACTCAACAAGTAATGCTCAATCAAGGACTTGATTTACTTTGGGAGGAAATGGACATATTGATAGACTCCTCCGATTTGAACTGCCTGCAGAACTTGCCTGGACTATATATCAGTTGCATGCATTGTGAACTATTGTCTGGTGCAGCGAATTATGGTACTGCTGGCATATCTTTGCTGATGGTGTCACCAGTGATGCAATTTCCTTGCCAGCGCACCCCATGTTAATTGTGGTAGTGCTGGCATATCTTTGCTGATGGTGTCACCAGTGACGCAATTTTTCCAAAGGAGCCGTCAATTGGTTTGGTGTCGTGGCATTTCTGTATCCTCCTCCCTTCTACTAGTGATGGTCTAAAATTTGGGGGCCAACAGAGGTGAGGCAAAGAACCTCACCCCCCCACTGGCACCAAGGCTAAATTTGGGGGCCAACAGAGGTGAGGCAAGAACCTCACCCCCCCCACTGGTGCATAGGCCTATCCACAAGCATGGCTGAATGCTGGACCGGTAGTCAGTGACGGGTTGATCTGATTGCAGTGGTATCAACCTAAGACAGGAGGCTGACGCCTAGAGGTCAGCTTTCCCATGACGGGTAAGAACCATATGTTGAATTGGACAACCTACCAGGCACGGTCCTTAAGCCACATTGCTTGTTGTTTAATTAATCAGAAGGGGGGAGATGCTGAGGGCCATTGCCAAGTAGGAATGACGCATAGAAATTTCCTTGCCAGCGTACCCCATGTTAAATGGACTTGCCTTGGAATTTTGCTGTTGACATTGCATGTAAGGTGACCTTGCTCAAGGACCAGGGCGGATCCGGGTTTAGAGCTGATCAGGTTTTAGGGAGTATCCCGTCCTTGGGTTTAGGGAAGTTCCAGGTTTAAGGTGTACCCTGTGGGGGAATAGGGCGTATCCTGCTGCCTCAGGCAGGCTTGATCCTTGAGTTCCCTGTTGTGTTCTCTTGAGATTCTGAAAGTATTGGAAAAGAAAGCCTTGTGGAGTAGGTGAATTGGGCGGCGGCAGAACTGGGATTTCCCCAGAATGTGTGGGTATAGGCCGGTGTGAGTTCGGGAATAATGAAGTGCTGTTTGAATCTACAAGGTGTGTGGTGGCTCCTGATTCTGTGCCCAGCCAAGACATTGGCAATATATATTATGTACTGTACATAATTACACATGCTATGCTCATATATAACTGGCACTATAACTGAATTGTTTATACTAGCATCATCACAAACATGAATAATGCATTGTTATCATAATGCTATCATGACCACAGTGTCTCAGTAGGCAATAGAATTTTTTTTCAGCTGCATTATAATCTTAGGGAATCACCATTGTGTATGTGGTGTGTTGCTGACTGAAATGTTGTTATGTGGTCCATGGCTGGATATATATTTACATTCCTTTCAAATTTCCTGTTGTATGGTTTGGGTAAGGATGTGAGGATGCAGTAGTAGATAACCCAGAATCATGGTAGGAAATTTTGCCAGCACACTGAGCAGAGCAGAAAAAGCAGAAAGAGTTTGAGTTCTTGATCCTATCATTGATGTACTAACTTAACCCTGGTGCTAGCTGTCTCTTTTCTTTATACAGTGAAATAATAGAGTGAACTAAATTTCTATAAATATACGTTTTAGTCAGCTTTTCATCACTGTGATCAAAAACAAAAAAAACCTGACAAGAACAATTTTGCACAAGGAAAAGTATATTTTGACTCACAATTTCAGAGATTCAGTCCATGGTCAGTTAATTCCTTTGCTCTGAGCCTGAATGAGGCAGAACATCAGGACAGAAAGGTGTGGCAGAGGAAATCAGTTCAGGATGTGGCAAACAGGAAGAGGGAGGGAGGGAGGGGAGAGGGAGAGGGAGAGCGACAGAGAGAGACAGACAGCAGGGACAAAATATAAACCCCATAATCACACCCCCAGTGACCTACTTCCTCCAGCCATACCCTACCTGCCTACAGTTACTGCCCAGTTACTAGTGTGGATTAAATTATTAGGTTAAAATTCTCATGATCTAATCATTTCACTTCTGAAAATTTTTGTGTTGTCATATACACAAGCCTTTGGGGGACACCTCATATCTAAACCATCACACTACCTATAGCAACTTAAAGTAATTTTAAAATTTCTTTCTCATGAAATGGTACTAGATAAGTGCTCAAGCCAATGGAGATGGTTCTTTTATTGACCAAAGGCTTTTTTCTATCATGTAGCTCTGCGTTTTCCTTTGCATCAAGACATTGGAAAAAGAGAGAGTATGGAAAGTATACACAGAAGGTTTTTATGGCCTAGGTCAGGAAGGGACACATCACTTGCATGCATATTCAATTGGAGAGAACTTAAAAATTTACAGACAACTCCATCCGCAAGGGAGGCTAGGTGACATAGTCTATCTGTGAACCAAAAATGGGAAAAATTTTTGGTAAAAGGTAGGGATCTCTGCTAGAGAAAATAAGTATACTTAGGTTTAAGTCACTTTAAGTTTTTTTTTTCTGTTACACCCCAAAGCATTCAAATTGATACACAGCTAAACCAAAGAAACAGGAAAAGATGGAAGGGTACAGAGGACAAGAGGCATGTGGGCTAGATCTGGGGAAGATTTTTTTTTTTCTTGGACAAGAAAACCTTAAAAATCAGGGCTGGCAGAAGTAAGGGTAGTATTTAAAGAAGGAAGTGCCAGATCAGCTTATCCTCACAGATCATGTGAGGATAAGTGGGGAGTAAAGATGGGGAACATTTAATAAGTTTTTCTTTGGAAACTATTTCAGTGCTTAAGAAATCTCAGTTTCATTAATAGTTATTCCAATTGTTTTACTCTCTGTTTCGTCCTGATGTTCATCACCCTGAGACTGAGTGTCTGAGTTCATAGAATAACACAGTATGCATATTTAATCCACCCCACCAGACCATATAGCTTTTTTGAGAAATATTTTTTTTGGAGATGATGGAGGCAAGGATAACAGTTATAATATTACCAGAGAGGTGATAAAGACCTCAGCTGGGATCTTTAAAAATAATCTCTGCTGTCTAAATTGGCTTGGACAGAGGGTGATGACCCAGCCTTCCAAATGTCACTCTAGCACTGGTGCTACAATGGAGTGCTGGCTCCTAGTGAAGTCCAAATTCTTTCACATGGTGCAAGGAGATCTGCATACATCTGTTTTTTGTTTTTTTTTAATAAGCACCATTCTCTTTCACTTTTGAGGCTTTTGCCCACACATTCTCCCCATTCTCCATTTTTACTCAAGCCCCTCTTCTCCAAGCACACTCATTTTTGTCTGGTTAACCTGAATTGTCTTTCAGATATAGGATCATGACATCACTTCTTCAGGAAGGGCCACTCTGCTCTGCCTCAGTTGGGAGGGGCTCCTCTCCTGCATGGCCCTGTTGTACCTTTCCTTTACCTTGTGTAGTTATTGTCACATGGTATGCAAGGCCCTGGTGACCTTAACAATACTGACAGTATCACCTATCAAACCACTATAGCACTCAGATCTTAACAATACTGAGGGTTCCTTCAGGGCAGGGATGTGTCCTTTCTGTGCGGATAGATAGCTTTTAGTACGGAACAGAAGCTGAATACACTGTAAAGACTTATTAAATGAATAAATGGTGGTTGGTATGGGCCTGAGGTGGTATCAAAGTAGTTTTGGGTCTGAGTGTGGGAAGGAAAAGTGCATAGTACCCTCATTCAGGGAGGAGGGTGGGTATATTAGCATTCTTTAGAGGAAAAGAATCAACAGGAAGCATAATTATAAAAAAGGGAACTTATTAGGCTGGCTTACACAACCAGAAGCTGGATAGTCTACAATGGTAGTCTGCAGGATAGAAGAACCAATAGCTGCTCAGTCCAAGAGGCTAAAGCCCCGGGGCAAGAGGGATCAAAATGTTACCCTAGTACAAGACCAAAGGCTTCTGGAGAATCACTGGCAGAGTCTGCTTTGGAAGAGTGAAGAAGCAAGAGTCCGATATTGATCACAGCAGCAACCAAGAACCCATTCAAGAACAATCAAGTTTGCATCTGCTGCTGCTTCCTTGTTCTTCCAACTTTTATTCCATTCGAACCATCATCCTGTTGGATGGTGCTGCCCATGGGAGGGTCTCCATTTCAGTTGGCTAGGCCACATGCCAATCATTCCTAGACACACCCTCACTGACACACCAGTAAGCCCCCTTAATCATTGGCATCTCTTCATCCAATCAAGTTGACCATTCAAATTAACCATTACAGTAGGGATCCTGCATTTGCAGGACACTGATAGCATAACTTGAGTAGCTAACATCTGCCTTCTGATCCAGTGGCCATGCTGGGATTCAGCCGAGTTTGCACTGGAGTGGAAAATACAAAGACCCAAATAATTTCAAGTGAGACAAAGTGAAGTTTAAATGATTGTCATTAGGGTCTACCTTTTATATGCACAGCAACCACAATGAGCTAATTAGGAAGTTGACAAGCCCCTGATTCGAGCTCCTATCTACCTTGATTGCAACCCTCATCATTATTGCAGACATGAGGTGAATTCAAATTAAACAATTTCCATGTCAATATGACATAATGAACTGATGACTAGAGACCTTGATTGGATCCCACCTATCCTCCTGCCAGGCACACAAACAACTTCTCCCCAGGGAAAATCACAACTTGTTAAGGCCTGAGGAAAGAAAGCTGAGCTTGGCACCCAGTCTGGGATAACCAGGAGATCTGAGTGCTATAATGGTTTGATAGGTGATACTGCCAGCATTGAGGGTTAATCTCATATGAATCAAGGGGACTGACCATATTGTATATAATCTGAGAGTAAACCTTTTTATCTCTCTGTAGGGCAGAGCCTCTGGATTTTTGGCCAAGTCTCTAACAGAGACGGTATTAGGTTTGAATACCTTTGTAGGAAGGAAGGAAGGAAGGAAGGAAGGAAGGAAGGAAGGAGTGTTGAGGGAGCAAGGGTGGGAGATGGGGAGGACAGGAGCACACTGTTGTACACCTAAGTATCAGATGATGTCAAATTGAATAATGCATCTTCTCCTTGCAACAGCTAGCTATGTGACATTGGTGAAATGTCCTGATTCCCCCTGAGAAACTGATGTGACTTCATTTTTGAGAAACCAGATTCTACCTCAAGGCCTGTCAAGAGGGAGGGGGTGTGACCCTTGTTCTTGGAAAAACCCACAGAGCACTACCAGGCACATATTCACCCTGCTGAGTTGTCTGTAAATAACAGGAGAGATCTGTAGCACCAGGTGTCCCTGACTCAGTTATGCTAAGAATGTTTGGGGGCCTAATGCCTGACCCTGAAGACCCATAGCAACCCCCTAGCAACCACCAATCAGCATGAGGGGGGAATACCTGAAAAGCCAGGTGACCCTCCCAGTAGTTTCGGTGACTGATAACAAGATTAGGAAACCCTACAGTTTAGCATATACAGTCTTGCAACCCCTTGCGGCCTAAACCAATCAGTTCAAAGGTATCCACCACTTGAAGTAACCGATCACCCTTACCCAACTTGTTCCCGCCAATGAATGTGCTAATCAATGTTAAGAATTGTTGTTTGGGGCTGGGGATGTGGCTCAAGCGGTAGCGCGCTCGCCTGACATGCGTGCGGCGGCCCGGGTTCCATCCTCAGCACCACATACCAACAAAGATGTTGTGTCTGCCGAGAACTAAGAAAAAAAAATATTAAAAATTCTCTCTCTCTCTCCTCTCTCACTCTCTCTTTAAAAAAAAGAAAGAATTGTTGTTTGATTTGCTGTGTGATGTTGTGACACATAGAGTCCCCCCCCCCCCCCCCCCCCCCGCAGCCAAACCTATAAATCCTCAGTGAACTAAGGGCCAGGACCCACTCCTCAGGACTGCTGGGTCGCAAACAGTTGTGAGTCCAGGCTGGAGCTTGCCATAAAGACTCTTGTGTGATTTCATCAGATTTGGCTCCTGGAGGTCAATTGGGGTCCCATGAATCTGGCATTACATCTCACAGATCAGTTTCACCTTCTATTAGCTGTACAGTTTAAGTGAATATTCTTGAACTTCAGTTCTCCTCATTAGTAGGATGGGAATGAAAATATACATTGTACAGGGGTGTTACAAGAACTACATGAAATAGGGTATAAAAAAGTACTTGACAAATAGTAGACAGCCAATTAATGTTGTTTCCTTTTTACAGTAAATATTTCTGAGGTAATTGGTAGATTTGTAACAGTGGTCCACTTTATGTTTTGAATATAGCCCTTGCTGCTCTGCCATGGCAACTTATTTTTAAAATGGACATGTTTCTTTCTCTTCTCTCCCTGATCCTCCTTAATCTCTCCCCATCCGTAATCTCAGGGGAAAGGAGATTGCCTTTCTTCCCCATTTTGGGCGGATTTATCTGTCCTTGAGTATACATCCACCATAGGAATAAAGTAATCCTGACTTTGGGGATGGTTCCAAAATATCTCAGAAATGACTATCTCCAAAATTAACAAGTGAATTACAACAAGGACAGAGAACAGCCTTTGAATCACCTCTTTAAAAGCCCCCTGTCCCTGCTGATGGGCAGAATCACAGCCTCTGGGACAGGAGACCCCTGTGTTTCTCCTTTGCTAGCAAAGCAGTAAGCCTTCTTTTTTCCTTTTCCTCAAAACCGTGTACTCATTATTGGATTGGTATCAGGGACAAGGACTGAGCTTTCAGAAACAGATTTAAGGACATTGACTTAAAAGAGTGCTTGGATGTGCTCTAGATATGGTGATATAGTCAGAAAATTTTTTGTTGAATCCTTGTGATCATCCAAAGAATTTCATAAATCAAGGAAATGGGATATTCTATACCTGAGATTGCCCTGGAGAACCAGGAGTGTGGAGTCTAGCCAGCTGCTAAGTAAGTCAGGCAGGAGGAGGGTGAAGAGACAATTGCTGGGAGAAAGTGGCTCTGTAACTAAAAGCCAAAAGTGTGCTTTTACCATATCCTCTGGACCTCCTATTTTACCCTGTCCTTCAACTCCCTATTGCAGACACAATACTTGCAACTGTAGGGGAGCAGTGATGGTTCATAGGTCCAATTACCAAGGCCACTCTCTGGGTGGTGATGCTGGGACGTCCAGCCCTCTGGAGACAGAGGCTTCCCCTGAGGAACAGTTCCATGGTCCCAGGATGAGACCTGAGAGTGAGGTCATCTGAGAGTGAGGAAGTCCTGGGTGGATGTCTTTTTGTAGCACTATGTTTGTCTCTAGGAAGAATGCTAGAAATTTCACTTCCTTGAATTATGTCTGGTTGGGGATGACAGGATTAGTTTTCTCCTGATGTGAATCTTCTTTATTATCTAGCATATTTCCTTGCGGTATCTTGAAACTGCAAAATTGGGAATGACAAAACATGCAAAAATGAATCATAGGTAAAAGTGATGGTTCAGAAGTGACAAAATGGGCTGTAGGTGAGATGGTTTAAAATGGAACATGAATGATAACAAGGCTTCCTTTCCCCCCCCTCTTTCCTCAACTCTACTTCCAATCCAAGGAAAGGATGCAAAAAAGCCATGTAGGCCACATGAGGAATGAGATGAAAAAAAAAAAAAAGCACACAATTAATAAAGGGTGAGGCCAGGGATGAAGACTGAAATGAATATCTTTGGTGTGTATTGCAGGAGCCTGGATTGCATTATCTTTGAGTTTGCAATAGGGAGTTGAGAGACAGAGTAAAATAGGAGGTCCAGGGGATGTGGTAAAAGGCACACTTTTGGCTTTTAGTTACAGAGCAAGTTAGGCCCAGCTTGCAACTGTAGGGGAGCAGTGATGGTTCATAGGCTGCCCTGGCACAGTTGGTGTATCAGTGAGTCTTTGTGATGGATCAGATCACCCTAAATTTAGGGGGCTTAATGCAACAATGGTGCATTCTGTTCACATGTCACTTGGTTAATTGTTTGAAATTGGACTTGGCTGGCAGGTCTGCTTCAGGTTCTTAGTGTCACTGGGCTTTGCTTCTCACTGCATCCTGGGGCTGAGTCTCTTTCATATACACTTGTTTTGGGGGCCCTGGCTCTGTGGGCAGCTGTCATTTGGAGGAAACTTTTCTCTTGTTGAAGGCAGAAATGTAAAAGGGGAAAGGAAAAATGTAATTTTTATAAGCCTAGCATTAGGCTCAGTCCACTGATGCTCCTGCTCATGTTGTACTCTTGGTCATTCTCATAGCCATGACTGACATGAAGAGGGAGGGCAAGTGCATCATGCTCTGGTGGGAAGAACTGCCCAGTCAGACGATAAAGAGTGTGGACACTAGGATGGCTTCATTAATTCAATCTAGAACAATTAGCATGGTCTCTCACCGTCTTCTCATCTCATGCTTTTAGAAGTGAATTGGTAGAAAGACTGGATAAAAAATTTGTACCAATGGAGCAAGGACTCACTGTCATTTCTTTCGACTGATTTGGCCTGAAGAGCGGCTTACTTCAATAAAGGATGGTGTATCAATCCTTTCTACCCTGGAGGGCCACAAGATGGACAAATCGAACTGCTGATTTTTCTTACTTGGCCTAAATGGAGTCAGTATTGAATATTACATGGAAATGCCTTATTACAAAATGTGATAGGCATCTGTAAGAGGGTTGACAGAGTGAAATTCAGGCTTCCCACAACATAGTTACTCCAGAGAAGTTGGTGACAAATGATATTTCTACTTAGTGGGTTTTATTTCCCATTTTATGAATATTGATATGTACAGTAAGGAAGAAGACCTTGAACTTTCTCTGTATTTATCTGGTGATTGAACTAGCAGAGTGTTTTGTCTGCCAGAAGTGATAGATTCTCAAGGGAAGCCTCCGCTTTGACACTTTGCTCTCTCTGGGGGTCTGTCTTGCCAAAGTCTGACATTGTCTCCTCCTTTCCTTTTGCTCTTCTTTTAAGATTGTTGATTTTGGTTGGTCTTGTCCATCCTTCTCTTTCTCTCCCTCCCTCTTTCCTTTCCTTTCCTTTTCCCTTTCATCTTCCTTTCCCCTTCCCTTTTTCCCCCTTTCCCTCTGTCTGTCTGTCTGTCTGTCTTTCCACAGTGCTGGGGGATTGAACCCAGGGCCTCACATGCTAGGCAAGCACTGTACAACTGAGCTCATCCCTAGCTCTTGGTCTTCCAATTAAAAGATGTCCTTGAATTTAAGTGACCTTACTACATTATTTTTTTGCTGTTCATTGTTTTTGTAATTGAGCCATGCTTTTATTATAAAATAAAATGGAGATAAGAGCAATCACAGAAAACTAATGTACAAGCTCAGTGAAATGTTATAAGGTGAATTCCCATTAAACCACCACTCAGGTCAACAAAGGACATGTTGTCAGTACCTCAGAAAGCTTCTGTGTGTCTTGTCCCCTTGGTAGGTCCTCTTTCAAAAGCAAGCCCCCCCCCCCCCCCCATATTCTTCATCTTTTTCTTCTTTTTTTGGTGCTGGGGATTGAACCCAAGGTTTGATACATGTGAAGCCTAAGTGAGTTACACTCTACCTGATCTTAACTTTTGCATAATAATTTCCTTGCATTCCTTTGTAGTTTCATCTCCCAGTGTCACTCCTTAATGTAATAGTTTAAATCTGTCCATTAAACTAAAAAGATACCCTTATATCTCTTTTTATGTCTTTAGATTTGCCATCTGTTTTTTTCATTTCTTTACAACTTGCTAAAAAAAAAAAAACCTGTAGAGTTTTTCACAGTCTGGATTTCATGGATGACATAATCATGATCCAGTTCAACCATGTTCTCTAATTCCTGCAAATTTAAATTAAAGTAGAGGGAAGTTATATATCAGATTATATACCAGTCCTTTTCCTTTTTATTTTTTGGATTTTTGGTACTGGGTATTGAACCCAAGGGGGCTTTACCATTGAGCTGAATCCCCAGCCCTTTTCATTTATTTATTTTTTTATTTTGAGACAGGGTCTCACTAAGTTGTGGAATCTGGCCTTAAAATTGACACCCTACTGCCTCAATTTCCCAAATTGCATATGCCACCATGCTTGGCTTTGAACTCCAGTTCTTATGGCTAGATATTAGGGTTTTTTTTTTTTAAATCAGGAGGTATAGAATGTCTGGTTTATACACTTTCTTTTTGAGTTAATGTTTAGATCCATTAATTATTTAGTGGTTGTAATACTGTGATATTCCTTCTTTTAATTTTATCTTATTAGTTGGAACCATTTTATAAAGAGATGCTTTTCCTCATATACTATTTATGCTGTGGTATGTTTCACATAAAAAAGACAGAATCAATGCCCAATTTCCCCCATTTATTTGCCTGTTTTTAAAACAAGCAATTCTGTAATTTTGTAAAGATGGTCATTTTTCTATCATTATTAATTCATGGTTTTAAAATATTTAATGAGTTTACAGTTCATTTTGGAAACTCAAAACTGTCTAAAATTTGGCCTGTGGGTTACTTATTGAGTTGGCTCATAAATCCATTTCTGCATGAACTTACTGTCTTTTGAAAACTTCTTTGCTATCTTGTGGGAGATTCCAGGCTTATCTGTGTATTTCCTGGTCAGGGTCATAATCTGAGTGCTAGTGTTATTTCTTGATGTTGGGCTTGTCTTTTCAATGGTAGAAACTTGTTTGATGGAATACTTTAAAAATATTATTTATGGTTTTGAGTCTTGATGCCCAGTTACTCCTTTTCTTTGTGGGAATATGAGAAGAACAATAGCTACCCAGCCTTTATCATGGCTCTCTTTATATCCAATCTTACCACTTGATATAGGGAAATGTTAATATATAAATGCAATCTGTGATGTTAACCAGTGAATGGGAGAGGAAATGTGTAGAAAAAAAAAATCTCATCTCTTTTTCAAGTGTGCACTTCATCATTTTCTCAATGACCCAACTTTAGAGTAAGATATTTGGGATTATCTGGATCATTTGTGTAATAGTTATTAAATTTCCCTTTATATATTTTATATAACAGATATTGTTATTATTTTGCTTATCCTACATTTCTCCTTTAACTTAAAGATTTTAATAATGACTTAGTTTAATTTATGAATAATTCTTCATACTGTATTTTTACCTTCTGTAGTTCTTAAGAGGGTCTTGTAAGTATTCCTTGGTCTTACTCTGGCTTCTACTTGCCCACTACTGGTGCCTAATTAATAGAGAAGCCTTCTGCCAACACAGCAAATTATGGGTGGTACTTTGTCAAACAAAAAGATGAGTAGATAAATTTCCTTTCCAAATTGGTGTCCACTTCCAATGGGCACGAAAGAACTTCTTTTTTGACCTAGAGTGTTAAAAATACACTTTGGTACACTTTTCTTTCAATGATCCCTTTCACCCAAGGAACCAGAAAGTCAATGGAAAGGAACCAGTGGGAAACAAACTTTTATTTATCCTTCTTACTTATTGTTTACTTTTTTTCACTAATTCTCCTTCCATAATAATTCTTCTATCATTTCCCAATTATATAATCAAAGTTTTCATACACAAAGTTGGAGACCAGCAGATAGGGATATTGGGCAGGGTATTAATTTATTTAGAATTAGTATGTAGAATGAGTATTATGCAGATCACAATGAGGCCTTGGGAGCTTTTAGTTTTAATGTTCTACAGTATAATTTTCATCTCCTCATCTGCTTTCTTAGAATTCTCCTTTTGAATCATTTGAGTAGTTACTCTCCTATGCCAGTCAGTCCTATGGCTATCCTACACAGCCCCTACTACCCTTCACAAGAGTAGACACATGATCTAGACTGGCTAGGATCATTCCTTTATCTTAGTCTTAGTGATTGGTATAGGTCTGGGCAGGGGACCCAAGCAGAGCTAATCAGAGATGTTGCTTGCGTTCATGTGTACATCTGGAGAGGGAATTCTGGGTTTGAAGGGTGTTAATTTGGATCTCCAGGTGGCCATTGCCTACTATATAGGATTCTTTCTAAGGCATAAAGCAATGCAGAGAGAAATAGAGCTGGTAAGATAAAAGAGAGATGCAAAGCCTGGATCCATCTGGACTGGAAGCTAGATGCATCCCTGTTCTTCCCCTTTCATAAGACAAACATGAGGCCTCAAGATACTTCCAACTTGAATTTCCAAAGGCAGACCTATGAGGCTGTACCCCGCCTCCCCCCCCCCCCCCCCCCCCCCGCCCACCGCCTCATTCCCCAGGAAGACATAGATAAGATTGCTTTGGGAAAAGGGGAGAGACAAGATAGAACAGAAACTAAAAATAACCTGAAAAGTCATTAGAGTGGGAGTAAGAATGAGACCTTTGCATCTCTAAGTATCAGAAACAGAATGGAAAATATTTTAGAATGGTGCCCTTGTAACCCTGCTGTGGTAGATTGGACCTAATTTTTTGTCCTTTTTTAATCCATGTACTTTGCCACGTGACTGTCCAGTGCTCTCCCAGTGTTGACAAGGAGTGCTTTTCTGCTTCTTGACTTTGATTTTAACTATGTGACGTGCTTTGATCAATGGAATGAGATAGAAGTGATCATGTTCAATCCAGGACTTAATCTCTAGAAAATTTGTTTTGGTTTTGCTTCTCTGTCTTTGCCATTTATTTAAGAACATGTGTGAGCTAGCTACTGACCCCAAGAAAAGGATACAAGATGTGTGAAGCAGACCTGATACAATCTAGATTGGTTAGCCCCCAAAGAGCTGCAGAATGAGTGAGCAAGCCCAGCCAATTCATAGGTGCACAGGAAAGAAGACATGATTATTGTTCAGAGCCAACAATACTGGCTTAGATTTTGTGGGGGAAATCTGTTCACAGCATTGTTGTGATCATGGTTCATGGATATATCTGCCAACATCTCACCTGTAGATAACTTGAAGTTTAATCTTATAAGCTTTCTAAATACAGTGTAAGGAATCCTATGCAGAGTGGGCATAGGTGGCAAAACTGACATTTTTGCCAATGGTGGAAATCAATAGAAATGGTGGAGAATTTCACCAGAGTTAGGCTGAAATTGAGAAGTTGGATAAAACATTGTGGATAGGAAAAGGGTGAGGCTTTGATTTATAAAAATATGGCTTATAGTCTATTCATTCAATTCTATTAAAGAAACACACGGTGTTGGATTTGCTTTCTGTGTTATTACCCCTTACTTAGGTAATTGTAGAATCAACTCCTTGTACGTCACCAGCCTTCTTTCCCTGTGGTAAAACTCTGGAACCACCCATCCACTTGTTTTCTATTGTTAATGTGAGTCTATCAGCAAAGGTATGATATTTTTAGGGGCCTCTAAAAGATGGGCCACATAGAAATGAAACATTATATAATTCCATACATAGAAAATCCAAGTAGTTTTTCAAAGTGATTAAACTCAGTCACTAATCCATTATTGATGTCATTACTTTTTAATTTGCTGAAATGTTGGAGCACAGCTGGCTGTGACACTGGAAAATAAAAATGACTGCTTAGGGATATTAGAGGCAAAGGGATTAAACCAAGGATGGTAACATCGAAATATTTTGCACCATGTAATAGATCTGCCAATATATGATGTGCTTCTCAAACTTAGTAGGGTCTCCTGTTAGTGTACTAAACTCAGGATACTTTCACAGCTGTACTCTTTGCCTCTTTGCTCAGCTTCTGAGTATAAGCAGATGATGGGTTCCCTCCATATTGACCACAAGTTACAGATGTGACCTTGAAAGACTCACTTCCCCTAAGTTCAATGTAAGAGGACCCTTTTAATGAAACTATCTCAAATCATCACCTTTTGCATTAAGACTGTGTGATGCTCAAAAGGTCAGGTACAATTTTAGAAACATGGATAAGAACCAAGGAAACAACTGGAGCTTGATTGGAGTTGAGGGACAGTCAAGAGAATCTCCAGTTAGTACTGTTCTGGGAAAAGAAATGTCCTACACTATCAGACCACATATCCCAAACTCTAATTGCCTGCCCTGTAAATTAGACTGGAGGCTCACCCCACTGAATGGGATGCATTAGAGACTGGAAGGGAAGACAAGATAGAAGAGTCTGGAGCCTCAAAGAAGCAAGTGATTGGTAAAATCTCTCTGGCCTATGAACTTTTGGGTTGTTCCTATTGATTGTCGTGCTTTGACATACCAAATATAGCACCTACCCAGATTGAGAGACCTGGATGCAGGTCCCATATTAACTGTGTCATTTTAAGAAAACCAATTAACCTTTATATATATAATTTTTTTTTGGACCAGAGATTGAACTCAGGGACCCTTGACCACTAAGCCACACCCCTAGCCCTATTTTGTATTTTATTTAGAGATAGGGTCTCTCCGAGTTGCCTAGTGCCTCGCTTTTGCTGAGGCTGGCTTTGAACTTCCGATCCTTCTGCCTCAGCCTCCCTAACTGCTGGGATTACAGGTGTGTTCCACTGTGCCTGGCAAGTTGTTTGTTTTTTTAATACCTATTATATTTTAGAGGAATGATACTTAAATGACAGCTTTATCAGTTTCAGTTGAAACAATATACATAGTAAGAGGATATCAGTGTTAGCCTAGACTAGAATCACGGAGGGTTTCAGCATCTGACAAATTTACGGGTTGGCCCCAAAGAAGTATATTTTCAGGGGCTACAGGGAACTAAGCTTGATAAACTTGCTTATTTATTTATCAGTGAGAAATGAATCAGAAAAAAAAAGAACCACTTTGAATTCTGAGGGATTATACCTTACACAATCTTGGAAACCCATCAAGCAGTCTCTGTAAGACTGGCATCTTTGTGTCTGCAGGGTTGAGAGTTGGAAAAAGATGAAATGAAGTGTCAGAGGCCAAGGGCACCCTGAAACCTGCGTGGATGGGCTGAAATCCATGTCTGTTCTGAACAGACAAAAGTCTGTTCTGAACTTTATATAATTCCAAGGACAAGAGTGACCTGCAGAAGTCATTAATGTCCTTTCCCATGGAGTTGAAAACATGTTTGCTTAGTACTAGCAGAAACTGACGGAAAATAAATGGTAGGAGCTGAAAGAGCTGATAACCAACTGATGCTCCTCTTGAGCCAGGGGAGCCAGCAGATCAGTGACAGTGTATGTGTCATAGCACCTGGCTCCACACCTTCTTTCAAACTTAACAAAATTGCCATTTATATACCTCCATCTTTTAAATCTTAGTAATTTCCTCTGTTGCCAACCCTAATCTAAATCCATGTAAGAAAGGGAGTTTGTATGTGGGGGCGATGTCATGCTAGCTTAGATAAATTGCCACAGGTGGGGGAAAAAAGATATCACTCTCATTATTAAAGACTCAGAAGCTTCTGAACAGCCAAAGGGAGTGATTGGATCCAATCTCACTCTAACAAAGGCCCTGGGAAAGAAGGAATAATAAGGGAATCATGAAACAATGGACTCTTTCATTACATAGCAACATGCAAGCATCCTGCTAACCCAGCTTACAGCAGAGGGCATTTCTTCTCTCTCAATTTACTCTAAACTGAACACAGTAAGTAGTCTACAAAGGGAATATGTAAACTTATATACTAACAGAATAGATAGAGAAGAGCAAATAGACTTGTAAATAAATTCCAAATTTCCCCATTTGGAGCAATACTACCAATTCAATAAAAAGAAGCTGCCAAAAGGAGAGGGGGCATAGAGTAGCAACCACGGCTTAAAGCTAGAATCAAGTCAAGGACTATTCAAAGGAATTATGGTAATTAATAATACATAATTTGATGATCAAATTTTTGAAAACTTAACTGAAGTAGATGGTGATCTAATGGAAATATGAACCATCAAAGTTGACCTTGGAAGAAATAGAAAATCTAAGTAGACCAAGTAATTAAGGACATTATTGGGAGTGATGTCAAAGAGTTCCCTACTCAGTAAATACCCATCTCATACTTTTTCATGAGTAAATCCTTTAAGTCCCTTAAGTGACAGATTTTTCTGGCTATATTGAAACTGTCCCAGAATGCAGAAAAATGAATACATGCTGTTGGTGCTGTACATAGAACTGCCTTACTGCCCCAGAGTACCCATCCCTGAGTTGCTGTGAACGTTGGCTGCAAACGGCTCACATCTGCATCCTTCTCAGGAGAATTGCCTCTGACCTCATGGGCCCACCTCACCTGGAAAGACCTGTGAAGTTTTGCCTACTCCCCTGGAGCAGCCCACAGCAAATGATCAACTATAGTGAAGGTACGCAGACCCAGCACCCAACTCTTAAGGTAGGACCTCTCTGTGTAGTAGTTATACGCCAGCGTTCCTTGTGGGATTAAGTAGAGTTTAGGTGGCAGCTCAAACCAGGTCTTGGCACAGCTTCTTTCCTTTCCTTGTCCTACATTCCTGCCTGTTGCAGTTTGGATATGAGGTAGCCTTAAAGCTTCTGTGTTAATGCAGGACTATTCAGAGGTAAAATGATTAGATTATGAGAACTATTACCTAATCAGTCCATCCTAGTTTGAATGTACTAACTGCTTGGTCATTGTAGGTGGGTAGGGCATGGTTATAGGGGCTGGGCCACTGGGGACATGTCCTTGAAGGGTTCTTCTTCCCTGAAGCCCTTTTCCCTGCTCCCTCTGCTTCCTGGTCATCATGAAGGGAGTACTCTCCTCTGCCACACCCTTTTACCAAAATGTTCTTCTTCACCTTAGTCCCAGAGCAATGGGCTCAGCTGAGCATAGACTAAACTTCAGAAACCATGAGCTAAAGTAAACTCCTCTAAGTTGTTATTGTTAGGTGTTTTGGTCACAGTGATGTAAAGCTGACTAACACATGCCTTTCTGTTTTTTTTTTTTTTTTTTTTTTTTAAGAAATCCCTCAACAAATCACTCATACAGAACTCCTGTTTCAAGTCTTTCTTCTATAACCTACAACAAGAAGCTCTACATTTTTTCCTATAATTTAATCACCGATTAAACAAAACAAAAGGGGGGAAAAAAACCTCTTGAGAAAGAGGTGAGCAGCAGAAGAAAAAGACCAATCTCACTTATAAATATTGACTTGAAAATTCTAATAAAATAACTGTAAATGGAATTAGTGCTGCATCATGACCATATGGATTTTATTTCATGAATGCCAGAATAATTTGATGCTTTCAAATCCAGTGACATCATTCACTTGTTAATAGTTTCAAGAAAATAGATGATGATATTGAAAGGGTAAAGTTTCTAAGCTGCAAAGCCTGAATTAAAATGTAAAAGACCGGGCATCCTAAAGTTCCTCTGCTACACCCAGCTACACCCAGAACCTGAAATTCCTGAGATAGTTAAGACACCACCCTACTGGCCATTTAGCCTAGGGCCCTGCGCAGTTTGTCACGTAAGCATACAGGGCCCAGACCAATCAGTTTGAATGTGTACCCGCTTAGGAGTGACCAATCACCCCCACCTAACCTGTTCCCGCCAATGAATGTGCTAATCATGTATGAGAGTTGTTGTTCAATTTTCCCGCGCCTCATGCTGATTTGTTCTGATGTATTCAAAGCCCCCACCCTCCCCAAAAAGTGTACTTAAGCCTCTGCTCTAGGCTCTGGGCTGCTCTCACTTCTTGAGTGAGCCTAGAGCCTCAGCGCGCTGAATTGGATCCTCAATAAATCCCCTTCTGCGTTTGCATAAGTCAGTCTCTTGGTGGTCTCTTTCTCCGACTTTTCGCCGGACCCTTACAATATCATGATAGCACTGATATTTTGTATCTGCTGCAAGTCTATTATGAGTTAATGCTTCCTATTGGGATTATTGCCTATCAAATTATGGTAGTGCACTTCCTACGACATGGTACAGCTTGGAAATGTAAATACATGGGATTTAATAGAGAAACCAGTGAAAGAGGGACCTGGTAGGAAAATGTATTGTCTATTACATGAATTTTCCAGGTGAGGGTACTGACACTTTTACAAGTTCTGAAGTTGTACTTTTGTGCAAGTATCTTGGCATGTGAGGGTAGTGTAGCAAATTGAAAAAAAATGGACCTGGGGGCTACTTGGTTAGAACAATTCTTGTACTTATAAATGAAGATAACAGTAGGGAAGTTATGAGATTTACTGAGGTGCCAAGATCTGGAAGTAATGACTCAGAGGGGAATAAGAACATATAAGTTGTATCTGCACAGAGACATTAGCAGTCTGGGGCAGCCCAAGCTAGTTGGGAGTCTGGGGTCAGTCAAAGGGGTTGGTTACTATAAGTGACAGCACATGGCAAACCTTTTATGAGTAATTGCATTTGATAGATCTACCTTATTTGGACTAAATTTTTTATATAATAAAAGTAAAACAAGTTCATTTTATAAAACATAGATAAGCAAAAATGTAAAGATTAATATCATATATAATTTTAGCATCCAAGAAAATATCACAGGTATCATTTTGCTCTGTTTCCTTCCAGGCTCCCTAACTTGCCATCTGTTTACTGAACTGTTGATCTATCCAGGTGTCTGATCTAGCACTATATATTATATTCATGAAGTATATATAGTTTCGCATATTGTTATTATATTTACAGTGGTACTATGGATATCCATGGGTGCAAAACCACTGAGCTATATCCCAAACCCTTCTTTTTTAGTTTTTATTTTGAGACAGAGTCTTACTAAATTGCGGAGACTGGCTTTGAACTTGGAATTCTCTGCCTTAGCCTAGTAAGTGGCTAGCATTAGAGGCATGTATTACCATCATCCCCAGCTTAAATATATTATTTATTATATAATATGTATATCTTTTAGAAAAATATTATACATACCCTTTCATAATTTGCTTTAAAAAATTAACCTATAATATCATTCCTCCGTGCCAATACATATTACGCAATAACATTTAATGCCTACTTAGTGTTCTTTTGTATGGATGGACTATAATTTAGTTAATAATATCTCATCTTGTTTGGCATTTAGATTTTCTTAAGTTCTTGCCATTTTAAATAGTGCTAATGTGCAAACCTAGTCTTTAAATCTTTGCACACATCCTCAATTGGTTTTTAAAGGAAAATTCTGAGAACTAGAAATGTTGGATCAAAGGTCATGCACTCTTGAAACAGTGTCATCCTATGTATTGCCAAATTGCTTTCTGGAAAGGTTATGTCAACTCATATTCCCCATTAGCAGGGAAATCAGGGAAATTGGCCCTGTTTTTAAATAATTTCAATGAAAGGATGGCTATAATCATTCACGGTAGGTGGAATTTAGTATTTATCATCTAATAAAATCGATTCCATTCATTTCACTATTAATATTCTGCAGGGAAACTAGCATTCAGCCAGGATGGAATCATTGAAGCTTAGATCTGATGAGAACATTGCAGAGTTGTCAGCATTCAGAACTTGACAGTATATCATAACGGGGACAATTAAACTCCAACTTAAATGACTTTGGCTAAGTTTTTATCTGCCTTGTTTTTAGTAACCTCACATTACAAATGTAGCTAATAACAGAATCTACTTTGTAGGGTTGTGTGAAAATTAAATAAGATAATTTATATAAAGCATATAGCATTTGGCCTGCCACAGAGAAAGTATTTAAAACTGTTAGATAATATTATTTGAACTAAGAAAAAATACTGAAAATAAAACTAAGGTAACCTAGAAAGAGAACAAGTCTAAGTATCTACATAGATTAGGCATTCAAAAACATTTGCTGAGCTGAATTGAATTGGGGCCATATCAAGCAATAAATCTCTCTAATGCCTTACCGAATGCAAAGCTTAATTCCACAGAAATGTTGTGAGAAATAGGAAAATGAGAAAGTGTGGACTTGTCTTGGAATAGTTTACAATCTTGTAAGGCAGATAAGGCAAATGCCACGATAATGACAGGTGTTCAAGAAGATTAAAGGAGGGAGGAATCCCTTTCATCTCTGCAGATCATGGCAGATTTCCTGGAACCACAAGGGACTTTTGAACAAGACAGAATTTAAAGAGTAAATATTGTGTGGGAGAGCATTATAATAAGAGAACACACTTTATGAGCTGAGAAATCACAGAATCTATGCAGGTAGCATAACTCAACATCATGAGAGTAAGAGAGAATCCTAAATGAAAGAGTACAAGTCTTGAGTTGGTGTTTGCAATGGTGGAGAGTTTCAGGTGCCAGGACTGAGGGCCAGCGTAGTAGTGTAGGGCCGCAGTCTGTCTGGGCACAAATCACGAGCCACTAAAGCAGGAACAAACTTTATTTTCTGAACTCCTGCGAACACCACCCACTCGGCCCTCACCAGAACTCCCTCTCCCAGAATTTCACCAACCAACTCGAACTCCCCAGGAATCCCAGCAAGAACTCGAAAGCAGCGGGTGCCCAAGGCGGACAGCAGGGGTCTATATACAATTGAATTAATCCAGCATCATCTTAATGCCTCACCTCTCAACCATTACTTCTGGCAAAATGCCAGGCTGTGGCCCTCAATAGTTTAGATGTGAAGTGATAAAGGCCTGAGTGGGGGTGATATGGGTGCTGATTTGGGATCATGGGAACAGCTCTCTGAAACTATGGGGCCCCATTTTGCTCTTGCCGCCATCTTAACTAGCTACCATAGCCAATTTGTATAATTCTCTTGGGGTTAACATTTTCTCTCCTGTCTCTTCTCCTCTCATTTCTCTCTTTTTCTCCCAATTGAGTCAGAGGCCAAAGTAGGGGAAGGAAGGATGATTCAAATATGGTGTGACTCTGATGTTCCTTAATTAAAATAATACCAAGGCTGATGCAATGAGAAGACAACCATAGGGCAGCTGCTCGGTTGGCTGCTGCTAGTGGTGGTGACTTTTATTTGAGTGTTAAAAATTTCTCATTTTGGCATAATTTTAGTTTCAGAGAAAAGTCACAAAGATTGGACAGAATTTCTGTACACCCTACATCAGTTTCACTATTGTTAACATCTAACACCTTAATTTACTAGGGGTACATTTGTCAAAACTTAGAAGCCAACATTACAGATTACAATTAACCAAGTGGCAGACTTTATTTTCATTTCACTGATTTTTCCATTAACTCCCTCCTTCTGTTCCAGGGTCTAATTCAGGGTATCAAATTACATTGAATTGTCTTGTCTCCCCAGTCTTCATTGGTCTGTGACAGTTTCTGTGGCTCTCCTTATTTTTCTTTTCTTTTATAATCTTGAGTATTGGCTAGGAATTCTGTCCAATGTTCCCAGTCTAGATTTTTTTCTGATATGTTCTCATAATTAGTCAGGGGTTATGGCTTTTTGGAAAGAAAATCACAGCGGTAAAGTGTCTTTCAAGTCAAATCCTATTAGTGGGTACATGGAATTTATTACTGTTCAGGGAGTCAAGTTCAGATTCACTGTTGGATTCAATGTACTATATCACTGTTTAAAGTCTTGGGCTCTTTTTTTGTTGTTCTTCACTCTGTTGAGAGAAGGGTGAGTTGGTAGGGGGAAAAAGCAGTGAGCATCTAAGGTACTGGAGCTGAAGGTATTAGAGTGTTAGGTTTGCGAGTATTAGCATGGTAGAGACACTGTGGGTTCCTCTCCCAAGTCCTGTTACTCCCTGACAGGGCTGCAGCTGAGAGCTTCATCTGTGACATCCTCTGGCCAGCTGCTCTGGGCTGAGTGAGGCCCCTCACTTGGAAAGGCTTAGAGGTAGGACCCCATTCCCAACCCATAAAAGTGGTCAGTAATGGAGTCTTTGGGGATATAAAAATCCCATCTCCTTTCCTTAGGTGGGATACCATTGAGCTGTTATGAATGTTCTAAGCTAGAGCCCACCCCTTCCTGTAGGTGGGAGCGGGGTCAGCCCAAAGTTCAATTTTACCTGAGACTCTGGCTCAAGTCTGTTTCTTTCCCCATTCTGTTCCTCTCTCTCCTAATTTTTCTATTAAGAACACTCCCTCCAAGCTGAGGTTGTGGCTCAGCTGTAGAGCGCTTGCCTAGCACGTGCGAGGCCCTGGGTTCGATCCTCAGCACCACATAAAAATAAATAAAGATATTGAGTCCAACTACAACTAAAAAATAAATATTAAAAAAAGAACACGCCTTCCATTAATCATTTGCAGCTGAATAGCCCTCTCAGATTCTGCTTAGGGAAACTGACCTGTACTTCTGAAAATGAGTGTCAACCTTCAGGAGCTCTGCTCAGCCCCACACTCCACCACCTAGAAAGACTTTAAATCTTTTTTTAATGCTTCATCACTAAAGGTTACTCATTTCCAAACCTGTTCGTTTCCCTTGAGTAGACATTATAACATTTACGTATTACCCCAGGATTCTGAAAAGGATTGCTGTTAGTCCTGTGTGTACTGTTATTATTTGGATAGGCTTTGCAACAACTTCTCTTAGTCTAGCAAACTGCATACTTCTGTGACATCATAGGGAGAACCATACTGGGTCTTGTCTACGTGATCTTGAAAAAGTCTGGTCTTTAAGTATGGTTGCCATGGTAACATCAACTGCCCCGGCAGCATTGAAGGTCACATTGTTCTTAAGGTCCTGTATATGATGTGCCCCTGTAGAAAGTTCTGGCTCCTGAAAACCAAGCAGCTTTGTGCTGTTCTTTTCTTAAACTTGTATCTTTGTAGTCTCAGACTTACCTAGGGAATGGGTAATAATCCTGAGGTAAAAATCTCTCAGGAAATCAATCAGATAATAGATCCAAGTTATGTTGCTTCAGGTCAGGACTGTAAACGTTTTCTAGGATGGAGTCAGAGAGGACTTTCAGATTTCAAGTCCATGTCGTTTTGACTTTTTTTAAATGGAAGATTAATTAGATATTTTAAGATTTGGTTATTTTTAAATATTGATTTCAGATAAAAAGCGGAAATATTTACTAGCCAATGAATTCATTAATATACTAACTAGGTAAATAGGAAGATTTATTCTGTCTCATTGCATTGTTGGAGAATGCGACCAAAACCAAGACATAGAAAAGCAAGGGAGAGATCATCACCCATTAAGAATGTACACAATGTCATGAGAATCAAAATACGAACATATGCATAGGTAGATACTGTAAGGTCCTTGCTTATCATCTGATGGCCATTTTAAGTGACAGCTACCATCTTAAGAAAAAGTCTTGCTTTCTGGCCCAAGGGCCTTTCTGAGAAAGACTTACCACTCCCTTATAACAACCCAACCCTTTACCTGGCTCTAATCTCTGAGTCTGCTCCATAAAAGTCCCAGAACTCAAGCCTGTTTTGCCTCTCTCTGTCTATGGAGAGAGGTGCCTTTATTTGTCAGCTCTGACAAATAAACTCTGGTGTGTATCTCTGCCTGGTCTCCATATTTTATTTCTCACTCACCCATCTCCCAATTCTTCACTTTCCTTTCAGATACCAGTTAGGTACTCCTCTAGTTGTTGCCTTATTTCTTGATGGGTTCATAGGTGTTATGTTGTATGAAAATAATTTCTTGAATTTAATACATAAAAGAGGTCCATGGGAAGATCAGTGCCTATCTTGTTTCATGAGCCATAGATTATGTTTAAACTAATTCTTCTCAACTAAGAGAATGAGAGAGGGAAGAACAAAGGTTGCAAGGTTAGGATAGAGAGAAAAAAAATATGAATGTAGCCATTGTGTCTCAAAGGCATTGAAGCTTATACTTAGTTATTAATTTATTTAGTATCATTTTATGTAAAGCAAGTGAGATGGTTCATGAGGCTAAGCAGAAAGGGGTAACAAAGCTCAAAGGATATATGAAGATACATATTTCAGGCTATTCACTAATTTTTGTGATCATTTTCATTTCCACAAATAGTAACTTTGAGAATCAATGATATACCAAAAGTTGAGACATTACTCTTTTGAACTTCTAACCTCCCATGCTAACACATTCCCTAAACTCTCTGTGGATTAGTTGCTTTATTTGAAAATTGAGACTATAATCCTTATCTTTCAGGGAATGGTAAGAAATCAAGGTAATGTATGCATGGTGCTTAGGGCAGGGTTTGGGCTGAACAAATAGTCATTGTTTTTACTGCATTATTCAGCAATCAAATGAGCATGATATTTAGCCTGACTTTCCTGATGTCACAGAACTAGAATCAAGACTGAGGATAAAGGGATTTAAAATAATATGATATGGGGAACCATCCCTATAATCCCAATAAAGCTGAAGAGAATTACAGGCATGACACTCCTTCTAGGGATCTTTAAGCAAGGACCTTATAGTATCTACCTATGCATATGTTTGTATTTTAATTCTCAAGACAATGTGTACATTCTTTATGGGTGATGATCTCTCCCTTGCTTTTCTATTTCTTGTTTTTGGTCACATTCTCCAACAATGCAATGAGACAGAATAAATCTTCCTATTTACCTAGGCTGGTCCTGCTAACCACTTGTAATCCCTGGAGAACCCTTCTCCAGTCAAAGACATTCTGTCAGTCACAGATCCCACAAATATATGTTGAGTACCTATTCTCTGATTGGTGTTGTGTTATGTGCCTGGGATCCGGCAGTGAATAAATCAAATGCAGAAATATCAAATGACAGTGGGGCAAAGGAAGCTTCATTTTTTAAGCAAATCTTCAGCCTACTGGAGTGTACTATAGTTTTTCTCTATAGAATGAGAAAGGGATGCATACTTCTCTCCCAAAGAGGGGATAGCATCAAGAGAATATTTCATAAAGGTTTGGGTGCCTACTAAAGGGGAAGTGGATTTGATGTCTGATGAAGCTGAATACACTGAGTAGTCATCCTAGATATAAGTTTAATGGAAAGTGAGCATCACATCATGGAATTGTCTAGGAATGTTACAGGATAGGAAAATGGAAACAAAATACAATATGTTTTGGTTCAATAAGTTTATCATCATAATCAACAACTACATTATTATTGTCATTTATTGTTACCAATAATTATCACAGTGTTCATTATCAAGACCACTAAATTCCAATGTGGGGCACCTCTAATCAAATGAAAGATAATGCAGTTTAGAAAAACTAGAGCAAATCTATTGTTTGGAAATAGGAATTTTGCAGGTATGCATGGTTAGGGAGCTTCAAGTCTCTCTTCTATTGTCTAGCTCCCTTTGTAGAGCAACCTATATCCATATTTTAGGCTTTCTTGAGAACACATCTACAAGGATTTAGCATGGGATTCATGCCTTCCTACTAGGAGCTGGTGTGACTTGTCTTCTCTGGTGATAACACAGATGAGTAAACAAATATAAATTCTGTTCTTCCATGAGGAAAGGATGAGAAATCTTTATGCTTGTGTCTCATCCTCCTTTACCCCAGAGATTTTTATTCTGGGAAATGAAATGGTAGAAACACAATGGTCAACATGGACCAGCATTCAGAAGCTGCCTCCTGAGGGTCAGTGTCCAAGTGGGCTCCCTTGTAGGGTGTCTCAGAGATGGGGGTAAGGTGAGCATTTCAGCATGGAGTGTGATGGAGTCCCTTTTAGAATTCAGGAACCTGCATTCTTTTTGAGGACCATGAGGTTTCAGATACTGCATCAGGTTTTTCTTGATTCTTATCTGAGAATCTTATGCAGGAAAGAAAATCTCTGCCATGGCTCAAGCTTTGGCATATTTGCCCAGAGAGTTTTAACTGGATTCTGGGATTATACAAAAAGTCAAAAGTAATTTGGATGGTTTCCCAAAGTCACAAAAATATGAGGGAAACAAGTCAGGGAATCTTACAGTAAATTTCTCTGTTATTTGCTAGTTTAAAGAGCATGAATTCTTATTTTATGGAATGTTACTGTTCCAGTCCAACCCCACAGTAGGTTGATACCATCAATTCTGTACGAAAATTATACAATGAATGAAGGTCAGCTGCCTAAACAAAAATAAATTAAAAAAATACATAAATAAAATTATTAATTTTTTCAAATAATAAATAAATAAATAAACTTCTAATTTTAAAGCCTCTATTATAGCAGTTTTCAAGCTTTTTGGTTTCAGAACCCTTTATATTTTAAAAATTTTTTACAAACCTTAAGGGATTTAAAGATATATGACATGTAGCTCTGTAGGGCAACTATTGTAGAAGTTAAAACTAAAACACTTTAAAAGATTTATCATCAGTTTATTATATCCATAACAATAATAAAATCATTATATGTTAATATGAATGTGTTAGCTTTTCATCACAGTGACAAAACACCTGAGATAAAGCAGTGAAGTTTGCAGGTTTGTCAGTTTTAAATCAATATTCAGGGTCTGAAAAAGAATGTCAACTTCTTTGTCATACTTTGTAGTTCTTATTTCTGTTACTCTTTGCTTTTAGAAAAAAAAAATAAATGGATTGGAGGAAAGTTGGAAAATTTTGAAAACTCTTGTGACTTACTCTGAACCTAAGGATGGAGGGAGAGAAAGTTTGGGAAGGTTGGGAAGCTAAGATGGGTGGGGTTCTGGAAAGTAGGGATGAATACTATTGAGAGGTTGAAGAGTTCATAGAAGGGAAGGCTTTTTTTTTTTTTTTTTGCACCCTGATTGATGTAAACTTTATTGTGGAGTTAACAGAAATCCACCGTTATATTTATATATATAAATCACACCACACACACACACACACACACACACACACACACACACAGACACACACACACATTTAGTTGTAGAGGCACAGAATGCCTATATTTTATTTATTTATTTTTATGTGGTGCTAAGGATCAAACCCAGATCCTCACATGTGCTAGACAAGTGCTCTACCACTGAGCCACAACCCCAGCCCTTCCACTGAATGTGTTTAAGCATGGGATTGATGTAGTCATTGTGACAAATGCAGCTTCCTCCCCTGCCCCCCCCCCAATGTTTTATTTTTCTTTCATGATTGTTTTGTCACACAAAGAGACATCAGACAGCACTGATTAGGTTGAACCATATGAAATTAACTTTGACTACTTTTGTAGGTCAAAGCAGCCAAATATGACAATTGTGTGTGATTTCACCTACTCTATGATTCTAAGTGAGATTAACTAGAACTAGCTCAAAACTTCTGGTTTTGGAATGAAATCTAGGTTACCCTTCCTTTTGTCCACTGGCAGCAGCTGAACCCTGCCAGCTCAGAGATGGGCAACACCCAGGAGGAACCCACAGGAAGGAATGCATATTTTTCCTCACCCCCTGCCTGCGGGCATCAGCTTTTGGGCCAATATTGGAAGACCCCTGCTGAACTAGCTCCTCTCCTAAAGCTAGCTTCTTAGGGCAGGAAGCCTAGACATGTGGTGCTGTCTTCTTCAACTTTCCAAGGAGAGGAAGGGCAGCTGGCATCTTCAAAGGATTGCTGCTGTCCTGTAGAGTCTTCAGAGATGTCACCAGATGTCCCCTGAGAATCACAAGACCAGATGGCCACGGTGAGATCCTGTGAGAAGGGGAGGGGATTGATCTGTCAATCTCTATGGAAGGGAAAACTATGGAAGATGGAAAGAGAGAGTGAAAGGTTGGGGGGAGGAGACATTGAGAGCATTGAAACTCAAGTTCAGGAACAAAAGCAAGTTTTCTAGATAGATGCCTCCACACAAATCTTCCATGGGAAAAATGCTGAATTGCCCAAATCCTAAACAAGAAACATAATCTGTTAAAATATTGATATATATTTTGTTCTTCAGATTTATTTATATGGAAAAAAAATCCTAAAAATGTGTAAAATTTACCTGAATTGAAAAGGATAAAATTGTGCTTAGTTAATGGTTAAGCAATGATTTAGAAAAATCATTGCACTTCTTAATTACAGTTTTGATTCTCTGTAGTTAGTCATAGAGCTGTGTGCCCCTTTTCCTTCTTTCTTTTTTTTAAAATTTTTTTTAGAGAATTTTAATATTGATTTTTTTTAGTTTTCAGCGGACACAACATCTTTGTATGTGGTACTGAGGCCGCATGCATGGCAGGCGAGCACGCTATTGCTTGAGCCACATCCCCAGTCCCTTTTCCTTCTTTCTGACCTCAGTTATTTAAATCACAGAGTGACCTAGTCATATGGCCTCATTCTTGAAGACAGTGGGGTGTGGGAAGAATCTTGGTAGGTAAAACTTTGAACTCCCATCCTATCTCACTAGGACCATGGAAGGTTGGTCTTATCATTTCTTATCATTCTTTACTCTCTCTCTCTCTCTCCCCCCCCATTTGGTAAAGCTGATACTCTTCCAATGAAGTTCTTTTCTGTCTTGTTCACAGTTCACCTAAGAGAGACCTCCAGACTTCTCCATGTTTCCAAGAACTTCTATCAAATAGTTTACCTAAAATTCAATGAGCCATTATCTCAGCTCCCTTGGTGCAACATTGTCATCATGGATGGTAAAAAAAAACAGAAAATAAGTGTGTCTCCTAATAAAAGGCATTTCCTTTTTATGTTCATTTTTTTTCCAAGAGCATCTTGGTAAATATGGCCTGATTCCATATTTGAATGTAATGGCCTGAAAATAAGACTTCAGACAAAAATAAATGAGATTGATGGAAATACATTGTCAGTGCACAGAATCCAAGGCATCTGGTAGATTTCTATTACCCATTTTTCCACTTGAGGAGAAATATTAGTTTCTGCTACTTTCTCTGAGTGCAGCAGAGGGAAGGTTGTGGTTTTGGTTGAGAAAGTGCTCTTATTATCCGCCCCTATTTTTAGAACTTTTAGACGTCTAACGTATTGACTCGGGTTTATAATTTAGGCCTGCAACCTTTAGAGAAAATGAGCCTTCCCCTTTGAAATTTTGCATGCATGAGTTTAGCCCAGAGGAGGAATTTTTTTTTCCTTTTTGGAAAGTTTAGCAAAATATGCCTTATCATCACAGTTACAAAGCTATTTGAAAAGACTGATGTTTTATCCCTTATATCCTGACATACTCCTTAGAGTTACAATCCCAAAGTAATTTTTTAAGGGTTCTTGGGATATTCACAAAAGAGCTGGAGAAGTTATGAGTTCACATAGTTAACATTCATTCATCCAACCTATATAACTTGATGCCTATTTTCTGTGTAGAGGGCATATTTGGACTATATAGTGAATGTAAGAGGTACTCATGTGGGACATTGCAGAGATGGTCCTCTGTGCAAGCTAGAGTCGCTATTGTAGACAGCATTGGCCCCATAAAGTAGGTGCATCTAGCCTCAGCTGCTTTAGGTGTTGTCTGATAGAGGATTGCTGTGGTCTGAATGTTTATGTCCTAAAATCTACACGTTGAGCCTAGTCCCCCATGTGGTGATATTAAGAGATGGCGTTTCTGGGAGATAATTAGGTCACATAAATGGGATGGGTGCCCTTAAGAAGGAGGCCTGAAGGAAATTGAGCTTGTTTGCCCCCTTTTCCATGGAAAGACAATACCATCAAAGAGGAAATAGGCCTTCACCAGATACCCAAATTTCTGGTGCCTTGATCTTAGACTCTTAGCACAATGCATTTCTATTGTTTATAAATTACCTAGTCTCTGGTATTTTGTTATATCAACCTGAACAGACTAAGAGCTAAAAGCTGCCTGCTTCCCCAGAGACTTGCCTTCTACTATGACAACTGCATTTCCAGAGGATGCCTGAGTGCTTATGTCCTCCCTCTCAGGGGTACTAGGCTGACCACTGACTGAATGGCGCACAAAATCCCGACCCCACTGCCTAGTGGAGAAAACCCCACAGTTTTGTTCATCCTCCAGAGCTCCTTGTGGACTCAGGCTGAGGCTAGGCCTTGGCTGAGATCACAGCTCGCTCAGCTTCTTTGCCTGCCCTATCCTCCTCCTTTCACTCCCTCCTGGTTGGTTTTCTCCTGCAGCACTAAAAAAACACTTGCATAAAAATTCTCATCTTAGGTTTTCTGCTTCTTGGGAACCTGATCTAAGATTGTACTATTTATTTTGTTGGGGTTGGCTTTGTTCTTAATATAATGCATATGCATGATTGAAAATGAGAAAGAAAATCCAAGTATGATAAAAGCACAAAATAAATACCTCTAGCTCCAGAAGTGATCATTGTTGCCTTAGCAAGTATCTTTTCATTCAGAAATATTTATGTGGTAACTGCAACACTGATGGCCCTTCAGGGACTGTATCTCCCACATTCCTGTCCTTGTTTAGTCTCACCTCCCCTTTTGTTTCTTTCTTTGATTATGTGATTTGCTTTTATCAATGGGATTCTAGCAAGCATCATCTTGCTAGCAGAGGCTTGGCAAGAGCTTGCACATCAGGCCTTATGTTGACCTGATTATCTTAACTGTTATGTTCTTGATGCTCTGGCATCTGGGGCCTTGATCCTAGAAAAAATTGCCCCTCCCAGGACTGGCTAATTCTTAGTGATAGCAAATGACTCCCCAGAGAATTGTGTCTTCATTATACAAGCTGACTAATCCAGAGCCTACACCCGCCTAATCATCTCTTATCTAACACTCACATACCTGGTCAAGATTCCTTCTGCCTGAGATCACCCTGGGGCCAGGTACCAGACAACTAGGGATTACCCCTTTGAAACTTCAAACTCTGCAATCCTAAAATTTCTCAGTATACCCACTTTGCTTCCCCCCATTCTTTTCCATGAAAACCCCTTTAAAATTATATTTCATGCTTTTATAATTACATCAAAATGAATCCTAATGTCATGTATAACTAAAAAAAACTAATAAAAACACAAAAAATAAGAACAAACAAATAGACGAAAAAATCCCTTTAAAGCCTCTGGCCCATGTTCTTAGTGCTTTCCTGTGTGGCCCTGAATGAGGTCCCATGTCTCCTGTCTCTAGGCTTCTGTGAGTATAAATTTCTACATTCAAACAATGATCTCCTTTTCTGAATGGGTGCCTTACCACACCCGATTAAAATACATTCCAGGTATAATTTTAGGCTAGGGATTATTTCCTTGGAATACCCCCTATTTAAGGGCAGTCTCCATGCATGAAGAAGTTCAGGTTACACTGTCACATGGAGAGTGAGACTCAGGAGGAGGAGAACCCAACTCGAGACCAGCCCAGTTCCTACCTGAATGCAGTTGCACATGCAACCTCAGCACATGGGGCAGAGCTGTATGTCAGAGCCCAGTCAACCCAGGAGTCTTGAAAATGATGTTTTCATGAGGTTAAGCCACTGAGTTTGTGGGGTGATTTATTCCACAGCAGCATACTGTTGAGGCTATATAGTATTGGAGGGCTCTCGTGATGCTGAGCCTGCCTCTCATCCCACTTCTTTCCGTTCTTCCTCTCTCTACTCTCCCACCATTATAGGGAAGGAAAGTTGCTAATATTATTGACAGAAGTCTATGGTATTCATGGGGCATTGACTCCTCAGCCAGGTCACTGTCATCTAACGGCTGTGACCAGGTAGTTTCCTTACATTGGCTCTCCTCATCCCATGCAGTGAGATCAATAAGCCAAGTCAGTGTTGTCTCTCTTTTCTTTTTCTGTATGTTCTCCTAGGTGGAAACCCTGGTTTTTGGTTGTGCTAGGGAGGCAGAGTTCCCTCAAGTGTTCCCAGTGCCCCTTTAACTGAGAAGTCTTTATGGATATCTCAGGTACTTGCTCAGCCAATAAACTGGTTCTCTCTTTACTATGGGGAATTTGAACCTTGCGTTTCTCTTCTTTGTAAAGCCAAAAGAAATAGAAAACTTGATAGGACAAAAGCCAGGCATTCCCGAGTTTCCTGTTCCCCCAATACTTAATATCATTAAAATTCTCTTCACATTTTCACCTTTCATACTTTGTTTTTATCAAAATAATGTAATTTCCTTTTCACCAAAAATGTGCTGCAACTCTTTCTTTATTTCAGTTTAAAAAGTCTTCAATGCAATATCAATGGTATTTCAATACACAGTAATTCACTTTACTGACATAAATTAAAAATTTAGGTTATGTTTTGACACTATTGTAAAAAAATACCATGCTGAATATTCTTGAAGCTGAATGCTTGCATATATCTTAAATATTTTCTTAGAATACGTTCTCGAAAGTAGAATTTTATGTTAAAATGGTAAGTAAAATTTAAGATTATTTGATAAATATTGTCAAGTCTCTACTCCCAAAAATATTGTACCACTTTATAATCTTATCAGTATATGGATATGTCCATTTTCTATTAGCTTTACCATTATTGATATTTTCATAAGAATTATGCCACTCTAATGTTTTACTTTATATTTCTTTGATTATACATGAAGCTAAATAATTTTTGCATGTATTTTTGTCATTTGGCTTCATACCCTGTGACTTGCCTATTCATAAAATATTTAAAATGTTTTTAATTACTATGTACCATCATGAAACTATAAAATCACATTTATTGGCTTCCAGTTTTGAAATTTATGCTCAACTCTCATTTGACCTGGTTGAACAGAGAAAAAAAAAAACATTCCCAACTTACTTGTTGAACACATTTGACTCAATGATGGAAATCCAGTGTGTATAAGCCACAGTTCCTACACTCAAATCCTTTGCAATGTAGAAAGGAAAGAAAATGCTTAATATTATTTTAAAATTTAAAAGTGTTAAGCTATTATGGTAAGAATACTTAACATGAGCTCTACCTATTAGAAATCTAAATGTTTAATACATTATTGCAGATGATAGATGTAGTGTCCATACAGCAAATCTCTAGAACTTTTTCATTTTGCTAGATAAACTGTATGCCCATCAATTAGTAACTCCACATTTTCTCCTCTCCCTGCAATGCTGTTCTTCTAAATTCAGTTTGGGTATAAGACATGATCAGGGTTTGATGATTTTATAACTACTTGGAGAACTATCAGACTACCCCACCAAAAAAAAAAAAAAATGTTGAAAAAAGGGTCATTGTGGTCCATGATTGCCATGAGGGCATCCAGAACACCTGAGATTTTTCATAACTTGCTATATATCTGGAGTGCTTATTCAGTTCTTGGGATCTAAGCCTTCATTTCCAAGTATGAAGAGACCTCTCCAGTGGGATCTGTAGTATGTGTGTACGAGGTCCTAGAATTTATTTCTTCTCCCAAAGTCTCCTTGCGCTAGGGGTTGAAACAAGGAGGCTGTCTTGAGCAAAACTTTCAAATTATTTTCCATTATTTTTTTCCTCCTTAACCTTCTAGACAACTCTATTTTCAGCCTTGCATCTGTAGAGTGAACAAGGGAAATCTCTGGAGACCAACAGTCATTTACTATGTTGTGTGAACAAGGGCCAGTTGTATATTTGAACAATGTTCACATGGGACATTTGCTTCTGATTTTAATCATAAAATCTGCGGTGATTATAGATACTCCACAAGAGTACATTTAATGCACATTGCCCCTCAAATAAAGATAGTAGTAAAAGTTGTTCTGCTTTAGATAAAAGCATTTTGAAAAAAAAGTCCCACCTTTCTTCTCTCTTATTCCTTTGTCCTAGAAAGAAGATTATAACAGAGAAACCAACCTGTGTTGAATGAGTTTTCCAGTAGTATTGCCAGGAGACCTTTCTGTATACTTGATGATTGTAACATGTATTTCAAACTCTGATTATTTCCAAGGCTTCTAATTTGAAGTTGATGATTCCTTATGGTTCTCATATTCATAAATTTATCTAAACCTCTTTGTTTTTAGTTTAGTTCATATCAAATTTTTGGTAATGAATTTGCTATATTCCTACTTTTACCCTTCAATACTATTTAGTCTTTCTTTTATATATCCTTGAACAACTTTGTTTTTTTTTTCTTTTGAAGGACTTTTCATTTTTTTATGAACAGGAAGTTATCTTTTAGTTTCATTACCTCTCTCATTTGAGAAGCTGTACATTCCTTGCCAGGTAAATGTGAGTGCTGTGGACTGTTGTTAGGCAACTTTCTTGAAAGCTTTCTCAACCAAATAGGAAAGTCTCTCCTGGGACCCAGCTTTATAGTTTTCTTTCCCCATTTAGTGTGAGGATCTCAAAAGCAAACTTCAGAACTTTTTTATTTTTTTTTAAAAACAGCTCTGCTTGAGCAGAGTCTTTTTTTTTTTTTTTTTTTTTTTTGAGTCTTACTGGATGATGCAGCTCAAATGCAATAGTTTTTGAAGATGCTTTAAGGCTGTCAAACAGTCTCCCAACTTTTGACTTCAAAACGTTACAGCTAGTCTCAGAAAGTAGTTTGGAATAGTGCCTGAAAAAGACTAGCTTTACTAGACAAAGTGTAAAGAATATAGTAGGGACAAATTGAAAAATGGGAGAAAGTCCATGATTTTGTTCTCTAATTTCAATGAACTTAGAGGAATGCATCATTAAGCTCTGTCATGTCCACTCTCTTGGCGTTGGCCATCTTGCTCTTGCAGCTTCATGAAAACAGAGGGCAGGACCTAGAGGAGATTGGTGCTACCTGCTAGACCTGGAGTGGGACCCTGCTCTGCATTTCCATTTGTGCCCAGTAGACCTTTCAGGTTACCTGAATAATCTCCTAGGAAGTGTCATGATAGGTTGTAAAAATCAACAAGTTGTCCCTAAAACAGTCAAGCAAAGAACTTGTAACAACTATGACCAGTAGGATTTTTGAGGTGTTAAGTCCTCTGATTATTAAGCCCTCTCCCCCATTGATTCTTATACCCATCCTCACATCTTAGAAGATTGGAAAGTAATATTATACCCATTTTATATGAGGAAATTAAGGCTTATGGGGGTTAATCAATCAGTTGGCCAAAGATGTACAAGCGATTGATAGAGCCAGAATTTAAACTCAGATCAGACTCACTTCAAACCATACACTCTTTTTTTTTTTTAAAGAATATTTTATTCTTTAGGTGTAGATGGACACAACACAATGCCTTTATTTTTATGTGGTGCTGAGGATCGAACCTGGGTCCCACCTGTGCTAGGCAAGCGCTCTACCACTAAGCCACAATCCCAGCCCCAAACCATACACTCTTCATCATTATGCTGATGTTAGTACCATGGTACCAGTTTAGGATCATAGAACTTTTCCAGTTGGAAGGGAATTTCTCTACCCAACTAGTTTTTCAAGGAGGAGACCTACGCTTATTGCATTGTGGTAAGAACCATCTTCTGGGTTCAGACTGTTGACTTCCAGGTTCATCTTTGCATGGCGGAGAGTGGACTCACTCTACAACCTCTTCTTACAGGGGCACTGATTCCATTCATGAAGTCTCCACTCTCACATCCTAATTGCCTCCCAGAGCCCTACCTTCTAATGCCATTATTGTGGCAACTCAATATCAGCATTTGAGTTCGGAGGAACACAAACATTCAGTCCATAACAGAAACCCTCACACAACACAGCAGTTTGCTTCTTTAATGCCAGCAGGGTATCTCACATCAGTCTGCTCTGTGTCCTATGACAAAGGTGTGGGGGTGATAGTCTTGTCACCATAATCGTTTCTCTTGTCTGGAAGCGAGTTCTGCCTGCATCAAAGGGGCTTCATACAAGGTCACAACTCACGGGTCATGCTAGTTTTCTGCTTTCTCAAGGAGAATAAATTTAGTGAGGATGAACCCAGTAGGTTAGGTCAAACTGAAAGTGACAGCATGTTGACACAGGTGTGAACTCGGGAATGACCCCACATCATGGGTCTCAGCCCGAGCTACACATTAGGATCACCTGAGAAACTTTTAAGTAAATAGTTCTACCCATAGGGAGTCTGATTTAATTTGTTTAGGGTAAGGCCTGGGGTATCACATTTTTAAAAGGTCTTCTAAAGTGCTTCACATATCAACAGTGTTTAAAAACACTGATACATTACAAATATCTATTTCAGGGATGAGGGACTTGAAGCCCAGGTGGGGTGGTCTTCTTGAAGTGCACTGTTCAGCCAGTGGCAGGAGAAGGATGAGACCCTGGTCTCCTGGCTAAGGCCATACCTTCCGAATACTGGACAAATATATGTTGCCTTGTAGAGTCCTTCACATTTCCAATTTGGCATTTTTATCCTTCAAGGGCATAAAATCCCTAATTGGTAGATAGATTTGCTGAAAGCCTGGTCAAATTCTCTCTGTTGCTGTATTGACAATTTAGTACCAACATGGATCTCCCAGATGGAATTTGCTGTCTCCAGCTTTAAGAACAAATGCATAAATAAAACTCACTTATTTTTGGAAAGTTGGTATAAAAAAAAATCCCTGGTGTTTGGGGGAAATGTATTTTCTATTTTGTCTTTAACCAGACATAATTTGATCCTTATGTAAGATGTTATTCATTTCTGACATAGATGAAATGATAACGTGGGCTGTGTCGTTCAGACAGATGGATGAGCTCTTTGGTAAGATACCATACATCTATCTGAAAGGGCAAACTCTCCCAACTCATGGGCTATAGGGTCCTAATCTAGTTACAAAAAGGACAAGGTCTTTTTCTGGATTTGATTAGGCCTTTTATTTCAGTGAGTTCATTACTATCCCTGGCCATTCACTCAGTCTGTATTATCTTAGAATCTTGTCATTCAACCCTAATGTTCTCTGAGTTTTGTGTATAAAGTTTCAGTCAGGCCAGGTGCCGTGGCACATGCCTGTAATCTCAGTGGCTCAGGAGGGTGAGGCAGGAGGATTGTAAATTCAAAGCCAGCCTCAGCAAAAAACAAGGCTAAGCAACTCAGTGAGACCCTGTCTCTAAATAAAATATAAAATAGGGTTGGGGATGTGTCTCAGTGGTCGAGTACCCCTGAGTTCAATCTCTAATACCCCCCCCAAAAGTTTCAGTTAGTAGAGAAGGAAAGAAATCCTTACAGATGCAAGAACTTGCTATATTGCACTGTTTCTCATTTGGCTTATGCAACCTGTATTTCCATTTTGAAGGGAGTGTAGAACCACCCAATCCCTGGATGTTAGATTCTCCTGGCTTCTAGATTTTTCAGGAGCAATCCTGAAAACCTGCCCCTTTTCTTGACCAACAAAATCTTTCTATGTGTTCTAACATAATGGAAGCCACTGGGAATCTTGAAGTATCTTCATATTATTCCAGCCTAGTGATGGAGAAGACTCTCACTTGGGTTCTTTGTTGTTCCTTCACTGAATTAGCCTAGTGCTAAAGGTCATGACCTAGAACAGATGATCCCACAAGGATTTTTTGATGGTGACAAGAGTGGTAATCTATCCAAAATTTCCCACCGAAAAGCCCAAGGATGTCACCATGAATATAACCATATTAAGGTTGATTAAAGTAAGAGAGAGTGAATATGTAAAACTCATCCTGACTAAAAACTCTTCTAGCTAAGCTGAAACATGCTGTGATTTCTGTTGAGACCAGAATATACAATGAGATACTATATAATCATGATGATCACTATGGAAAGACTGAATTCTCAAGAGCCCAAGGGCCCTAATGATTAATGCTCCTCCAATTTACTCAGGGATTATTTTTTAGAGGTAATAATTGCTTCTTTAATTTTTTTTAAGTAGTGGATGGGTGCAATACCTTTATTTTGTTTATTTTTATGTGGTCCTAAGGATCAAACCCAGTGCCTCATGCATGCTTGGCGAGCACTCTACTACTGAGCCACAATCCCAGCCCAGGGATTTCTTTTAAATGACAATTTGTTCCTCTCTTTATTAAAAGAAAGTTACCAGTTACTGAAAAATACATTCTGAACTCTAAAGAGATACTCAGTAGCCACTGCCTGTAGCTAAGAAGAACCAGTTTATATAACCATCTATTGGGCTGATGTAGAGTGCTAGACATTGAAGACTAAGTGATGTCTCTCAGAAGATTGTGCAGTTGTAGTCTTTTTTCCCCTGTCTTATAATAAACATTGCTTTTTCTGTCTCACCTTATTAATTGTAGAATGCAAAAATCTGGGGGAGAATTATTTACCATTTTACTTCCTTTAGATTGCTTCCTATAAATTCTTCAAGGTAGAAGAAAGCCTATTGGCTCAACAATGTTGTAAGAAGGAACAACCATACCTTCTGGTGTTACTGTCTAATAATATAACTGACAACAAAATGACATGTAACATACCTAGCACAATGTTTTAATAATAAATGATAAACTTTAGTGATTATTGATTTAATAACAGTGATGAGGATAGTGATAATGACTTTCTTTTTAAAAAAATTTTTATTAGTTATTGATGGACCTTTATTCATTTATTTGTTTATATGTGGTGCTGAGAATCGAATCCAGTGCCTCACACATGCTAGGCAAGCACTCTACCACTGAGCCACAACCCCAGCCCCAAATGACTTCTTTATATTTCAGGTCCTGTTCAATACATTTTACATGTTTTTAAATTTCATATTCACAATAATCTGCCACATGAACACCATTATTCCCATTTTACAATGAACATCTGGTAACACACCCATGGTTACCCAGTAAGTAAGCATGAGGGGTCAGATTGGCACCTAGTCTAGCTGAACAGACACTTCTCAGAGGAGGATATACAATCAATCAACAAGTACATGAACAAATGCTCACCATCTCTAGCAGTCAGAGAAATGCAAATCAAAACCACCCTAAGATACCATCTCACTCCAGTAAGATTGGCAGCCACTATGAAGTCAAACAACAACAAGTGGTGGCGAGGATGTGGAGAAAAGGGTACACTTGTACATTGCTGGTGGGACTGCAAATTGGTGCGGCCAATTTGGAAAGCAGTATGGAGATTCCTGGGAAAGCTGGGAATGGAACCACCATTTGACCCTGCTATTGCCCTTCTCAGACTATTCCCTGAAGACCTTAAAAGAGCATGCTACAGGGATACTGCCACATCGATGTTCATAGCAGCACAATTCACAATAGCTAGACTGTGGAACCAACGCAGATGCCCTTCAATAGATGAATGGATAAAAAAATGTGGCATTTATACACCATGGAATATTACGCAGCACTAAAAAATGATAAAATCATGGAATTTGCAGGGAAATGGATGGCACCAGAGCAGATTATGCTTAGTGAAGCTAGCCAATCCCTAAAAAACAAATACCAAATGTCTTCTTTGATATAATGAGAGCAACTATGAACAGAGTAGGGAGGAAGAGCAGGAAGAAAAGATTAACTTTAAACAGAGACATGAGATGGGAGGGAAAGGGAGAGAAAAGGGAAATTGCATGGAAATGAAGGGAGACTCTCATTGCTATACAAAATTACATATAAGAGGTTGTGAGGGGAATGGGAAAATAAACAAAGAGAGAAATGAATTACAGTAGATGGGGTAGAGAGAGAAGATGTGAGGGAAGGGGAGGAGGGATAGTAGGGGATAGGAAAGGTAGCAGAATACAACAATTACTAATAGGGCATTATGTAAAATTGTGGATGTGTAACCGACGTGATTCTGCAATCTGCATTTGGGGTAAAATTGGGAGTTCATAACTCACTTCAATCTAATGTATGAAATATGATATGTCAAGAGCTTTGTAATGTTGTGAACAACCAATAATAATAAAAAAAAAACAAAGACCAAGAGTCTGTGATCTTTCTCTGTCTTAAGAGTCTCATAAGGATGTTCATTACCATGAGTGTGTTGGTTTGCTTTTCATCACTGATGAGAACAACAAAATACCTAACTAGAACAACTCAGAGGAGGAAAAGTTATTTTCCTCATGGTCAGAGGTCTCAGTCCATGGTTGGCTGACTGCTTTGCTTTGAACATTAGATTGGGCAGAACATCATGTTGGAAGGTTGTGTTGGAGGAAAGTTTCTCAGTTCATGACAGCTAGGAAGCAAAGAGAGAGAAAGCAAGAAAACCAGGAGCTAGGGACAAGACAATGTCTCATGCCCTTCATGCCCCAGTGACCTTCTTCCTCTAGCTATATCCACCCTGCCTACAGTTACCATCCAGTAGTCCATTCAAATAATTAGTCCAACAAATGGATTAATCCACTGTTGAGGTTACAACTCCCATATATAATCTCTTCACTTCTGCATACTGTTACATTGCCTAACATATGAGCTCTTTGGGGGACATCTTTAGATCCAACCATAACAGTGGGCTACATTCTGGAAAGAATGTACATTCACTGTTGTCCCATATTTTATGCTTTTTGAAAATCATAGGGCCTCTTCCCTGGGTAGACTCAATCTTTTTTTCTTCTCTGGGTCCTCTAGTTACTATGGCAACCCTAACCCTATTATTGTTTTATGATCATATTGTTCTTCTCATTGCTAGGAACAGCTTTCTCTTTTTTTTCCCACCTTATTCATGTTTCTAACTTTTTAATGGAATTTCTAACACTCTTCATTCATTCTTTATCCATTACTTACACAAATATGAATTGAAAAGATCTTACTTGTCACATACACAGGCAGCCGTTGAAGGAATTGAGATAAATGACATGGTCCCAGACCCAAGAGCTGACAATCTAGTGACAGAGTACAGTGTGACAAATGTAGAAACCCTGAGAAATTGGATCCTGGGGCAAAGAGAAATGAATCAGGGAAGGCTCTAGGAAGAGGCAATACTGGAGCTAGAACTATGAACAGTCAGGACAAAGGGTATTTGATTGTTGTTGATCCAATTAAGACCCCCACTTCTTCACATTTCTCTTTCAAAAGATGGCACAGAAATAAAAGTTCCATGAGAAATAGTTAGAATTTACCCTGGACATGGTGACCAAACTCTGCCTGCATAGCCATGAGAGTTCTTAAGGGACTGGGGAAGTAGTCCATCGTCTTGAAAGTACAATGTAAAAGGCCAAAGCTTGGCAAATCCAAGGTTGCATATGAGTATAAAGCCACTGGGATTAGGAACCTAGGACCATCCGAATTAAACTCAAGGGATTGAAATTTTTTTACAGGCAACACTCTTCTCCATATGTTTTAAGGGGTGTAAAGAAATAGCTTTGGGGCTGAGAATCAAGAGAATTGAATCTGATTCCTGCTTCTCTCTCTAATGAGCCAAATCTTTGAACATTATCTCTAAGTATGTGAAAATATAAATAAATTTTGGGGTCCCAATAAGGAATATAAATGGTAGCAATTCAATTTAATGGTATTACAAATGTATGAAACAACCTCACTGAAGAGGATGAGGGGAAAAGGTGTTGACCCAAGTGTCTTTGGGCCTGAGTGGCATCTGCAGGATTGAAGACACACCGAGCTGTACGTAAGCTCTGTGCTTCAGTGGATAACACTGGTTTCTCAAGGAGGTCTGGCTTAACAGTTCTGATGCTGCTACACAGCTATACAAGAATGGAGGCATTGACTAAACGGATAGCATATGTGAAGAGCCGGTTTTCTTATTGTTGAAATAGGAGTTTAGAGATGGCAAAGGGGGAAGTTTTATTGATCTATGCAGTAATGGTTTTGAGTTGGAAGGCAGCAGAAGGAATCGTGATTGGCTTGATATAGACACCTATGTTTACATATTAACTCTTTATAGACATTGATATCTACCTGGGTTAGTATAGGCACCTGTGGTTTTGCTCTGATAGCTGAGAGGGTCTGTAAGAAATAACTGTGATAGCAATAACCTCACCGAGTACCCAGATCTTAGGTTCTAATGTCATTCTTCAGTGAACCAGGACACTTGGAGAAAATGACTCATCATAGGAGTCTGAGAGGAACTCCACAAAATGAGTCTGGTTTATCTTTTAGCACCAGAAAGTAAGAAAGCACTTTTAAAAGAGAAGCACAGTGATAGAGATCTGTTAAAGGGAAATAGGAGCTCACTGTAAGAGCTTCCAATGGCTAAAACTTAAGACATGAGTCTGTACTGACATCCATGATTGAAAAAATTGGTAAATGGGGAAGACTGGTTGAGTCTACCATGCAAAAGGATCCCAAATATTTATATAGCTATTCCATCCTGAAGGATGTAGAGCATACATTCCCTTTCCTGAGACAATGGTTCCTCATACTGACTTCCTTTAAGGCATGCAGCATAGATAGGGGATGAAAAGAAAAGCTTCACAGTGAAGAAAACTGACATCACTGCTATAGGCAAAGCCAATAACAGTGAACTTGAATCAGTTCAGCAGGAAGTGTCCTTGATAGCATGTGATGAAACTGGTACTTTCTTACCTCTGTGGTCTTCCTCTCCATAAAACCAAATTCTAAGAGCAGAGCATCCTGCCAAATACCTGATCAGTGTTCCCCAAAACTCTTAAGGTTATCAAGAGCAATGTCTGAGGAGCAGTCAAAGGACATAGAATTCCTAAAAGTAATGGAGAATCTAAGAGCATGAAAAGGATACCAGCTAAACACTATGTAAATTTAAATGAACAGTGAGTGGACTTTAGTTAATTTATCATCTTTATTATTATTATTATTATTATTATTATTATTATTATTATTATTATTATTTTGAGCACAGGGGACTGAACTCAGGGGCACTTGACCACTGAGCTACATCCCCAGACCTATTTTGTAGGGTCTCACTGAGTTGCTTAGCAACCTCGCTTTTGCTGAGACTGGCTTTGAACTCGCGATCCTCTTGCCTCAGCCTCCTGAGCCGCTGGGATTACAGGCATGTGCCACATCACTCAGCTATTTTATTATTTGTAATAAATTATGATATCCATGTTAGATGTTCATAATAGAGGAAATTGAATGTGGGATATATGGGAACTTTACTACTCAATTTTCCATAAACCAAAACCATTCCAAGAAATAAAATCTCTTTAAAAGAAATAAGGTAAGGAAAAAAAAAACCCTAAAGGATCTTTCTCATCATCCTATTTGTGGAAGAGCAAAGCTGTCATGCTCCATTTCTCTCTGGCACCGGACTTGTTGGGGGTATGGGAAATGGGTTTCAATGTGTCCTAAGGGATTGCAGGTTATTTTCCATCAGTTGCATGACTAAAGAGCAGTCGTGGCAGAAGGAAAAGAACACTCAGATGTGAAAGCAGCCAGTGCGCAGGATGTTGGTGGGCTGCCTGGCACCTGGGGCAGAGGGTACCAAGCTGCAATCATCCTAGCAGGCAGATGGCTTTTTGTTATTAAAATAGCCACATTCATTCTTCACTCCCATTGAAAGAGGAAGACATGGAGAAGAGGATGAATTACCCTAAATCTTTTCAGATCTTTATTAATTGAATTTCTGATTAGCACATGTATTGCATAAAGAGGTTCCAAGGAGCAGCTGCAAATACAGCCTCGTTTAACATTCTGTTCCCATGATGTTTCTATGTAGATGGGAGTAATTGGCCTAGGAGTCTGTGCACCCTGGTACTGGGTGCGATTTTTACCAAGTAATGAGATGAATGGCCACTTGACAGGAGGTTTGAAGTAAATGACAGCATCTATGCTTCCTCAATTCGCTTTTCATGTGTATCTTTCTTTGTAGAGGAGCTGAACATATTTCCTTCTGATAAAACTTAGAATCAGAAGATGTAGGATTCTAGGAGAATATCGAGACTTAGAGAAATGATGTGACTTGGCCAGTGTCATACAATGGCCAAATGTGACTTGGAAACTTACTGTTCACAGTGTAGATGTGCATAGCAGAAATGTCCACCTCACCTGCTTATCAGTAATGAAGAATTTTAGGACTCATTCCAGATCTACTATATCAGAAATCTGCATTTTAGCAAGTTTTCCTAGTGGTTCATGTTCATACAAAATATCAGGCTAATTTATTATCTGTGATTGTAATACGATACTATATAATCATATTATATAGTATGTTTTGGGCTGTAAGTAATAGTGTAAAAAAAACAGAGCATAAACAAGCAAGATTTTTTATTAGTTCTTACAAAGTTAGGAAAAGGTATTTTCATGGTTGACTTTTTTAGACTTATCATTTTCCCATTCCTTCACTTTAAGTGTATGGTTTTGTTGCCTTGTTGGTGCAAAATGGCTACTACAGTTCAAACAACTGAGTCCAAAGACAAGAGTAGCTGGATGAAGGGAGAGGGTTGAAGAGAGCCAGAGACTTATGTTCACACATTCATCTCATAGTTTGAAAATCTTTGAAAGTCTTAAAGGTACACCTTCCCTTGGGTGGACTTTTCCTTCTCTGGGTGTTTGAACCCAGGGCTTTGCACATGCTAGGCAAGTGGTCTACCACTGAGCTACATCTCAGCTCCTAGCCCATTTTATTTTTTTGAATAGAGTCTCACTAAGTTTCTCAGGCTGGCCTCAAACTTGTGATCCTCCTGCCTGAGCCTCCCATCTCCCTAGTAGCTGGGATTATACCCTTGTGTCTTGTCTTTTTCTTTCTTTCTCTTTGGTACTGGGGATTGAACCCAGAGGTACTTAACTACTGTGCTTCATCCCCAGCCCTTTTTATTTTTTATTTTGAGATGGAGTCTTACTAAGTTTCTTAGGGTCTATCTAATTTGCTGAGGCTGGCTTTGAATTTATAATTCTCTTGCCTCAGCCTCCCGAGTCTCTGGGATTATAGGTGTGCACACTCATGCCTGCCTTTTGCATCTTTTTTTAAATTGAGTTTTGGTCATGTGGACATTCTTTAGTTGGAAGAGAGGCTTAGAAAAATCTCATAGTGTGAGTTGATCTCCCTCAGTAAGGAAATGGCCATGGGATAAGTGACCTTTGAAATTTTAAATTAACATCACACAAAAACATTTTAATATATGTTAAAAGCCCTTTACTGATGAAATATAAATAACACTCAAAATATATACTAAATGAAAGTGTTTCCTCCTAGAGGAAGAAATCTGTCTCAGAAATACCACTAGTGAGATTATATTTTCCTGAAAAGGAACAATAAATATTTGAAAATCTGGCTCTCTAAGTATAGTTTTTAGAGATATTTATAACCTGTCAGTCAGGTTAAGACAGTGTAAGATAATGGAGCTCAAAGAGGCTTTCCCAACAAGTAGATTTGGATATTTTCCTTCCTAGTTATTAGATATAAACACTTGAGTAAATTAATTAAATAGTCTTAGTCTCATTTGGCCCTCTGTAAAATGAGGAATAACACATCTTGAAGGAATTCCATGCAGATTTAAAATGCCTTGAGATGGGAAGTGTTGGTATATAGAATGTGCTTCTTCAGTGTGAGCTTCTTTTTTTCTTCTGAGATATATATATATATATATATATATATATATATATAAATGAATATTGGTCCTTGACCAAAGACCATGTCATATAAACAAACTCACATTACTGAAAGTAGCATCACTTGCATCTTGCAGGGGTTTTGGAGGGTTGGGGTGGGATGGGGTGGCAGGAGCATTTCTTGTAAAGTCTGATGTCATGTTTATGACCATGACTCATCTTCTGGTTTTCTAACTAGGAAACTTCATCTGAGGGGATCTTTGGCTACTCTAACAGGTACTCATGTTGGGAGGCTGAGTGTTTAGGATGAATTGGTTTATTAATGCTGTCCTGAGATTACGTTCATGGCAACAGTGCTTCTCCTCATGAGCAACTAGGGCTATCAGTGCATTCATCCTAGTTTTTTTGGTATGTATGGCTCTTCAGTTCTGACCAACAAGAAGGGAGGTGCATGTCTTTGTGTTTTGATTCTGGATTCAGCTTCACAACTTGCTTTGGGCCAGTGGGAGGTTAGCAGAACTAATTCAATAGAGGCTTTAAAAAGCCCTTGTGCAATTAGGTTTGCACTTAACTTCTCATTTGTCTGGTTGTACATGATGTAGAGTTACACAGGTCATGTAATCATATATGCTCATGGGGTTTTAATGTCCAATTCATTCTATCATTCCTACCCCCATTCCCCTCCCCTCTCCTCATTCCCTTCTGTTTAGTCCAAAATACCACTGTTCTTCTCACCCCCACAGTTTATTGTGAATTAGCATCTGCATATCAGAGAAAGCATTTGGCTTTTGGTTCTTTGGGATTGGATTATTTCCCTTAGCATAATGTTCTACAGTTCTGTCCATTTACAGGCAAATGCCATAATTTTATTCTTCTTTTAGGCTGATATTAATATTCCATTGTGTGTGTGTGTATAGGTGTATATATATCACAGTTTCCATATCCATTCATCTGTTGAAAGTCACCTAGGTTGGTTCCATTTTTTAGCTATTGTGAATTGAGCTGTTATACACATTGATGTGGCTGCATCACTGTAATATGCTAATTTGGGGTACAAACCTAGGAGTTGGGATGACTGGGTCAAATGGTAGTTCCATTCCAAGTTTTCTTAGGAATCTCCACACTGCTGTCCCTAACAGTTGCACTAAGTTGCAGTCTCACCAGCAACGTATGAGTGTATTAGGTTTGCACTTCTTAATCTTTGCTTTGGCTATGAGAATGATCTGCCCAAACCAGCCTGTTGGTTCCACGGAGAAGATGAGAGACATATGGTGCAGAGGTACTCTCAAACACAGAGTAGATCAGTCAACTCCAACCAATGCAAAAACTCAAGAGAAATAATAATTTAAAAAATTGTTCTTTTAAGCTAATGAGCTTAGGGGTGTTGTTTGTGACATAGCACTATCTAACTGATGCAATCTGTCTTCATTTTATAAATCAGTCCCAGTCTGGATGATATATAATCACAATAGACATGACGGACTCCCTTTCACAAGGATTTTCTCCTGATTTTTCTTCTGGCTCTGTGGCATGGTTTCTTCAGATGTAATTTAAAACTATGCATGACATGTTGTCACTTGGTTTACTAAATTGCATACCGATTCTTAAGTATATGAAAGGGACATCAAAATTTATGGAGATGATAATTGTATCTAATGAATTTTTCAAATGAAAGGGATATTTTTATTTGAAAACCACCAGTATTTGCATAGCTGGTAGCTTTTTCCTGACTGTAGTGTGTCCAATCAGCAGAGAACAGTTCTTCAGGACTCTTATCAAGTAGTCTGACTTGCCATTCCATTGTTATTTCTCCCATCCATTATTCATTGTTTTAACATTTACAGTTTGGGAAAGCCAGCAGGGTACAGCTTCTTCCTTCTTCCTGGGAGTTGTCCATCTTATCTCTTTTATATAAATAAAATATTTTGAGGTGTCTGAAAGGAACATTTGGAAGGCAATTACAGATAAACTCCAGATGTGAATTGATAGTGCACTTTACTAGGAAGAGAATAGCCAGGACAATTTCCTCCTGCTATTTTGAACTGATGCGAGGTGTGTTCTGTTTTGACAGGCAAATATTTTTTTCCTAATACTGTTTGTTCCTAGTCACTGGAGACATTCAGCTTCAGGGAACTGTTAAAGTTACAGGTGAATTGGACAACTTACTTTCTTGTATTTGGATCATGATTATACCTTCGAATGGGGGCGAAGGATATATTGTTTATCCATTATCCATGTGTAGAACACTCCCCCACATTGTCGAGTGCTGCCTGAATCTACATTAATTTAGGTACTAGGTGCATTGCCAAAGGCATAGGCAGGAATATTTTCATAAAATATTCTGGTCCTCTGACCAGAAGGGACCCTGAAAATATTTTTGTTAGTTGTTCAAGTGAAATAGAGTTACCACTGTGGCTAGAAGATATGTTTTTCAGTGGCATTGGGTATGAGGTAGTTTTAGTTGATGTCTGAACAAGACATTAAATAACAATTAATTTCATACTAAATGATGTTCCCTGCCTGATGCTATGAATCATTCTGAATATGTTCCATAGAAAGTTTCATGTTGATACTACTGTGTATTTATGGCTCCTCAAATGCTGGGTAATTTCCATCATTTTTCACAAAAGGAGGGGCAATGTATCTAGACAGAATTTAATATCATTGTTTAGGTTAACATGTATTTATTTCTATGGATGCCTTTTATTTATGGGCAAGTAATAATGGTGATCCCTTGAAGGTTTCACCAGGAAGAAATAGCAAACATCAAGAAGGTAGCATCCATGAAGTTGGTTGAAAATAAAAAAAAAAAAAAAGAAAGAAAAAAACTGGGAAACACTGATCTAGTCCTACATGGGTGAAGAGTCACTGACTCAGTAAAAAAGAGCTCATTTTTTTTTATGACAACATAGCTTATAGAGGAAACTTAAGGAAATATTGATATTTATAGATAGTGATCATTTATATTAATGGTGAAGAGTAGAATTTTGAAGTTTGTTTCTGAAATGATACCCAGTGTGTCTTTATATAAAGGAGTCAGATCACATACTGGACACATACTTACACTCTGGCTAATTTGGATTTGAGTGTCGGGTCTACCAGTGTGTGACATGGCAAGACGAGTAACCTCTCTGTGCTTTGTTTCATCTAGAATGTGATGAGACATCAATGACATCAAACTCAGTGTCATGGAGGTTAAATAAGGTAATATAAATAAGTGCCCAGTACAAGGACTGGCTAAATACCTGAGCTGGTCACCAGTTGTGTGTAGCTCTCTGGCTTTGGTAGGTACTTTCATGTGATTTGGGGCATATTAATATTCCTAGTGTGTTGTTCATATTTTTTATTGATGCACTAGAGTTGTACATAATGGTGGGATTCATTGTCACATATTTGTTCATGCACATGGACTGCATACTGTATCTGTGTGTCCATCTCTTAAGTTTTGGAAAATTTTCTGTCATTATTGCCCTGAAGAGGTTATCCATACCTTAGTATTCAAATTATAATCATCTTTGATTTCAATTCTTAAATTTGGTCTTTTAATGTTGTCTAAGAGTTCTTGTATATTCTGGTCATCTTTACGATTACCTTTTCTTTGATGCTGTCTGAATGCTCAAGGTTGGCACTCTGTCTTCCAGTTCTGAGATTCTGTCTTCAGCATGGTCTATTCTATTAGAGAGACTTTGAGCTGAATATTTTACTTGATTTGTGTCTTTTATTTCCAAGATTTCTGTTTGGTTCTTTTTCAAAATCTCTACCTCCTTATTGAATTTCTCATTTGTATTCTGAACCAACTTCCTTAAATCATTCAGTTGTTTTTCTGTGTTCTTTTGATGATCGTTGATCATTTTAAATCATTCTTTCTAATTCTTTTTTTGTTATTTCATTCATTTAATATCTTTGGAGTGCTTGGATGAATTATGAGCTTTAGGCAGCATCATGTTACCTTGTTTTTTTTCATAGTTTTTGTATTTCTGTGTTGGGTTTTATGTGTCTGTGGGGATGGCTTTCTCCTCTTCCAATGTGCCAGGTGCCATAAATACTTTTCATTAGCTTCAAATTGGTCCTATAAGCTATAGCTTTCTTCTATAGAAGAAAACTTTGGCTCAGTGAGATTCGATAACTTATTCAGGTTCCCATAAAATAGTAAATGGAAGAGCCAGTGCTTAATACATTTTAGACAGAAAATGAATAATCTATATGCAACAGACTATGTATTATTATAGATTAATACATAAAATTCTCTCAGTTGTAATAGGAAGCATTATAGCTTAGTGGTTAAGAGAAGGGACAATATCCTACCTCAGTTAACAACATCGTTCTGTATTTCCCAGCTAGCTGAATTTAGGTGCTAATTAATGTCCATTTCTTCTCCCAAATGGGAAGAGTAATAGAACTCTCACTTTGATGTGTGATGAGAATTAAATGAGAAAATTCCTATAAGCATGGTGTGTTTGACATGTTAAAAGGGATATTGTATGATATCTATGAGTGTTATTATGATACCGGTGAAAGTAGCTAGCCATCCAACAAATTCAGGCTGAACAAATGAATGATATTGGGTAGACTTGTTTTTAAAAACCCAGGAATCTTGACTTCTTTCATACCATTGTGTGGATCTGTAGCTGTGGTTTTGCTCTTTGCTTTTATTTATATACTGATATAGCTTTTGTTAAATAGGCGCATGCGTGTGTGTGTGTGTGTGTGTGTGTGTGTGTGTGTGTGTATGTGTATGTGTATGAGAGAGAGAGAGAGAGAGAGAGAGAGAAATTCCACTACTCATTCATGTAAGAAGCTACAAGCTTCCCGCTCATTTAATAAGTAATGCAATTATATGGCTTATATATAGAAAACTCTATGAGAATTACTTGGACTCTGAAATGTCTAGTGAATAATTTAAGTTTTAAAAGCAAGTGTACTTGCAAAATAGTCATGGTCATGGTAGTTATGTGACATATGAATAAATGAATTTGTATCTGACAATCCACATGACTTCCATCTGAATTTTGATCCAATCTTCTCCTAGCTCAGGCAATATCTTGCTCACTACCTGAATTTTAAAAATAAAAAAGCCAAAATTTTATCTTATTGCAGACTTTTAATATAGTGTTTGGTGTCAATATTCTGGAATGTTCTACATTGTCTCAAATTTTGGCTGCAATAGTATAACTTGACAGTCTTGTTAAACATAGAATGGGGGTGTGGTAGGTGATTTAGTAGGCCTGGGTGTGACCTAGGAATCTCGAATTCCTAACTGGTTCTGAGGTAATGCTTATGCTGTTGGTACAAAGGTCACACTTTGAAAGTTATTGTCCCATAACTAAAATCTTTGGCATTTCCATGGAAGAGAATATTAAAAATATAGGGCCTCTTGGGCCATACTTAGTATCCATAAAGATTAGCTCTTTGTCTTGGAAGAGAAAACACAGTTGTGCCTAGGTGAGCCTGCATGCATGATATTCCTGCCTGCATTTTAATATATTCTGAGAAACCTATTTCTCCTCAATCTACCCCTGGAGGAGTTTCTTAGTGTTTCAGATAGTGGTAAAATTGTATATGGAATGTGCAGAACTTGTGAGGTTTAAGTTCACAAATCAAAGTACTAACTTATTTTCATTTCCCACTTGTTTATAAAAATATTTTTTTTTCCAGGGAGATATTTTTCTCTTCCAAATGAAAACTCTGGCAGGCCTATGATGTTTCTGTTTATTTTTACTAGTCGACAAGTTAAAACACACACACACACACCAGTTCACTTGTTTGCTTTTAGTAGCTAAAGGGTTCAATAGAAAATATCATTCAAACCCCTGTGATGAATTTAATAGAGGATTTCAAATCAAGCTTTGGTCTGCTTCCAGTAGCAAGTGTGTGGGGGAGAAGTCAAGGTATGAGAACTACAACTAGCGCTTCTGCCTTTTCCTCACCAGTGACTCTTTGAGATTCCAGTGAGGAGGATGGGGCAGGAAGGAAGGGGGTAGGAGGAGTTGAGGAGGATGGGATGCTGTTACTTGAACTAGCTTCTTCATTAGCTGACTTGGTGCTTTGGGGATAAGCAAATCTTTAAGTGTCTGTGTGACCCTTTTGCTAACTCAATGGAGATTTTTGTTGGGTTCTACTTTTTCATGGTTGCCTTGACCTGGATGGACACATCTCCATTACAGGGAGTTTTAACCTTTTCAGGAATTGGCCTCTCTATTCTTGTTGCTGGGGACCTTGATCCCTGAAAAGACCCTCATCCCTGAGAAGATTCTGTTGGAAAGAACTCCCAGTAACTCTGTTAAATAGTTGATGTGTGATGTGTCTCTCTTCGCCCACTCAACCCTATTCTTTATCACAGGGAGCATCCATGCATTCCCTGACCCTTTGGACTCTGAGATTCCGTAACAATTCCAAGCAAGTGGTCTTCTGGTACCACTAAGGAAGTTAGTTAAATTAGCTCTGATTTGATAACATTTTCCTGGGGAGCCGAGTGGAAGGAAAACCTCAGTCCACTAGTTCTCTCACTAGAAAAGATTGACTATTAACTTTTCCAAGTGATCTTATAGTCTTCTTTCACCAGACTGTAGCACTCGTCATCCTTCCCCCTAGGAGGTGGTATAACCACAGCAGAGTAATAATTCTCTGCAAAGAAATCTCATTGCAAATATTCCTCTTCCATACTCCATAACTCCTTGGTCTGGCTGAGAGGGCTAAGAGTTACAGAACTGGTTCTTAGAATTATTTTACAAATTCTTTAAGTACTCATTTGGCAACTTGCTTTGTAATTTCACATTTATCGAAATGTTGGTACCTAGTTGAGACTTCAATTTTAAAATTCTCTTCTTTGAATTCAGTCCGCCCACCAAAAATTCATTTTCCCCACATGGAGCTATATCATTTCACTTAGAATCAATTCAGCTAAACTCCATGCAATTCAAATGAATCTAACTATTTATCGCAGGTATTTGTGCTAACACTGCTGATGTAAATATGGAAATATATAAACCCTCACACCAAAGTGTTCACAATTTAATAGGAAAGACAGTCATGTAAAAACATATAGAAGAAGCAAATAAGTTTTTGCATAGAGAAAAAGGTGGTTTTTCTCTTCCTTTGACGGGAAGTAAAGGAAGTATTTGCCCCTGAGTTGAGTTTTGAAGCAGGAAGGGAGTTTATTGAGCAGAAGGAGAGGTGAAGATGGGAGATGGGAAAGTTGCTCAGAATCCCCAAAGCTCTGTCTCTCTAGACAGAGTACAATATGTACATCATTTGTATTTGTAAAGTACAAATAAAAAAATTGTAAATCTGTATTTGTAAAGTACAGTATGTACATCAGAAGACGTTGTGAGAATTATTTGTTCATACAAGATACCCGGTGTTATATCTTGTTTTTAAATTCAGGTTCTATAAGAAGCAGGCACAAAGACAAAATTAAGCATGCAAGGACCTTACTAGGTGAAATGTCTTAGAGGGAAGAGTCCTAGACTTCCTGAAGGCTAAGAAAGGCTCAATAAGGCTGTCGTCTTGAGTCAAAGTTGGCTGTTAGAGTTCTATTTCTCCACTGCACAGTCTTCTCTTTGTACTGTTGTACTTCTCTTTGTACTGTTGGGCAAATTGTGGGAAGCAAGAGCTTAGTGCCCTGGGTTTCAGAGGGCAGTATCTGGGGCCCACAGATGATGTCTCTATAGTTGATGCCTATAGATGTTGCATTTCCTTGGCTAGCACATCTGATATGCAAGAGGTACTTATTATATTATTTTTATTTCAGGAAATAGAAAATATGTGAGTCAATGTGCATTGGTGGTAAACAAAAAATGGGTTGCCTTTAGAGAACTGAAGATTGTTTGGTATTTTTTTAATGTAAAGTGAAAATTTAGAAATAAGGAATGATTGAAAGATAAGAGGAGGCAGATCCTTTGCATTAGCTAGTGTAGATCAAATGCTCTTCATCACATATAGCTCGTTTCTTGTGCAGATAAAACACTTAAACAGGTGTTCCTGTTCATTCGGCAGTTTGCCTCCATGTAGTGATTCAGGGACTCAGGCCCCTTTCACTTGGTAGCTCTACCATCTCTCAGGCCCTGTGATTTGCAGCCAGCTGTTGGAAGGTAGAAGAAAGCAAGGAGGCTGCTATGAACCAAGAGGCACCCGTCATTTTTGCTCACTTTCCATAAACCAGACCTTGTTACCTGGCCATACCTAGAAAGAAGGCAATCTACAAAATCAATTTCCTCTTGGACATCTGCTTCCAAGCTAAAACTCTGATGCCAATGAAAATATTAGTTTTGGAGACCAGTTAGCCACCCTTCCATGCTGATTGCCTTTGCGACTAAGGTATTTAGATGATGGAAAGCTACTAAAGAATTCTAAGCAGTAGAATGATCTGATGGCATTTGCATTTTAATGATCATGAGGTTACTGTGTACCAGACTATGCCCTACATTTGATACCAGTATTCACAAGAACTCTATGTGGTAGTTATTGCAATTATGCTGCAATTGCATTTGAGAAAATGGAGCATGCAAAGTTTGGGTAAGTGGTTCAAGGTTATTTAGCCTCTGTATGACAAAGATAGGACCCTTACTTAAACAATCTGATTCCAGAGTCTATGTAACAGTTTGACCAAACCTGGGAAAATGTGTGTGATGCATTTAAGAATCCCAGCTGATTTCTCTGTGTTTCAAGAGGCCATGAGATATTCAATGAGACATATGCTCTCAATGCTGAACTTGAGCCAGACAGCTGCTGCCAAATGATATTTCCCACCACCCATATTATTGGAGTGGCTTTTCTTCTTTGTGAATTTGTGCCTTGGATCACTTATAGACTAGAGGCTTCCTAATTTATCGGGTGAACTGAAGTAGGATAGATAGTTATTGTGTCCTCCCAGTGGTTGACATAAAGTGTGCAATGAGATGCCAACATCCACAGCTAAGCAGCTCAATCTGCATAGTGGATCCAAAAAATTGGAGAAGCGGTGGGAAGTCTATTTTCATGGAAGGATGATGCTTTCTATGTAGCCATTCAGTGCCTTCTGTTCTCTCTTCTGATGTGGCCCTGAGAGGACAGTGCCAGGCTGAGAACCAGTTCTCAGCTGCTGTGGCTCCTCCCCAGGGGCAAGGGTGAAATGACACCAATTAAGAGGTGTGAAGATGTGAATGCTATTTGTCCTGCCTTCTGCTCTGTCCCCAGTGTGATTGTGAGCTTTGACACCTGTGAGGGAGATAGGAGGAGAAGGCAATATTTTAATTAGGTTCCTCCACACACATGCACAGAGCTGGAATTTTGTATGTTCGGAGGAGGAGTCAAATGTGACTTTGTTTTCTTATGCTATTTAAATAGGAAGTAACTTCGAATTCTGTTGCTGAATTCTTTTCTTACAGTTGGCACTATATTTTGAGTGCCCAAACAAGTGGAGCAAGGTGAAAAATAGCATTGTTGGATTAGCTGGCATCAGAGTGTCTCTTAGGAAAGAACAAATATGAGTTTAGACAAGTGTGTTGATAAAACACTTAGGGTGTGGAGGATAGAGCCTGGGGAAATGACTAAGAAGGTAACAGTATTATAAAGGAAAAAAGCTCTTATGTAAATAGTTTGCAGAAGAAATAAACAGGAATTTGGGAAAGGCACAGGGAGGGAAAGAGAAAACCAGGCAATATGGTAGGAATAGCAGTTGGAAGGAATTTGGGAGTCAGTGGGCGCTTGAAGGGGGCTCAAGGTCTGAGGTCTAATGTTTGATTTTAATCCTTCCTCCCTTCTTTCTTCTGTTCCTTCCTTCCTCTCCCCTGTCATTTAAAACACCTGGCATTGCTTTCAGGTTGTGTGAAATATGCAAACCGTCACGACAGATTCTGAGTAAAATAAGAGGAAGGGAACCAAGTCCCTGTCTAGGTAAACTTGGAGTAAAAATGATGTGAGTCATTCAGTCACAGGAAGGCAAGGGAAAATGAGGCCAAGGAAAAAGCAGGAGCAGGAATTTATCTTGGAGAGGACTCTCAGCTTTCCACATGATACGTGATGTGCATCTTGAGCCAATTTCCTTTCAATCTTGAACAGTAGCCTCAGAAGACAACCTGAGTGACATAAGAGAAGGAGGATTAAACTCAAATTCTGCAGGGAGTTCTTACTGACAGAGAAAGCCCCGTAGTTAAATAAGCATGCAAGGTGGTCAAACCAGATACTACATCATCTCACATCCATCCTTGTTTTCATAGTGATGTACAGTTTGAGGCTGTTTAGTTCAGTCCCTTAGATTAAAGTGCATGGTGCTATCAAGGACAGAACCTAGGCTCTGGATCAGAAACATGGACTGGAAAACTGCCTATACTATTCATGAACGATGCACTCAGAGGTTATTTTGCCTTATATAATTAATTTTTATTTGGTTTACCTATTTGTTATCTATTTACTAAATAGAGAGCAGACAGCAAGGCTTATGAAACAGCAACAATCTATTTTGTTGATATTGCCTCCTTAATGCCTGGTACATAATGGAGACTCCATATACATAAATTTATGGAGTCTCCATTATATATATATATTTATGTACATATGTGTGGAGTCTCTATTATATATATATTTATGCATACATATGGAATCTTCATTATGTATTTATGCATATATTTTATGCATATATTTACTTATGCATATATATGCATAAATCCTTTTTTTTAACCTTCTGTTTATAAACCTGAAAAGAATGGAAGTGAGACTAGCACCTCTCCAACTACCAGCCATGAGAAGAAGGTAATCAATGAGTTCTATTGCCAGAACTAGTTTCATATTTAATGTCAACCTTCTTGGCCTTTCAGATTCATTGGTTGGTTCTCTTTCTGGACTGGTTGAGTGCATTTTTATATTTTGAGTGCCCATTACCATGCTCAATGACTTTCGCCACCCTACCAGTGTTGTCACTGGTTCTATCAAGATGTTGGAGGAAAAGAATGGAGGATGTGTTACGTATCTCTGGTAATAGAAAAAGCATCAAGCATACGCCCTTCAAGTGGGAAAGATGCATGACATCCACTGCAGAGATCCAAATTTGTTAACGGCCTGTACTCCTCTCTGTCTACTGAACCCAGGGAAAGGGGTTAGGTTGACTCCTGGCTTCGAGGGGGCTCTTCTCTGAACGTTTCCATTGTGGGAAGATCTGTCAGTGAAAATTGTTATTCTGTTAATTGATAGTCACCAAAGGAGAAAGCAGTTCCCAAAACCCACAGTAGACAATGAAAAAGAAAGGATAGAAGAAAAGAACATGGTTTTGGAGTAAGAATGACACTACCTGGAGAAGTTAGGGGCACAATTGAAATCATAAGAAAGAAGGTGGGAACAGGAACAGACATCACAACATAAAGCAGAAGTCACTAGGAGAAGGAACTCCCCATTTGAGCATGGTACCCAACTTTGCAACTGCAGGTTCCAACTTAAAATTTACAGATAGGCAGGATTTGGGTTATTTATCATCAGGGAGATCTTGTTAGGAGAAGCATACAATCTGTTTGTAGAGTCTGAGACTAAAGTTGGAGGGACCTAAGAAACCAGGTTCCTGGGCTAGGTGAAGAAAGAGGATTCACCTAGGTTTTCATGTAGGGTCAATTATTTCTAGAGAGTCTGTCTACCAACATGTCATTGTAACAGATTCTGGGAGTACCTATCCTGACCTTTTCAGGTTATTTTAGGTTATACTTATTAAACTTTTTTTAGGACCAGTCCTACAAGTTATAGTAGTTCTGTGTATATTATCCATGTTTGATGAATGATATCTTGAACACAGACCCAAACAACTTGGATACCAGGTTTGGCTTTGTCTTGACTATATTCTGTGACCTAGGCAAACCCTAAGGCCCTCTCTGAATTCTCATAACCTCATGGGAAAAGTGAAGCACTATTGTAGTAGTACTTTTCGCACATCTCAAGAGGCCTTGAGATTTTCATTCAGCATATTACAATCATATATTTCCATTTCCTTCTTTTGGGTTGCTACTGCACTTCTCGAGCTATCTGTAGTGGATAATCAGAAACAAACTGTGGTTCAAGATCTAATTGTCACCCCGGTTGGCCAGTTCTTGGGGGAAGTGATGCATACTGACAAAATTAAGTCTCTATTGGGTATCCACAAGGAGGCACAGTTGGCAGAGGCTCCTCAATCTGTTAAAATATTTACCACCAGGTGAAAACTTTCGCCTGGGAGGCTTGGTAGTTGGAGATAGTTCCAGTATGGTCCCTGAACTCTGGAACACTGCAAATGAACTTGAATTCCACTCACCAGGCTCTTCCTGTGCAACTGGCATCTCCTATGAACACTTCCTTACAAACTCCCCCTTCTTGTCCAATAAAACTTAATAGCGAATTTAACTGAGTCCTAGATTCTCTGTAACTGAACAATTCAGTGTTCTCTATTCTTTTTTTTAAAATCTTTTTTATTTTTTGTTTTTTGTTTTCTCTATTCTTAGGGGCTTACTTTTCAAACCTTCCTTGGAGGTATGGGAAAACATGAGCCTTCTATTCTGGGGAGAAAAGAAAGAAGCAAACCAGTCACATTTCTGTATTAAAGTTGTCTGAATTGGCAACAATCTAGATGACAGACTAGATCATCTCTAAGATCTCTTCTAACTCTTAACATACTCTTCACTTGAATCCAAGAGCAACAGGATGCAGTTTTTCTTGCTGGCCCCAGGAAATGCATTGAGGAAACTTAAGACCCTTTAGGAATTTCAGACACACAATTTCAGCACACAAGGGCATGAGTGGCTGCACTCAATCTAAATCTTGGTGGTCATGCCTTAGTGGATTCGTGACACCAAACTTTTGTTGCACCATGATTTAGGAAGATGCGTACAGTCTTGGAAAATCAGTCTCTACATGTATTGTGTATAAGTTTAATTGTTATCTAAATTAATTAACAGGCTTATTCTTCATCAATAGAGGTCCCAGAAATTGTTGGAAGGGATTTTCATGGGGAATTGAATTTAGGGGCAAATTACAGTGAAACACAGCCAGTTGTTTCACACTGTGAGACTCGTGGGCAAACATCTGAGACCTTTCCCCTGTGTGAACTGACATTTTCCATCATAGCCCAGTCTGTGTAATCAGGTTTCATGATGCCGCCTGAATCATGACAAGTATTGTCATTCTGTATTTGTTCAGTCAACTGAAGTATTCCAGAACCATCTGTGGGCTATTCCAAGGTGCTAAGATTTGTAGGTTAGAATCTAGGATGTGGTATGGACTGAGTGGTTTATGCAGGATTTTATGAAGAGGAGGAGGGCTTTGTTTATTTGTTCACTCTTTCATTCATATTTCTATTGATTCATGAATCCACCCATCTATCCAAGTCTTTCTTCATCATTAGGTATTAATTATGCATCAGGCACAGTGATAGTTAACACGGTGATAGTCTTAGATACTTCTATATGGAAATGTCAAGAAGCCAGAAAGGGACACTGTTTTCATTTTAATGTCAGGAGGAGCTAAATTACCTGGGGTATGTTCATTTCAGTTTTTTTTTTTTTTTTGAGGTTAAGTGGCTGCTGTGAGCAATAATCTAAGACTAGGCTGCCCTTCTAGGAAATGAAACAGTCTTATGCCTTTTCTGGGAAAAGGCAGGAGTCCTCAGGGGGAAAGGAGGACTTCTCAATTTCTTTTAGGTTCTCAGAGAACAACATTTGGGACCCCATATGGGGCACACCTCTCCCCAGGATCCCCTCTCATTGCATCTTCTTAAAGGATTTAGATGCTATTCTAATGTAATGCAAATTTGATTGATAATTTAAACACATATCCCCTTTAAGGGAGGAAGCTAGATGAAGCCATCTAAATATATCTGCCTAAAATTAAAGTAATTGACCTAGAAACACACTCAGGACTTCCATCTCTGATCCATTTTCACAGGCAGAGGGATTTATAAAGTTTATATTTTTATCCAGGATATTGCACATTCTTATTTCTCTCCTTTGCCAATCTGATGGGAGAGGCCATGGAAACTATATTCTTGGCCTTACATGGGTATTTTGTGAGCAGTCTTAGCAAAGCTTCAAAAAAAAAAAAAAAACCAATAAAAAGATAAAAACAAGCAAACTCAAACCTCATGGTTAGCAAAAGCCCATGTGCTGCATCTGAAAACTGGGAATAAGAGAACCTCATTGGGCTGTTGTAGGGAGTTGATGAAACAATATGAAGATGACTCGCAACAGATGGGCACATAAGCAGTGCTCCATAGCCATGACTGTCTCCCCTCCATTCATTTTTGAGGAAAATGTCAATTTGGGGCTCTGGGAGAGTTCAGTCATAGTTGTCTAAGGTCCTCCTGGGAGATAAGAATTATTGTTCGACATTCACCTGAAGAATGAAAAGATGGAGAAAGGTGAAGAAGGAGGAAGGAGGCAGATGATGTTGGGCTTCCTTAGGGAGCCAGCAGCCTCACAGCAGAAAGATCAGTTGGAGCTCACCCTACAAAGAAAGTGCAGATGATACTGCTAGTTTGCTAATTCCTCAGTGGCTCTCAGAGAAATGTCCCAGGCTCCTGAGGTTGCAAGGATATTGAAGCCATATCTCAGGTGCCAGGACTCAGAGGAGGGGCCAGGTAGAACAGAAAAACCTCTCTTCCAAGGTGCTTCTTCAGGAAGCACCTGATGTTCCCTCCCTCCTTCCTGCTCTGTCTCTGTTATACCAAGTTTCTGAGCCTGTGTTCCCAAGGAACTGACAGCCCAGAAGGGTAGCCTATACTATTTAACCAGCACTATGCAAAGAGAACATGACTGAATTGAGAAGTCCAGCTCTTTCCAACACAGCACAATCTAACACAGAGATAGCGGATGTTTTCTGGTTATATAACTGACTGAGTTAAAATCTCTGGGATGCCAGTCACTAAACCTTTTCATCAAGGAAGTCTTAATACCTAATTAGTGGTGCTGTTGAAGGATAACAGGGCACATAGAAAAATTAACCCAATATTTGATTTCTAGAAAGGACCCAACACGTCCTAGCTATTATTTTCATGGTTTGCCTCTTCCTTTCAACTTTCCCTGTGCACAAAACCTTGGGACCAAACAAATGCATGGACTTCACAAAGGAAATGTTTATAGAGCCACTTCAAGAGCTTGTCTTTGGCATGAAGTCTACACTCCCCTTGCAGGTCTCCTTTCCCTTGCAGATGCTTCCTGGGTCTCCCAAATGAATTGCTTACACTTGAATCCTTGGTTCAGGGTCTGCTTCTGGAGGAACCCAACCTGAGACAGTAGAATTAAGCTCAGGGAAGAACAATCATCTGCATATGGTGCTCTTGAGGGGAGACAGGATCTTATTTGCTATTTCCTCCCTAGCAACCTAGGATATAGTTTGGTTCATTTATCTCAACACATAATCACAAGAATGAGAGACAGGCAACATTTTAGCCCTTGAGGAAGCAAAGTAGAAAGCTACATGTAATTTATTAAATAACCATCATTATTTTACATTGTAATTAACTGTTTAGGACTTTAGAAAGCACTTTCATAAATATTGTCTGAGGAACTCTATTTTACAGATGAGGAAACAGTCCCAGAGTGTTATACTAACTTGAAGGATGCATGGGTAGCGGTATTAGAAATCACAGTTCAGCTTGTGTCACAATGTCCAGGTCTTAGTGTCACTGTCAGCACATCAGCTTGCCAACAGCATGGTACCTCCACCACTTAGGAATAGAAGGACACACTCAGCTGTCACTTTTTAGCCAGAGATGCCACCTTGAGCATGAACCAGGTTGCTTCTCTCCTCTGAATTCCTCTGACTCAGGGATTCTTAACCTGGGGTCCATGATGGACTCAGGACTTAGCATTTAGATTCATATTTGCTCTTTTGTAAGGGGATCCTTAACTTCTATCATATTCTCAAACAAGTTTGAGACCCAAATGAAGAACCATTGCCCGAGGTGCTGCCGCCACCTTGACTGACTTGTATGATGACAGTGTGTTTTCACAGTCTCCACTTCTCCATCTACTTCACTGTCATTGATTAGACTTGAGGACAATCTAAGCATCTTCAGTGCATTCAACATTATCAGTAGGTCTCTCTGCCTTCCTTCCAAGAACTGGAAAAAGAATCACTCAGTGCTCTTAATATGCAAATTATTCTTTGCAGGGGGGCTATGCTTGGATGTTGCACAAGTCCAGATTTTAACCCAAGACTTACCAATATTGGGCAGTAATCAACCTTCCAGCCTTATCCCCCATTAGTTCTATTTTTCCCGAATGTCCAGTGTAACTGGACCATGCCATTTCCTGAACCTTTCCTTCTCTCTAGCCTTTTGTACATCATAAATCCCATTTGAAATGTTCCCGAGACTTCTAGCCTGTTGAAATCCTACCATTACTTCAAAGAACAACTCAAATGCCCTTTTCTCTGCCAAGACTTTCTGTCCTAACATAGAATGATATTTATAATGACAGCTAACATGTTTTGAAGGCTTGTGATGTACCAGGCACAGTGGTTAAGAAGTTTTTGGCAAATATTTATGCCAAAAGCTTTCAAGGATTGGAAAGATTAAGCAATGTTGGCTTCTCTAACAAAAAACAAAACAAAACAAAACAAAATAATCTCAGTGACTCCACAGAATTGAAACTTGTTCCTCATGTATGTGAAGTCTAAACAAGTGTGTCTGATGAGCAGACACATGGGGATTTAGGGACTTGGCCCTTTCCATCTTGAGGCTCTGCCATCTTTAATAAGCACTTTCTAAGCTTGCTGTCTTGGAGATAAAGGATAAGTGATCACATGTGGATGCTCTTATGGGCTAGTCCTAGAAATGACATATATTTTATGCATTTCCACTCCTATTCTGTTACCTAAAGTTTAGTCATTAAGCTGGGTGTGGTAGCACATACCTGTAATCCCGGTAGCTCAGGATCCTAAGTTTGAGTCCAACGGCAGCAACTTAGTGAGACCCTGTCTCTAAATAAATAAATAAATAAGGGCTGGGCATGCGCCTTAGTGGTGTGTTGCCACTGAACACCCCTGAGTTTAATCCCCAGTACAAAAAAAAAAAAAGTCTCGTTATCTGACTATGAAATATTTGTTTGTATCAAGGAGAAAATTACTTTGGTAAAAATTTAGATGTCTTTGCCACAAGGGTGTTCTGCTGGTGTTTTGGTCTGAATATGTCCCCGTGAACCTCTTTGAAATCTAATCCCCCACTGTAAGGGTCTTAGGAGGTGGGACCTCTGGGAAGTGGTTAGGTCATGTGGGTGGAACTCTCATGAACCATCCCAGAGAGACCCCTGGAAAGTTCCTCCCTGTGAGCATGCAGCAAGATGTTGGTAGCTTATGAGCCAGGCAGAAGGCTCTAGCCAGACACCAAGCCTGCCAGTGTCTTGATCCTGGACTTCCCAGCCTCCAGAACTGTGAGAAGTAAACCTTTCCTGTTTATAAGTTGCATGGCCTGTCACATTTGTCACAGCCAACTGAACAGATCAAGACTGTCATAAAGAGGGAAGTGACAATGCTCAATTTTACCTACTTACTTGACTCCTGGAGAGCAGTGGCAGGTGAGAAGTCCCCACCTTCTCTGAGTTCTGGGAAATGGCTTACTGGAGAGAAACACCCTTCCTCCCATGACTTAGGTAAGACTCACAGGTGCCCTAGTTCACCTGTGAAAGGGCCGTCACAGACTCCAAACTCATGTTCTTCAGCTAAAAAATGAGCTGAACTGTCTCCACTGATTGATCAGAGAAAAATGCTTGTTACCCTAATTTTGATTGTTTCTACCTTTCTCCAAGATTTCTGAATCTTGGCCAACCCTCAGTCTTAGCTGGTTTATAACCCAGGTTTAACAGCCCTTCCTGAGAATAGGCTGGACTTGGGGTAAACGTGTGCTGCCTGTGGGGGTCACAGTTCCCCTCACTCTCTCACATTCATCCCATTTTCCCACAGAGGTGCTTCCTAACACTGTTTACTCCTCCCCAGAAAAGCCCCTTTCTGCTGACCTTGGAGGCACTTGTTGCTCTCATATCAGAGCCTCCCAGTGCTACAGTTCCTTCCCTCCCTCTTGTGATAACCTTTTAGACTAGAGTCTCCCCCCCACCCCCCGCCCAGAAGTCTCTGTTTGATTTTTAGTTGTCTGCAGAGATTTAAATCCAGGGGTGCAACCTGAGCTCACTTACCCTCTGGGCCAGAGATGGCTAGCAGCCTGGCATGGACTTGTCCCCACGCTTCCACAGCACAGACTGGTTGTGCTGGGAGTTGGCTGCTTAGGGAGTTGGCTGCTTAGTTTGTGGCCACCTTTCTTCTAGAGGTGGGAGCCAATCACTCATTGAAATAATGCAAGTGGCTATGATGTATCATAAACCGATATTAACGTAAAGTTAGTGTTATGTAAACTGAGTTATTTAGGGATGGAATGTCAGTGGATAAGATGTATGGGGTTGTAGCTCAGTGGTAGAGTGCTCTCCTAGCACGTGTGAGACCCTGGGTTCAATCCTCAGCACCACATAAAAATAAATAAAATAAAGGTATCGTGTCCAACTATAACTAAAAAATAAATATTAAAAAAAGATGTATCAATTTAGGCAAAGCTGGATGAGCTTCTGGTAAGCTTTTCCCTGGCTCTTGTTCCCTCTTTGAGAGAACATGGGGGATGCCATCATCACAAAATCGGAAACACTTGTTTAGAGAAGAGGTGCCTGAAAGAGTCACCTAGGCAAAAACGTCTGCATTGGTCTTTTGAGACTTGGTGGCATGTGACATACTTATATTCATACAATAATAGGAATTACATATTGAAAGCAACAGTATAGCCTATGATGGGGGACAAGACATTGTTTATTCTTCATATAGATACCTTTGTATTTTATACTATCTTCATAGCACTCATTAAATTTTACTATGCATTGCAATTAGGCATATCTTTTCTCTTCACAAGATGAAGGTCTTTAAGACAAATGGGCTCATCAATGCACAGGATTTAGCATTTACTGGCATATATCAGAACTGAATGTTCAAAGGGTGAATAAATGAAGTCTTATTTCATTTTTAAACAATCTTTTCAGACAGGCAGGGCGGATTATTATTTTATGGTAATAATAAAACACAAAATATTTGGAAAATTAAAGTCAATTTTAGTCTCACTACTTTCTCTGTTCTATATTTGTATATTTTATTTTCAATATTCTTTTTATGTTTTGCAATTATAGCATACATGCATCCTGCAGCATAGCATACCTTTGCAATTCAATTATAACATGGTTATATTTGCTTGCTGATATTTTGTCTGTATAAGCACTGTTTTTAATCCTTTTCATACAAGTAAATATAGTATAAGTTATTTGTCTGTTCTCAATATATGCTGTGCAAATAGAGCCTTAATAAAAATCCTATGCATGGAGCTTTTCCATGTATTTATTTATATCATTGCCTTGGAATAAATTTTCAAATGTAATATGACTATGTCAAAGAGTGAGAATATTTTTATTATTGTTGATACAATTTACCGAATTTCTGTCTAGAAGATTTGCACCTGTTTACAAAGAATTACTATACTCTTGCTAGCTTGAGTAAGAATGGAACATTTTCATCTAGATTTATATAAAATATTTCATTGTTTTAAATTATATCTTTGGTTACTTAGAAGAGAAATGCCTTTGTGGGTTTTTAGTTCTTGTGAATTTTCTATTCCTTTCCATTTTAATCTTTTTTATTATTTGTGAAAATTTCCGGTACCAAGCAATGCATTGCAAGATGCAGTGGAAAATGAGAAATCTTTGCTTATAACAAATGTTCATCCCAGTGGAAAGAGAAGGAAAATTAATAAACAAATAAATGCTTGGCATCATCATAAGGTACATGAAGAAAATTCATAGGATTTCTGAGTATTTTATTTAAGGTGGCTGGAGAATCCATTCTGGAAAGAAGTTTAAGAAGTTTTAGTTGGGACCTATAAATGTGAAAAGAGCCAGTCATGTAAAGAACTCATTATTCAAAATCTGGAAGATGAGGATTCTAGGAAGTGTAAAGGCATGGAGTGCAATTATTTTCTAAATGTTCATTGCAAAAACGTTATAGTAACTGGCACATGGTAAAGATTGAGGAGTGGCTGAGGCCTGGGACTAGAACATCAAAGATTTTACAGGTCATGGCAAGGAGTTTGATTTTCTTTTAGGTCTAGAAAGAAACAATTGAAGTGTTTTAAGTAGATCAATGATATGCTCTTTTTGAGTGCTGGGTGGAGAATCATTTGGAGGTCATTGCTGTATTCTTAGCAAGAGATGCTGTGATGTGACCCAGAGTGGTGGTGAGAGAGGGAGGAGGAGGAGAGGGAGAGAAAGAGGGTGGGGAGAGAGAGAGAGAGAGAGAAGAAGGAGGAGAGGGGAGGGGGAGAGGGTGGGGGGAAGGGGAGAGAGAGGGATGGGAGGGGAGAGGGGTTGTAAATCTTCTGAGAGTAGAGTGCTTCTTACTTACAGTTGTCCACCCAAACACCTAGAGGTTGGTGCTTTGGAGCTTCTTTCATCATTCATTGGAGACTGTCCTTGGAACATTAATTCCCTTATACTTCTTGACTGAGTAGAAGTCCATAGCTTTGGAAAAGGATTTCGGGTGAAAAAGAGACAGGTTGCTCTTGTGATGGGATGCTCTTGTGATCAGGGTACACAGAAATGTCTATCACAGTGGCAATCAAATCAGAGGTGGCCTCAGGACATGTGATATAGGATACTAAAGTGGACTGCTACACATGTGGATGGAAATAAGAGGAAATTTTCAGTGCAAAATCTTGTTCCTTTGGACAGATATTGAAAATGGTCTGAGAGTCTCAGAGACTTCTTTGATTCCATAGCTGTTTGGTAATAGCACCAATACAATAGACTGCTTAAAAAAATGGTAGTTCACAAATGTTTGGGCTGGGTCCTTGACTATGTGCTACAGGTGATGCTTGCCATGCATTCTCTTTCCTTAGGGCAGAAGAGAAAGGAAGCCTAGGTTTGAACATCCATAGCTGAAAATGTCTAGCTCATTAGATTTCATGATAAGAATATCATAGACAACATTTCACTTGGTGAGTTTTTCTCTTAGATGGTGTATATGGATATCTCAAAACTTATTTATTTGTGCAGTTAAGATTTGCATACTTCACTGCTATACATCTCTTCTTAAAAAGTATCATAAAACAATATTAACATACAGTTAGTGTTATATATACTGAAATATTTAGGGATGAGGTATATGATGTCTGCAATTTACTTTAAAATTTATTAACAACAAGATAAAATGATGGATGGATGTCTGGGCAGATACATAGCTACGTGATTAAAGCAAACATAAAAATGTTAATAGAATCAACACATTTGGTATTAAGGTATTTAGAGTATGATCCAACTTTTCTGCATGTATCAAAGTTCACATAAAAAATAATGTTGAGAAAAAAAATATTCTCACACTTGGGATATCCTTTAGTTCCACTGAAAACCTCAGTGGAAGATAAATTTATATGTCATCCTTTGGTCTCTGTCACGATTCTTTATGCAGAGGCAATTGATGGATAATCTACCTGAAGGTATTTGAGAAAGTGAACCGTTAGACAAGGGCTTTACTTCATGTCTGTGGTAGGCCAAATAATGGTCTCTCAAAGCTATTCATGTCTTAAGCCACAAAATCTGTGAATATTACCTTTCATGGCAAAAGAACATTGTGGATGTGATTAAATTCAGGATCTGGAATCAAAAGGGTCCTTGTATGTGAAAGAGGAAGGTAAGAGAGACAGAACTAGAGAAGATGACAGAAGCGGAATTTGGAGTAGCAGCTGTTGGCTTGGAAGACAGGAAAAGGGAGGGGCAGGAGTAAAGGAAATCTCTGGAACAGGGAAATGGATTCTCCCCTAGATCCTGCAGAAGGAACACAGCCCTGCTGATACCTTGAATTTAGCTCACCGAAGAAACCTTTGTCAGATTTCTTACCTGCAGATCTGTCATGTAATAAATCTGTGGTGTTTAAAGCCACTTTGTGGCAATTTGTTAAGGTAGCAGTACAAAAACAACTGCAACCTCAGAAGGAATTTATTCCTATCAGCATATTATTTTAAAGCATTATGGAGGAAAAAAAATTTAGGCTGAGTGATGGGCAAACCAGTTCACATTTATATTTAATTTGAGGTACTCTGTGACTTGAATGAATAGGCTAACTCACAATATAAAGTTTGGTGACTTATTTTAAGCATATATATAAGAATAAAGAAAGCAGGAGTCTCAGCTAAGCTTCATGGAAACCCAGTAAAAGCTAAATGTTCGGGCTTTTGGGGAAGCATCACATTACATGGAACTGGAAGGTCATTCAGCAAACAGGACAGACATGGGGTCTTCCCTGGAACTGGTCTGTACAACATTTATAGTGTTATGGCCCAGGCTATAGGGACAGTGACCAAACAGACTTCATTTTACCCTGAGACTCCATGTATGTAAGAAATGCTTCTCTCATGGGAACCCTACCTCTGTACCCATCAACACTTACTTAGCATATCATGTTTGGCAACACAAAATGACAATTCTTATACAATGTAAAATTGGTCTCTTTTTGGTTCCCATTTTTCTTGGACAATGCACCTTGTCAAAGAATGATTGTCTAGACATTAGTAACCGTTCTTTAACTTGTTATTCAATTAGGGACCCTTTGGACCCACTCCCCCTTCTGCTTATGATTTTAGATCTCATGATGTTTATTTATGGTTTTGAATCATAGCAACTGCCACTTATGATTAATGTGGCTTTTGACTGTAAAGATGTACTCTAACCCTTGGAGGGGGTTGAAGGGTATAGACTTGCAGCCTGCCCCTTGGCCTACCAGCTGGTGTATCCAGACCACTGGCTGGTGAATAAAGTTTCATTTATTTATCCTGCTTTAAAATTGACTTGGTGATTTATTACTTTCTCACCATAACAATAGGACTTAATTCAGCCTTTCTTTTTTTTCCTCAGTGCATTTGACCAAGATAGTACATTCACCTTCTTCTGATGGGCACAGCCATGCCTAAGTGAACACTGTTTGGAGGAGAAATGCAAACTGGATTTCTATCTGGTCTGCCTTCTCAGCTAGACACTGTGCAAGGTGGGATCTTCACGTTTCTTCTGTGCCTTTTCTGTACCTATAGCTTCTTGCTTCTGATAACTTTTGATATTTTAACTTATTTACTTATAACCTAATCTCACATGTTCCCCCTGTGACCAGTGTTGTACACATTCTTTTAAATTCAGTTTTACTGCCAACTGCTTGATTTTCTCATTAATTCTCAATTTAATTCTTGGCAATGAGAGTCTGATTGGTCAAACTGATCTTGATTTAGAGAAACCTTTCATTCCAAGTGATCTTATAAGCTGAGAGGCTTTGGCTGCTTTTGGACCAGGATCTCATCCCTGGTCTGATAAAAAAAGAAAATTATTTGGATAGGGAAATAGGATACTTGGAATCCAAGGTGGTTACCAAGACCTGTCCCTTTATAAGAGCTTAGGGAGGGTAGAAATATAATTGACATATTTGGTTCAAGTTTCAACTCTAGTGGTGTTATTTGGGTTATATTTTGTCCCTTTGCACAAAGAATTTGGGAGAAGATAAAACAAAACAGAGATGGCACACTTGTAATATAGTCAAGCAGAACTTAAAAATAGAAGTATCCTTCCTACCCATGACCATCACTGAATGTACACAGAAGCAACTCTTTCCAAGCCAGTATATATGGAGTGACAGAGCTTACCTGAGTGTGCTCTCGCCATGCAGATCTTTGTTTCAAGGTCTTAAGCAGATTCAGCTTATCCAACCGTCATGTGCAACTGGTTTTGCTGAAAGTAGAGTTCAAGAGCCTTTTGTCTTCTTAAACACTTCTCAAGTCCAGGCCATGGTGATGGGAAGAGTATTGACTCGAGTATCAAGAATATTGGATTGGTGCTCAAAGCTAGACATTGACCCACTTTGTATGGCTTATGCATGGCTTATGACTTACAGGGACCTAGAGATGATATCAGTATTTCTCAACATTTAACTCAGAATCATTACTGGGGGAGATTACTTGAAAAAATCAAATGCAGATCCCAAAATTGCAACCCTGACCCTTCTAAGTCAGAATGATTGGAGTTGAGGCCTGGGTTCTGCATTTTAACAGATATCTAGGTATCCCTTTTCATTTTTTTAAAGTTATCATTTTAATTGTATATATTTATGGGGAATGGTGTGATGTTCAAGTTTGGAAATCACTCTACTTGGTGATTCTCTATTTATTTTTTGTTTGTTTGTTTATTGTACTGGGAATGGAACCCCAGTGTGGTTCTACCCCTGACGTATATCCCCATCTCTTTTTAAATTTTATTTGAGACAGCGTATTGCTAAGTTTGTGATATGGTTTGGATGTTCCCCAAAAGCTCACATGTGAGACAATGCAAGAAGGTTCAGAGGAGAAAGTGATTGGGATTTGACAGTCTAAACCCAATCAGTGAATTAACCCCCGGATGGGATTAATTGAGTGGTAACTGAAGGCTGGTGGGGTGTGGCTGAAGGAGGTGGGGCATTGGGGGCGTGGCTTTGGGGTATATATTTGTATCTGACAAGTGGAGACATCTCTGCTTCTCTGATCATCATGTGAGCTGCTTCCCTCCTCCATACTCATTTGTCAAGCTGTTCTGCCTCACCTTGAGCCCTGAGGAATGGAGCCGGCTGGGTATGGAAGGAGACATCTGAAACTGTGAGCCCCTAAATAAACTTTTCCTCCTCTAAAATTGTTCTGATCAGGTCTTTTAGTCACAAAGGTTGAAAAGCTGACTGAATCAGTTGCTGAGTTTGGCCTTGAACCTCCATTCCTCCTGCCTCAGCCTCCCTAGTTGCTGGAATTATAGTTGTGCACTACCATTCCCAGTTTTGATATTCAATTGATTCCCATTTCTGATGTAGTTTTTCCTTCTCATTTGTTTTTCATACATACTGGAAATGGATACAGAAACATGAAAGACCAGGCTTTTTTTTCCCCCTCCTTATTTAGTTACATAGCCAAACTCTTCTTGACAGAATGATTCCTCTCAAACCTCCAGGTAATTTCTGCATTGTTCTGCTAGCATAAGTAAAAACTTCCTGGTTGAAATATTGATCCAGTGAGAACCTGGAGGATTGTAATTAGAGAGCTTTGAGATAATAAAAAAGAAAGTTCTGCCCAAAATTAAAACTGAGCTTCAAATATAAGCCTAAAGATCTGTGAGACAGATTCATTCTGATTATCCACAGATAGTTGACTTCCGTGACGATTGCATTTCTAAGACAATTCTCTCTTCTGCAAGCTGGTACTCATTTTCTACAGTCCCTCTAGTTAATGCTGCCTATTATGCATAATTAGATGGGAATGGTCTTCTCATTTTGTGTTTTGGAGCATCACATGGCAAATTGAGGCTTGGCTCTTTCTTATTAATGCTATAGTTTTGTGCCTGAGTGTAGCAAACACAGTGCTTACTCTGCCAGGATTTCTCTCAACTTCAGGTATATAAGCTCATCTAATTCTTACAGCAACCCTGTGAGTACTATCCATTCTGTAGTCTCAGCAAAGTTACACAGTGTGCCCAAGGTCACAACTAGTGAATGCAGGAGCTGGAACCAGAGGATTATTTTAATTTTCTTGCATTAACAGGGCACCCATGAGAAGAAGCCTCCCACATGAGCTAATCATAGGTGTAAGGAAATAAATTGTCATTTTACTATGTGTTTAGAACCTTCCTGTGAGTGGTGACTCTTGATAAACCGAGTCTTACCTTTACCTTTGTGTTCACCAAAATATCTGGGTACCTATGAGGATGCTTTTACTCTCTCTGGCTTCCTTTCCCTTACCTCTAAGAAGAGACAAAATGACTGGTCCTCTAAAATTCAGAGCTAAAGTGAGGTTGAGCACCAATGAACAATGCAGAAACTTAAGAATATTTTTCTGTCAGTTATTATTATGACATTAGCACCAAGTAATGGAAAATGCTCTGAGAAAGCATTCATGGAATGGAGAGGGACTTTACACCTAAGGTGGCTTTGATCTGTGTCCTTGGAAAAGACCTGAAGTCTCCCTTGTCCTTGTTCTCATCATCTCTGAAAGAGGGACTGAATTAGAATGAATGGTTTTCACATATTATTGTGCTCTTTAACAGTAAGAAGAATTAATAAAACTAAGAAAATACTATTTTAGCAATTTATTGGGCATATAACATATGCCGTAAGAAAGCCTGGGGCAAATAGGACCTTCTTATGTTAGTTTGGTTAAGATTTGTAAATTTGGGCTGGGGATGTGGCTCAAGCAGTAGTATGGCCCGGGTTTGATCCTCAGCACCACATACAAACAAAGAGGTTGTGTCCACCGAAAACTAAAAATAAATAAATAAATAAATATTAAAATTCCCTCTCTCTATTAAAAAAAATTGTAAATTTACTTGAGTGCATGGTTTTCCACTTTCTTTTCCAAAGACATCTTGTGGAAGACACCTTGGGAATGTTCAATTATAGGATTTTACTATTTCAAACATAAAATTCTAAATTTTTCCTTCTTCTTTCCTTTTCTTTCTTTCCCATTTTAAATTTTTATTGTAAAATAGAAACAAATACAGACAGAAAAAGGATGATGAATCTCTATTAGCCCATTCCATGATTTCCACAGTTAATACATATGGTAAATCTTACTTCTATACCTTCTCACTCTTCCCACTTCCCACCACTAGATTATTTTGAAGAAATCCAGTATTTATTTTGGGGGGGTGTAAGTGTGTGTGTGTGTGTGTGTGTGTGTGTGTGTGTGTGTGTGTGTTGTGGTACTGGGGATTGAACCAAGGACTTTGTGCATGTGAGGCAAGCACTCTACCAACTGAGCTATATCCCCAGCCCCATCATATGCTTTTATTCATAAATACTTTAGTTCACATCACTAATACAAAAAATTCTTAAAATGTTACCACAGCATCTTTGAACATCAAAAAACTTGTCAAGATTCCTTAATATTACATTACTAATCAATATGCAAACTTTTGATTGTCTCTTGATTCTTTCCTTTTCTTTCTCTCTTTCTTATTTCATTTCTTCCTTCCTCCCTCCCTCCTCCTCCTTCCCTTCCTTCATCTCTCCCTTCCTTTCTTTCTTCCTTTCCTTCTTGTCAAAAAAGGTCCATACATTGAATTAGGTTGATGGATCTTTTAGTCTTTAAAGAAATTTGTAGGGCCCTCGCTCTCTTTTTATTTTTCTATTTGTGAAGTTAACTTGATTGTTTTTTTCTATAGAATTTCTTATTTTCTAGATTTTACCAATTGCCTATGACATTGTTTAATATATTTCATTTTCTTCTATTTCTACTTTTTAAGAACTTGTCCTTGGTTCTAAAGGATGCTTTGATTCAGGCTAAATTTATTTCCTATATTTTCATTGTCAAGAATAGGTCCTGGAACCAGGCACGGTTTGCGTGACTATAATCCCAGTGGCTAGGTAGGCTGAGGCAGTAGGATCATGAGTTCAAAGCCAACCTCAGCAACTTAGTGAAGCCCTAAGCAACTCAGGGAAACCCTGTGCCTAAATAAAATATAAAAAAGAGCTGGGGATGTGGTTCAGTGGTTAAGTGCCCTGGGTTTAATCCCTGGTACCAAAAAAAAAAAAAAAAACAATAGATCATGGGTTTTACTTCCTATTACATCATTTCAGAAGGCATATGTCTTCTGGCTATTCCTCTTGTAATATCAATCTTAACTAGTGGTTTAAACTGTTATCTGCTTGATTTCTTCTTATATAAAATTTCCATAAGTTTTATACTTTATGGTTTGGTCAATCATTAATGACCATCCAAAACCATTATATTCATAGAAGATGTAAAATAGGGATATTCTAATTCATTGACATTAATTACCTGAAATTCTTCCATAAAGAAGCTTTATTCTCTTATCAGCTATTTGATTATTCAGTGGTACAGATCACATAGTAAAGGAAGGATAGATTATGAAATAGCTCTTAGTCCTAGGCACTTGGCAGAAGTCATGCACCTGGATGGGCTATGTGATCTGGTCTCTTTTCATTCTAAGTCCCCAGGTGGTAAAAACACCCCATCCCTATTGACAGAGCCATCAAGAAGACACAATCTCGGGCTGGGGATGTGGCTCAAGCGGTAGCGCGCTCGCCTCGAATGCGTGCGGCCGGGGTTCCATCCTCAGCACCACATACCAACAAAGATGTTGTGTCTGCCGGGAACTAAAAAATAAATATTAAAAATTCTCTCTCTCTCTCTCTCTCTCTCTCTCTCTCTCTCTTAAAAAAAAAAGAAGACACAATCTCTGTTGTATTTTGCCCCTGTTTGTGGTTTTCCCCTCACCCTAATTCAGATTCTCATGATATTATTCTTTCTAACTTGCCCGATAAACATTGATGTTCCAAAAACAGCACCTAAGTAATGAATGCATGATGGAGTCAATTCTTAGCCTATAAATATGTTTATGGGAAATCCAACCCCAGTTCATTTCTATTTCAAGTGTCTTGCCCATTGATGTGGTGAAAGTTTATATTTTGGTCAATTTGGATTTCCTGTGTTTGTTTAAGTTCCCCATCTTATTTGGCAACAAGAACTAAGGGAATGTGGGAACAGAACATTCTCTGTCATTCCTGATAGCATCTTTTCTTGCTAGTATTCCCTGGAATGCTCTTGGTTACCATTATGGGCAGGTTAGTCTTAGGACCTTCCTTCCCACCTTGATGGTTCTGTCAATCAGGAGACTGTTTACTGCTCCTGTGCCATGATGGGGTGCATGGGACTCATCCCTGGGCCTTGGTGCTATGCCCAGCCACAGGAAATTGATGTGCTTTTTCATTGTTGTACTGCTCTTTGGAGCCTGTGGTTATTTCTTTTCTACAGCATTCCTGCCTTCCTCTATGCTTTCCCCAAGAATAGGGACCAAGGTAATTTTGTGCTGGATCCCACTCAATAATTTCCTTTTTTTTTTTTTAACCACTTCTTTATTGTACATTTTATAGTGTCCTTGAGACCATCTTTCATATATAAAATACTTTGGCTTTACAATTTAATATGCATAGTCATTTTCTATTTTCCAGTGGTGCCAAAGCAATCCAATGGGGAAATGAAATGACACTGGATTGTATGGATTTCTATATGGGAAAGTAATTAACCTCAGTGGCTGTCTCACACTTAAATGCAAAGTTAATCAGAGATGGGTCACAAGCTAAACACAAAAGAATTACAAAGCATTTAGAGGAAAATATTAGATTATCTTCATGATCTAGAGTAGAGAAAGATCTCCTCAAATATAGAAAATGATAACTATAAGAAAATTAATTGATGAGACTTACTAAAAATCAACATATGCTCATCAAGGAACGTTATAAAAATGAGTAGGTAAGCCATGGTTTGGGAGGAAATACTTGCTATATATATATGAAAATGAGTTGATATCCTTAGAAACTCCTACAACTTAATAACAAAAAGACTAACAATCCAATAGAAAAATGGACAAAATATTTGAATAGATACTTCACAAAGGAAAATGTTCAGTATAATTAGTCACCATGGGAAATAAAATTAAAACCATGAGATTCTACTAGGAATCTATTAGTCTGGCTAAAATATAATGTTTGATAAAAACATTCATGAATATGTAGCATAAATAGTACTTTTATACATTTTTAGTGAGTACACAAAATGGTTCAACCAATTTAGGAAAAGATGTTTTATAATGAGCTCTATATAGAACTGAATAAACTTGTACCCTTCCTATAACCCAATAACTCCATTCCTACATATTTTCCCAAGACTAATTAAAACATGCCATAAGACTTGTATGACAAATTCCTATCAGTTTTATTTGTAATAATCCAAACCTAGAAACAAACTAGGAATCTTTTTCATTAGAAATCGCATAAACTATTGTATAATTATTCAGCAAGCATAGAAAGAAACTTCTGAGACATGCAACAACATGGTTGAATCTGAAAAGCATTCTGCTGAATGAACAAAGTCTTACACAAATGGTTAAAATGCCATGTGATCCAATTTGCATAAAGCTGTAGAAAGGCAGGCAAAACCCACAGTAGCAAAACTGAGAAGAATAGTTGCCTCTGGATGTGTATGTGGAGGTAGTCGGGAAGATGCCTGAGGAGACGTTTTGTGATATTGGACATATTCTGAATCTTAGTAAGCGCTCTCTTTTCACTTAAAATATGTGTTTTGTTGTATATAAATTTTAACTCAAAAATGTCAACTATTGAATTATAGTTAATGTAATTAGCATGTGCTGGGCATTTTGGGGGAAATTCTCTGATTTTTGTCACTTGCTATGAAATGTATCAAAAAATAAGATGGAAGGTTAATTGATAGATAAAGATAAGGACAGATGTTTGATGGAACAAACACTAAATCTTAACTGTTGATTCTAGGTGAAGGACCTAGGTGTTCATTGTAATATTTTTCAACTTTTCTATAAACTTGAACATTTTCATAACAAATTGAGAGGTGGATAGTTAGAGCTAAATTTATTAAAGGTGGATATATAAATACCTAGCTATTCTTTAACATGATAAATTCAGTTTTATAATCTAATTTTATTGGTAAATGCACTAGATTTCAGTAATCTACTATAAAGAAGACTTTGATTATTATTTTAGTCAGAATGAGCTCATTATACAGCAGTGACAAATAACACTCAAATTTCAGGTACTTAATTGTACCACAGATGCATTGCTCACTCTAGTCACAGCCTGATATAGGTCAGGCGATTTTCCTGGACATGTCTGCTTAAATGGTGACTCAAGGATCTGGGCTACTTTCTTTTGCAATTTTTTTGTAGTGTACCTTGCTTCCACTCACTCCTGCCCTTAGCCATCTGAGACCAAAGTGACACATTTCCACTGGCAAGAATCCAATTAAAAGATCCCAATCTAACTATTAATAGGACTGGGAAATATAATTAAGTTTTTCCTGAGTGTGCAAGAATAAGAAACAATATAGTAAACACAACATGACTTCACTGTAATTATTATTTGAGCTTATTTGCAAATTTGTTAATTAAACTCATTTAAATATTTTAAATTGCATCTATAAATTAATATATTTTATTTCTTCTTAAGTACCTTAATTATTTAAGTTATTCTTATGAATTCAATAGCTTAAATTAATGTGAATGGTGAATTTCAAGTGTTATTTAGTGTTTTAATACTGTTCAGAATAGTAAGTTTTCAATTTAAAATCATAAATCTATGAGTAAATAAAAAAAAATCTTAAGAAAATTTCCTCCAAAAGAAAGAAAAATTTGTAGGGAATAAAGAGAAAAATTGTGAGAATGTTAATTATTTGTTAAAATATTTCTTTTATACTTTTAAAGGTATGATTGAAGTTCTAAAAAGATAAAAGTACAAGCCAACAACTCACTTACCTATAAAATTTTGAATCATAATTACAAGATAAGCTATTTCTTTAATATACCAAATCCTTTTCATTGTAGATTCCCAAAACACACCAAATATGAATAATTTAAGGAAAAATATTAATATTATGACTCAGATTCTCTTAAGTATTTCTGTATTTAATTCTAAATCTTCCCTGTGTTGAAAGATGATACCAGCTAATGAAACAATTATGCTAAACCAAAATATTTGGGGTAACCTTTCAAATGTTCCTTGAGGTTACATTCTTGGCTGGCTAAGAGAGGCTTCTCTCTGGGATGCTCAGGAGAATCCTGCTTACAGCTCACAACTGCCAGACTAAGCCATCTTTTACGTGGCCCCTTCAGTACCCTGTCTCATTTCACAGCCTACATCTGCTGGACTCAGTTTCCATGTTGCCTCTTCCTTGTGTCTCCTTGTGAGAGTTGCCCTGCCACTTGAATGGACTCAGCTAATGTCAGTGTTCTCCTGTAAATTCCATCTAAATTCTTCAATGACACACTTTGCAGATATTTAAATGATATTCAGTTTAGTCATTCATGCGACCTGAGAGTATGCTCTATAATTAAGGCGGTTATCAGCATGAATTTTGGATCAAGACTACCTAGTTTCCAACCCCAGTTTGTTCATTTATTTTCTGTGCAACCCTCAGCAATTACTGGACCTATCTGTGTCTCAATATCCCTACCTGTAAAGCAGGGATAATAACGGTACACGCTATACTGGATTGATAAGAGCAGTAAAGTCAAAAAATGAGAAAAATCAGTGAAGATGATTGAGAACTTGAACAACATTAGCAACCGACTTAACCAGATTGATATTTTTGTAACAGGTCACCCCCAAAATGCAAAATATACTTTTTTTTTAAAACAGAGTAGTATGAGTTATAATGATTGTTGAGAGAAGAATATTGACACTTTCAATTATAGTTGTAGACTGCTAGTTTCTGATCCAGTATTTTGAAGATCTATTGAAGTGCTTAAACATTTAGACCTACATTTTATTTTTTTTTATATTGGGGATTGCATATGGAGCACTTCATCATTGAGATAACATTTCTAGCTCTATTTATTATTATTTTGAGACAGGATCTTTTTATTTTTCTTCAGGATCCTATACCCATACTAAAAGTTTCAGAGTCTACACAGAGTTAATATGGTACTATTTAAGTAAAATATAGGCTCATTTCCCACTCCACAATTTATGTTTTAGTTGCCATATATACTATATATATATATATATATATATATTCAATGAAAGATCTATGCTAGGATATTTGCTTTCCACAGCCACGTATATTTCATGCTTTATGTTTCTGTTTACCCAGGCTGTTACATTTCTGTTTCTTTTCCTTTATTTCTGAAGGCTAGGGTTTCCTTTGGTATCAGTTCCCTTGAGTCCCAAGAACTTCATTTTGTATTTCTGTTGCAGTCACATGGCTGGTCACAAATTCTCTTAGTGTTCTCTCTTCACCTTGACCATCTTTATTTCACCTTCCTTCCTGAGAAGCATTTTCCTTGGACATAGATTTGGAGTTGAAAGTTCTTTTCTTTTAGCACTTTTACGACATTATTCTGCTGACTTCTTGCTTTTCTGATGAGAATCACACACTTAAACTATTGTTTTTCTGTATAGAATGTGACATTTTTCTATAACTATCTTCATGTTTTCTTTATCTTCATTTTGAATTTTACAGCAGTTTGATCATGATTTGTCTGTGATTTTTCTTGGCTTGTCCTAGTTTGAATCACAGAGCTGCTTAAATTTGTAAATTTATATTCTTTTTCAGCTAATTTGGGAAGTTTTCTGACATCTTCTTTTCAAATATTTTCTTTACATAATTTCTTTCTCTTCCTCTTCTGGGATTGTAATGACTCTTAAATTAGATGTTTTGATATTGCCTTAACTTGTTTTTTTTCTGGTTTCTCTGGCTATAAATATGGGTTTTTAATGAAAGTATTATACCAGTTCACTTGTAGAGTTAAGCAGTATTAAAGAAATACCAGGGCAACTCACCCCATGCAGTCACTTGTCTAAATTCTGATACCTTTAATCCATCTGATTTCATTTATTTTTCAGAATTCTTGGGTAGTTTTGAGGTATTTTAGCCACAACTTTTAGCTTTAAGCAGCAGGTGAGATAGACTAAAATGAGCTCCTATGTCCATGTTGAAACTGGCACTTCTCAAAGATTCAGATTTCCATCTCCTAAGCAAGTGTGGCTGCAAGTAAAAATATAAAGTCAAAAGTCAGCATCTTTTTAGAGTTTTTAGAAACTGAATTCCAGAAAGCGGAAGCAGATTGGAGATGTTTTAGCTCGTGCGGTCATGTGATGTAATGGAAACATGCATACACACATGCTTCAGAGTGGGATCTGTGAAGGAACCATGGTCCCCCTGTTTATTGGGGCTTAATTAATGAATTTCTTGTGTGTGTCAGTTTTTCCCCCCCGAAATGAATGAACTTAATAATAAGGCATTTCTTCCCTGGCCCCACCTTCACACTTGGAAGTAAGAGAAGTCTTTTGGCAGCAGAGGTGGGCATGGGGTCACACAGTTTTATATATGCTGAAGAACTGATTGGCAAGTTACCTCAGCTAGAAAGAGTTGATGCTTCCAGGCCAGTAGGTCTTAATACCATCACTGAGCTTAACTACCAGGAGGAAACCGTGTCTTTAGTCAGCTTCGGGGGTGGCTGGTCTATAGGGAGAGCATGTTCTGGACACACTGGCAAATTCCCAGGCAGGTGGGCTGCTGAGAATTTCATTGCCTTTTCTGAAATTGTCTTTCTCATTTTCTACGGTTATGTTGTCAGTTTGATTAAGCTTCCTGGGACTTAACAGGGAGATGCTGACAAAATACGGATTTGTGAGTTTCTAAGCCAGGCAAACAATCAGCCTTGGAAGATACTGAATTTTTGTAGAAATTCATTGCAGCCAGTCCTCTTGGCCAGTTTACACAGGTATGATATGGGATTTACTGTGGGTGCTCCCATGTATTTTCATTTATTTATTTTACTTGAATAGTGCGTGTTTGAAATGTATTAGAAAAATTTAAACTACCACTGGAAACCTCACCATTTTCTAGATTTTGGAATTTAGAATGAGGTTATATTTTAAAGAGTGGATCATTTCAAAGAAAAAACATTAAATAATAGAACCAGTGGTATGTGGATGTGAAAAAAATAATGAAGCCTCATGCGCACTGAGTTAGGTCACAGCTGACACTGAAATGCTAATAAAATATGGAGAAAAACAAGTCAGATGCAAAAATGTGTGTGTGTATATATATGTATGTGTGTATATACACACACATATATGTAATTTATATATCTTTATGATTTATATATATTTATATGTATATACATACATATATAATCATATAATTTCCCAGTGCTTCTCTTTATATAAAGTGTAAAAATGAAATAATTAATTTATCATGGGGGATCGGGATTGTGGTTACTATTGGGGAGAATGAATAGAAGATCCCACACGTAGACTTCTGCTACTGAAAACATTGTCTGATGTTAAATTTTGGCACTAGTTACACAGATGTTTTTACCTTGTGAAAATTACTGATGTATTTGTTTATTGCTGTGGTTTGGATGTCATTTGAATATGTCCCCAAGAGTGAGTGCATGTGCTGGAAGCTTGGTCCCTGGTATAATGACAGTGAGAGGTGGGGAAAGCTTTCAGAGGCGGGGATCCATGGAGGGTCATTAGGTCATTGGGGATGCCAGTGGATTCATGCTGGTCTCACAGAGTGAGTGAGTTCTCCTTAGAGAGTGTTGTTGGAAAGTGAGGCCACCCCATGTACTTGGTTTGTTCTGCACACAGCTGGTTCCCTTTGGGTTTCTCTATCATGTTTTGACCCAGCCAAGGAAGCCCTCACCAGAGGCCAGACAGATGAAGCCATCAAATCTTGCGTTTTAAACTTCCTGAACAGTGACTTTAATAACCCCCCCCCCTTTTTTTTGGTACCAGGGTTTGAACGAAGGGGTGCTTAAAAATTGAGCCACATTCCCAGCCCTTAATGTTTTTTTTTTTTTTTTTTAATTTTGAGACAGATTTTCTTGCTAAGTTGCTTAGGCCTCCCTAAGTTGTTGAAGCTGGCTTTGAACTCATGATCCTCCTGTCTCAAGCCTCCTGAGCTGCTAAGATTATAGGTGAGTGCCATAGTGCCTGGCAACCTCTTATCTTTGTAAAGTATCCAGCCTCAAATATTTTGTTATAGCAACTGAAAATGAACTAATACACACGATTTTTTGTTCACTTATCAGCATATGTACTAGGACAACCTAGAAATAAAATTTCTCTATCCTGTCAACAATTTCAATGAATTGGAGCATGCTTTTTGTCAAGGTTTTATAAAAGAGAGAGTTCTTTTCACTTCGATGGTGTGAATAAATAAATGAAAATATTTACCTGTACTTCCGTCTCTCTTCCATACTTTCAGTATGTGGGTTGGATATATTTAGAAGCGAGTATTTTCTCTTTGTGGTAATTGGGAATTACAGAAAGTGTGTTGTCAATAAAACCTTTGGAATCATGGCCCAATCTCTTATACCAGGAATGAGAAAGAATAGGATAGTCCTCTTGAAAGGACTAATATGATACCAATTGCAACATTTCTCAATCATGGCTGGCATTTTTAGATAGCCTGAGAAGAGATGAAATAAACTGATCATCCATTTCTCAAGTGAATCTAGAAATCTTGACTATAATGATAATATCCGAGAGCATTCATTGTTTTAATCATAGAGAATTTTTGTAAATCAATAACAAAGAAGATGCATATCTCCATAGAACATTGAAAAATTACATGAGAGAGTATTTAAAAGTACTCAATTAGTATTTGACAACATGGGAGGTTACACTAGTCGTCAGAGTAGCATATTAACGTAAAGAGATTAGTTCAACTAAAAATTAAAAGTATTTATAATAATCTGGCTTGGTAAAGTATGAAATTGGACTCTATAATGCTAGGGTTTTTTAAGGAGTTATAATAAATAGCACCTATCTTCTCAAGCAGGTTCAGAACAAATGGAAAAATAAAAGTAAATGATGTGAAGATTAAAATGTCACTTCTGTTTCTAAAAATTTTAAGTTAGAGGATGTATCATAGTAGAGGAAACAAAATGGTCTTCCTAATTCTAAACCTCAGAACTAAGCAGACTTCAACTAAAGACTGATCACCTTGACAAATGAAGTACTTGACCAGGGTATATGAACCGTACCATGAAGAAGCAAGGGGAAAATGCATGCTTCTCTATGAACAGGCTGACTTCCAAGATGAAAAAGGTAGAGTAAATATGAGCATGCATGTTTGATTCTTCTCAAATTTATCAGTCAGATAATTTACTCCATTTCCTTCTGCCTGCCCTGGATAGAGTACAACAGAGGAGAGAGAAGCCAAAAATGTTATGCTAATTGAGTTCCTTCAAACTGGAGGAAAATATCAGGGGAGAGAAAGAAATATTCTAACTCAAACAATTGGCTTGCATGTAAATTTACATAGATCATTATGAAAGTTAGTTGGCTAATATGCATATGAAATTTAAATGCAAATATCTTTTGCTACTCCTAGGTCTCATTCGAGGAAGTTGTTGTAAGTAGGAAAAGGGCAAGAGTGCACAAAATGTTAATTGCAGAATTATTTGTCATCATAATAAATTAGAAACAATATCCATCAGTGTGTTAGCTTGTATTCTGTCACTGTGACAAAAAAACATGAAATAAACAACTTTTTTTAATTAGTTGCTCAAGACAATACAATGATCTTGACATATCATACATTTGATTCAAATAGGGTATGAATTCTCATTTTTTCACATGTACAGATTGCAGGATCACATTGGTTATACATCCATGTGTATACATACAGCAATCCTAGTGTCAGTTGTATTCTGCTGCCCTCACTATCCGCCCCGCCCCTCCCATCACTATTCTCTACCCATTCTACTGTGACACCTCTCTCTCTCTCTTTTTTTTCTTCCCTTCCCCCTCACACCATCGTATATGTATTTTGTGGACCCATGAGGGTCTCCTTCCGTCTTCTGTGCAATTCCCCTTCTCCCTCCCTTTCCCTCCCACCTCTTTTCCTTGTTTCATGGTAATCTTCTTCTCATGCTCTTCCTTCCTATTCTGTTTTGAGTCACCTCCCTTATATCAGAGAAGACATTTGGCATTTGTTTTTTAGGGATTGGCTAACTTCACTTAGCATAATCTGCTCTAGTGCCATCCATTTCACTGCAAATGCCATGATTTTGTCATTTTTTAGTGCTGAGTAATATTCCATTGTGTATAAATGCCACATTTTTTTTTATCCATTCATCTGTTGAAGGTCATCTGGGTTGGTTCCACAGTCTAGCTATTGTGAATTGTGCTGCTATGAACATTGATGTAGCTGTGTCCCTGTAGTATGCTCTTTTTAGGTCTTTTGGGTATAGTCCAAGAAGGGGAATAGCTGGGTCAAATGGTGGTTCCATTCCCAGCTTTCCCAGGAATCTCCATCTTTGGCCCATTTGTTGATTGGGTTATTTGTTTTTTTGTTGTTTAATTTTTTGAGTTCTTTGTATACTCTGGATATTAGGGCTCTATCTGAAGTGCGAGGGGTAAATATTTGTTCCCAGGATGTAGGCTCCCTATTTACCTCTCTTATTATTTCTCTTGCTGAGAAAAAAAACTTTTTAGTTTGAATACGTCCCATTTGTTGATTCTTGGTTTTAACTCTTGTGGTATAGGTGTCCTATTAAAGAATTTGGAGCCCGACCCCACGAGATGGAGATTAGGGCCAACTTTTTCTTCTATCAGACGCAGAGTCTCTGTTTTGATATCAAGCTCCTTGATCCATTTTGAGTTAACTTTTGTGCATGGCGAGAGAAAGGGATTCAGTTTCATTTTGATGCATATGGATTTCCAGTTTTCCCAGCACCATTTGTTGAAGATGCTATCCTTCCTCCATTGCAAGCTTTTAGCCCCTTTATCAAATATAAGAAAGTTGTAATTTTGTGGATTGGTTTCTGTGTCCTCTATTCTGTACCATTGGTCCACCTGCCTGTTTTGGTACCAGTACCATGCTGTTTTTGTCACTATTGCTCTGTAGTATAGTTTGAAATCTGGTAAACAACTTTAAAGGAGAAAATATTTGTTTGGGCTCAGGGTTTCCCAGGTGTCAGTCCATGATCCACTGGCTCCATTGTTTCTGTGCTTGTGATGAGGCAGAGCATCATGGGGGGAGAGTGTGGTAGAGGAAAGCTTCTCACCTCAGGGCAGCCAGGAAGAGGGTCAAGGAAGGGGCTGGAGAGAAGATATACCCCTCCAGGGACCTACTTCTCCAACTAAGACTCACCTCCTAAAGCTTCCACGACCTCCCAATAAGGACATCAAGGTATGAATGAATCCCTCAATGGATTAACCCATCAATGAGGTCAGGACCCTCATGATCCAATCACTTCCCCTAATCCCCCCCTTTGAATATTGCTGCACTGGGACCAAGTCTCTAACACATGAGCCTGTGGAGAACACTCCATATCCACACCATAACAATCAGTAGAAGAGAGCAAAGAAATCCATACTCATGCACAATTGGTTACTCCACGATAATGAAAAAATGTTTATCTTGTTGAGTGCCAAAAGCATGTTATAAATGTAGCACATGTTGCATAGTCCAGTTTCCCAGAAATATGCATATTTAGACCACGTGTTGTCCAAAATTGTTCTTCAAAGTAGAGGAATGATTATGTTGGAATAGTGAGATTTTTTTTGAGAACTTTATATGCTTTTATATTGCTTAATTTTACTTTACACAATGAGCATGTATAATTTGAATAATGAGAACATAACCACAGCCATTTAATTTTAGGAGATAAAAACATAAAATAAATCCTTAAATATCAATTAACATAAAACCTAACTTCTGCATCTCCCACTGTGCATGTCTGCTGTACAGCTGTTCGCGGTGATCATTGTCACTATTTTTACTTGCATCTAGTTGTTTATTTAATCATTCATATTAATGATCATCAAACTTATCTTTAAAACTTGTTTTCTTGGACTGGAGATATAGCTCATTGATGGAGCACTTGCATGGCATGCATGAGGCTCTGGGTTCAATCCCCAGCACTGCAAAATAAATACATAGGCTGGCATGGTGGCGCATGCTTGTAGTCCCTGTAACTTGGGAGGCTGCGACAGGACAGGAGGATTCCAAGTTCAAAGCCAGCCCTCACTAACTAGTGAGGCCCTGAGCAACTTAGTGAGACCCTGTCTCAAAATAAAGAAGACTGGGCATGTGGGCATGATGAACTTTCCAGTACCTGATAATAATAAAGTAATAAATGTATAACATACAAATATTTTCCTTTTGATAATAAAAAATAAATGCCAGCAGAATATTTCACTCTGTTATTTTTTATATTCAAAGACAGAATTCAGTAGATAAATGGCACATTATGAATCAGAAAATCTTTGTGGTAAGTCCTCAGAATCTAGCCATGGTCGAAATACCGGTTCCATGATTTTCTGATTTAGTTTTGATCTGGTTACTCAATTGAGTCTCAATTTCCTAAGTTGAAAATTGAAAGCCCAATGCCTATCTTTCATATCGTTTGTCAGAATAAAAAGAAATGAAATGAAAAAGACAAAGACCTTTGCTCTAATGCCTGGCACTCTTGCTACTTTCCCAGACCCTCCTGACAGCAAAGGCAAGTTTAAGAGTTCACCAGCCAGTCATTGGGAAAAGGAGACCACATCCAGACAGGATCCACCAGTGAATCTGGATAATCAAATGAATGTAATCACCAAGATCAGTTTCAGTGATGAAGCATTGCAGACAGCTGCTTGTATGTTGTGTGAGGTGCCAAAGTAGGGAGGGATGCCACTCCCAAGACTAAGCCTATGGTCATGGGCCATGGTCACTGGAATTCCATCCTTTTCAAGCTTGAGCATTTGTAGCATCTGTGAGTCTCACTGGGCCAAGGGAACATGATTAGCTAACGTCACTTGGGGAGGTGCAGATAAAGGTGAACCTCTGAGAGACTGGAACTTCAGACAGTTCAGGGCACCTGTGGCAGTGGGAATAACACAAAGAAAATGTGCGATGTCTTCAAAATCACACTTCAGTTATGAGCCTGGACTTGGACCTACTCTTAGCATTCTAAATGAATTTCACCCATTTAAATCAATAACTTGAAATTGTTGCCATGTAAGTGATCTCAAGCCAATTGGTTTGAACCTGTTTCGAAAAATAACAACAACAAAACAATTCCCTACCAGTTTTCCTTCTTTTATGTAGCTAATTCTCACATCTGCTTTTTTTTCCTAGGTGACCTGATGGGAGGTGGAGAAAGGGGACTGTCATCAAAGAAAAGGTAAATGAATGTGCTACCTTACAGTAGATGCATGGCCTGCAGAAACACAGTCAGGTTTATGCTTGGATGTGTATTATCAGAAAATGAGTCAAACTTGCTGAGAGATTTCTGTTTTACCTAGGAAACTTGTATGGTTTCCTATAGATACTATTTTAGATTTCGGTTTTACCTAGGAAACATGTATGGTTTCCTATAGATACTCTTTTAGATTTACTTTTTATCTCCTAAGAATTTACTTTTTTTAATATTTAAGAATTTTTGACTTCCTTAAAACCTAGTCTTAATTTTATGTAGGAAAAAGAAAACAAGGAGTAAGTTAATTTCTTTTTATAAAAAAGAAGAAAGTTTTTACAGAAATGCTGAGCTAGGTTCTCTTGCAACAGTCCTCAGGATGAGAGCAACTAAAAATTCTGAGAGTCAAGAAAGAGATAGACCTAGTATTTCACAGCCCTCACGGTGATTGTGAAAAAAGCTAAGCTGAACAGTTTGACAGTTTTTCAGAGATGGAGGTATGAAAAGTAGAATTTCAGGGCCTAGCAAGGATGAGATGAAACACACCAATAACACCCAACAGATTATTTGGGATTCATAAGGTTCTAGGTGAGGAGTAAGGATGAACTGTCATAGACTGTGCTACACAAGGACTGAAATCAATCAAATTAGTTACTGATTAAGGCCATCTTCTCTTAGTTGCCAAAATAGAAACGAAATTCTCCCTAGAGGAAGATAATATTTATAGTTTCTCATTTTCTCTACACATTTATTATATAGTCCAGAACTCAATAAAAATAATAATCAGATATGTTGGGAGAAAAGATTTGACCAAAATTTCCAAGAGAAAATAAAGGAAATAGAAATGGAACTACAAAGTGACTCAGATAATAGCATTGACATATGTGAACTTTAAAATATCTACCATCAATAAGTTCACAGAGTGAAAAGACAGTTCTTAGCAGAAAATTGGAAACTATAAAAAGAGTAAAAATAAATTCTAGAAATAAAGATTGCAATCATGGAAATGACAACCTTAAATGATGGTTTTAATGTATGATTCACAGCTAGCAAAAAATATTCGTTCAGTGGAAGATAAGCCAGAAGAAGAGATCCAAGCTAAATTACCAAAAAGCAAAAGAGTAGAAAGTTTAAACAAGGGCAGGAGAGACTCAGGAGACACAGTTAGAATAGCAAAAGGAACAGAGAAAATAGATTAGGAACAATCACCGACATGGTAATGGTCAGAATTTCCCCAAGCCAAAGGGAGACATCAGGCAACAGATTAAAGAATAACAGTGAAACTCATGCAAAATAAAACACAAAGCGTATTGGTAGCTTATGGTAAGACCTTTGGAAATGAAAGAAAAAAAAATGTGTTCCAAATAGAAGAAAAGGGTAGATTTTCTTCAGAAGCAAGACTGACTTCTGATTACTGCTGACTTCTCTATGGGAAAAAAAATTATGAAATCATGTCTTTAAGTTAATGAAAGAATATAGATACTAACCTTGATTAGTAACTCAAATAAAATATCCTTCACATATTTGACGAAATAAGGGAATTTTCCAATGCAACCCCTAAGAAGATATGTTACCAGAAGACTGACAAAGACCAAAGCACTAAAGGATTTCCTTAAGCAGGAGGAAAATTATCCCATATGGAATCTCAAAATTGCAGAAAAGAAAGATTACTGATGAGGTTAAACATGTGGGTCAACAAAAACAAATATTGATTAATATAACAATAAAAACATTACAAATATAGCTCAAGCTTTTTGTAGGATTAAAATTCATGACAATAATTATTCATAAAGTAATGGGAAGTAGAGTTGAAGATTTCTGAAGTTTCTGTTTTTCTGGGAAATTGGAAAGTATACATGATATAAGACTTTAGTAGGTCAAAAATACATTATCTCATTATCTGCAGTTACCATTAAAATTATAAATAATGATGATTTTAGGTAAAGAAAATCTAATGGGTAGATGGAATCATACAATAATTTTCTATTTTTTTTTTTTATCATGAGTGTAAGGAAGAGAAAGAGTTAGAAATTTCTATGCTATGTTCTCAAATTGAGAGCTAACTGGTGAGTCAAAGCTTATGGGGACCAAACTCAGGTTAACGTCTGGATTTTGCTGGCTCTTATTTGTTTAGCTGGAGCAGTTTATCAACCATTCTGAGTTTCAATTTCCTCTTCATACATTAAAAACAACATCATTACCTAGAGAATTACTGCAAAAAAAAACCCAGCAACAATGTATGTAAACCATTTAGCATCATCCTAGGCACATTGTCAACTGCCAATCAACCGAGCCAAAACTGTTGTTGATTACTGAGCACCAGAAAAACCTTCTGGTCAGCAAAGCTAAATTCATCAGATTTAATATATGGAGGAGGATAAGGCCTTGAAAGTGTTTTGAAAAATGAAGGCATAGTGTTTATAGGGTTTTAGGGCCTTGGGGGTAGATGTGTGACTTTGAGGTCCTTGTAAGACAGGAACTGGTTAGGGTTGAGCAAAATTTATGACATAGTTGTTTGAGATGGGTGTTAATAGTTACATGGGGATGTTTGAAAAAATTATTGGTATATAATAATCATATGTAACAGTGGGATTCATTGTGATATATTTGTACATACAGATAATGTAATTTGATCAACTTTATTCCCCAGCACACCCCCTCCCACGCCTGATCCCCTTCCTCTATTGAATGCCTTTCCTCTAAGGGACTCCCTTTGGTGACCGCTCAGTTCTAGTGTTGTTTCCATGGAAGTATGGAATTATGATGGTTTCAGTTGTCACTTCTCTTATTATCATCTAGGTCTCACTTTTAATATGTGAAGTGAACACAGCTACAGAAGAAGTCTCTGTAGGAAGTGGAAGGGTGCTCAATGAGAATAGTACTCTGTGATTGTACTATCTGTTCTGACGACAGTTTGCCTTTGATATCTTTCCCATTCACTAAACTCACTAACATTGTTCATTTCTGTTCTTGGCACTTTCCCATGAAAGGAAATGATGAGAAGAACCTTTGGAAACCCCCAAACAAGTCTTAGTGCAGACATTACCATCTTGTGCTATTGAAATGTGGAGCCCACTTTGATTCCTAAATTTACTGGGTAACAGTAACAATCTTTCAATTAGATCAAATTGCATTTAGCAGCCCAAGAGCTTAAGCCAGTTCTTGTTCTTCTCCCAATGCCATTAGTGAAACTTGCAGAGAGGTATCCTTTATCATTTTGATGTCATTCTCTAGAAAAAAAAAAGTCCTGGCCTACTAAAACCCAAAAACTATTATGTGTTTTTTAGGAGTTCTTTATCTTACTCTAGGACTTAAAAATCATTTAGACACTTGATCCTACAGCAAACATATTAAGAATGTGAAAAGGGTGAGACTCTCATGGGCTTGTGAAAGGGATATTGATTAATTCTGAAGTGTTTCAAATATAAACTCTGGAAAAAGATGCAAAAGGCTTTTACTTGCTCATGTTTTGATTTAAATTTATTTTGGGGCCAGGTGCAAATGAGAGGGTTTAGATAACCATGAATCCAGGTAATTCCTAAAAAAAATGGTATCAGAGGGATGTCCCAAAGAAGACTATCTTAGAAACAGTCTTGTAACACCTACTGATGGCCAAATATTCTCGGGGTTAATGAGAGAGTAATATGAGGGTCTGATGGACTGATTAATATGGTGCTGATAAAAATATCTTGGGGGTAGATAAATTATGTTTACTAGTAGGAAAATGGATGCAGAAAATAAATGAAAATCTTATTATTTTTCCCATTGTTGATCTCCTGGAAGATGGATGATAGTGGTTGGGTTTATTTTTGCTTTACTAATAAACTCTAACTAACTGTCATGAAAAGTATGAATCATTAAATTGCTTAGACTGCAGCACTATAGTGATTGGGTATTATTCTATCAATTACAAACCTGAAATAAACAAATTCAATGAACTGATTAAACTTGGTGTTGTGTCTGGGCATAATTAGATCCAAGGAATACCAAAGGAGCTTTCAAACCCTTGAACTGATGTCTACCTGATCATTAGTGAACAGCATGAGTTTGGAATGTTAAGCCTGGCATTTAAATTCTGGCACCGATATTTGCTACTTGTTTTGCTCTCGTTAAATTACCTGATTGTTCAGCATGTGAAATTTTATTACTTGAAAACAGATAGTTCATAGGTTATTTAGGGAATTAAATAAAAGATCATATTTAAATGTATAGAACAGGAATTGGGATGAGGGTTCTTTCTGTTTTCCTTTTAAAATAAGATGGAGGTATGTAATTCTTTGGTCAGAGAAATAGCTTCTCTTTTATCAGAATTTTAGCTCCCACAACTGCTTCTAAATCAGGGTGCTGCTGCTTATTTCACAAAGGCTGATGGATGGTGTCAAAAAGGATAAAAGATAAAAAGAGTTAAGTCCCAGTACACTATGTTCTACTCTGTTCTCCCAAAATCTTGAGCAAGGAACTTCATACTGAATCTGTTAATAATAAATAAAAATAGTGGTATGGGATTAAATGACATCAGATATTGTAAAAGAGCCAATGCTTCAAAAAGTAGTCAATAATTTTTTGTTGATTCCATACTGCAGCCACTTCTAGAATGATTTGGATATTTTCTAATTTAGATCTTTTTTCTTTGGATATCAGACTTATGGACACTATTCAAGGAAATATTCTTTTCTTGGTAAGGACAGAGTTTTCCAAAACAATATAAAGGAACCACTGGTTCAGGATGAATAGTGACTGTATACATTATCTTTCTACATTAAAATAATAGACAAGGATTTTTATAAATGAAGTAACCCCATACTGTGATAGCTGTTGGTGACCCTTCTAGATTCAGTAGGATGTTCCAGAGGTGGACTCTTAGCCCAGTTGCTGTGAATATGTTCCAGGTTCATAACTGCTATGGGCATTTTCTGTTTTAGTGCTTCCCAGGGGGTCAGACTGGAGCTGGACTACAGCTGAGACTATAGCCTGCTCAGCTCCTTCTCTTGCCCTGACCTGCTACCCGGCTTCCTTTCTCCATAGACCTCTCTCCTAATAAGTTGCTTGCTTTAGAATTCCCATCCCAAGCACTTCTTCTAGGGATCTCAAACCAAGACAACCCATAAAAGTGAATAAGACAATGTGTGAGGGGCATGGCTGTTTAAGTTACTTTTGGGTGACAGTTTCTAATACATTTGTTAAAAAAACAGAAAGCTTATTGATAAATAAAGTGGTATGGAGGCCAGTCATAACAGGAATAGATTCTAGGGCTCAATATTGGTGGGAAAGGAGTGAGATATGGAGATAAGGTAGGATTAATAGGAAGGTCAAATTTAGAAAAGTATTAGTATGTCCCCCTTCCCAGCACATACCCTCCACCATGCATGTTAGGTACATTCACATTTGTCCCAGCCAAAAGCCAAATGATCTATCCTTAAACAAACACAAAATCCTGTAAAGAAGTAGGGGTTGTCAATGGCCATGCTAGAGCTGGTCTTATAAAACTCCTTCAGATATTCCAGACTAGCCAACAGTCAACTCCCTGCCCACCACAAACAGAAGAAATCCATATACCTGCCTACATTAGTCAACTGGATCCTTTACATTTAAATATGAACACACCAAGATCAACAGGTATATGAAGGCCAAAGTAAATAATCACAATAACTGACTCCAGAAAAAAAGAAAGGAGGAAAGAAAAGAATTGGAATGGGAGAAGATATTGATCCTATTAAGCAAAAACTTGGCGGCATCTTTTTGTTTCATTTAAAAATAATAATAGAACAAAAATGTTTTGAGAAAGTCCAAGTGGTTGCAAAGATAAAACAATCAGTGGGAAGATTGGAAGACAAAATTTAGGTGTTCTGCCACAATGCAGAGTGAAAGGGTAAAGAAAAATTATGAAGGATGTATAATATACATCTCTACTGTCATATATGGTAGCCATTTGCCACACTGAGTGCCACAAATAGTCTAAGTGCTCAAGGCATGGCTAGTCTGAAGTGAGGTGTGCTATACTAATTAAATGTACACCAGATTTTGAAGTCTTAATATAAAGAATATAAAACATTTCAGTAATAGCTTTATATTGGTTAAATGCTGAAATAATATTTTGGATAAAAATATATAAAATATCATTACATAAAATGTTATTAAAATTATTTTTACTGCTCTCATTTTACATTGCTAATGTAGTAACTAGAAAAGCTAAAGTTGCATAAGTAGTACACATTTCTGGCTCATGTTATATTTCTATTGGACATTATTGCTAGCAAGGTGACTCCAAAAGGTTCAACTTCTGATTAGTAGAATTTCCTGAAAGGAGAGTTTGGAAAGAAGGAATTTTTCTAAGCACTAATGGATAGAAAGTTCCTGGAGCCTAAAAAAGAATCATCACTCATGAAAGCAGAAGATCTCATGGAGAAAGAGAGTTTACTGAAATTATAGAAATTGTAAAAATAATAAAATAAAACAGGAAGCTGATGCCTTTAGAGCTCCAGTAAGAAACATATATGCAGGCTTCTCTGTACTTCCAGATAGAAGAGACTGGAACTATGCATTCAAAGTTGCAGAGAATCTCAAATTCCTACCAGCTGTTTTGTCAAATAAGCATGAAAACATTAGAGACATTTTTTTTTAGATATGGCAACAGCTCAGATAGTTTACGTCCTTTCCAAGGAAGCTGGATGGAGATGTATTTCAATAAACATAGGGTGGAAACCTCCCAAAAGAGAAAGTCATGGGGAACAAAATTCTACAGAATGGAGTCAGAAGTCCCCTTAATGGACATCCCAAGACACAGCTGTGTGACATGCCTCTAAACTAGAACAGGGACCATGCTTAAGTAGCTTATCTTCAAAGAGGAAGACTGGAATGGATCCCAAATAACTGATGCAAAGTGCAAATTGCCTTGCTCTGATGTGGGAGGATGCCTCTTTTCCAGAAGAGAAAATTTAAGGACTCGGACACTCTAGGAACTGCATGCACACGTACACACACACACACACACACACACACACACACACACACACACACTAGAAGGTCATAGTGGGACTATGAAGAAAAGGAAGATGTAGCATGATTTTCTGCAAACTGATGAGCAGGAGGAATTGGATCCGTTAGGTCTTCACAGGAAGAGCATGCTCCTTCCAATCGAATAAGAATTGTAACATGGGACTTGGAGGCAACTAGCTTCAGCTCATAACTTAACCAAGACATAGTACTGTAAACGTCGTTTTTAGTTTTAATTCTAACATCCAACCTCCGGGCAGTGCTTGGAAGAATAAATTACGATGATAGCATGGAGTATTTCTGTTACAATATAAAAGCTGATGTGTAAGTTGGTTGATGGAAGTTAGAGGGAAAAAGCCTGCATCAAAGAGGAAGATGAAGGCATTTCAAGAAAATCAGTTGGAGTTAAATTGTTTATTGTGCACATAAAAGAACAGTTTAACAACCAGGAGACCTTGAGGCAGGGGCAAGAAGCCCCACTTTCAGCATTTAGGGCACAGTTTACAAAGTGCTGAAGAGGAGGCCTTTTGGCTTGTTTGATGATTGGCTGTTTTCCATTAACATTCTTTTAGAGCAAAGCAGAACTATTTAGGTGGATTTGCTTATAGCTGGTTGGTTTGGTTTCTCTGAATCCTGCTAACAAGATGGTAAAGCATATGGTTTGAATTGTGTTTATGACTAGAACGAGTGTTTCCAGAACATCAAGATGACTTTGTTATGTGCTTATGGACAGTTGGGTTTGGCTGTGACTTCCAAGTTTGTTTATTTTTTAAGAGTACCAGTCACAATAGCTTACCTAGAAGGGAATCCATCCACTCTGGGCACTGTTTGTTGACTTCCAAAAATAAACTCATGCAATGGTTATAATAAAGTTATGGAAAAGAAAGAGGGGGGTTTGGGATGCACCAAAATCTTATTTTTTATAGCAAGGAGTCAACAATGATAAGCTGATAGATCAGAACAAAGCTATTAAAAATGTACTTAAAAGCACTACAGTGACAATCACCAAAACAAAGACAAAACAAAACCATAAAGAGGCGAGAACGAGATTGTTCCTTTGATTACAAGCCATTCTGCTCTGCTTCATTTTTAAACTCTGTGCTCTCATGTACCATGGGTTGCTTCTAAAATTCACTCGTGTTAAACTCTTGTAAGGGTCATTCTGGCTTTGACCAGTTGCCCAGCACTCACATTGGGCTGCGAATACTGCTAGTTGTGCAACTCAATGGTGCTGTGGCGGGTGGGGAGATCTCTGCAGAGGGTCTCCACCATCCTTCATTTCCTTAGCAACATAATGAGTCTGTTACCATGAGTCTTTCCATTCTCCATCCTTAGTTCTCAGCCCAAAGATAATAGCCTTTCAGTTCATAAACCTGTTTGGGGCTGCTGATGTATCTCAATGGTAGACCACTTGCCTATCATGTGTGAGGCCCTGGGTTCAATCCCCAGCATTGCCAAGAAAAAAAAATCAATCTGTATTTCTTATTCATTGTAAAAGTTTTGATTTGGAAGCTAGAATGTCATAAGCTTTGAACACCAGAAAAGGATAGAACTTCTGCTCAACCAGACATCTTAGTGGCCTCTTGGAGAGACACATCCCTTTGTACCTTGCAGCTTCTCCCAACCCTTCAGTTCACAACTGAAGAAATTGCACCAGAGAACGGAGTCACTTGTGTAATAATATGTAAGGTTTTATGATTAAAAAAAAAAGTTTAGCTAGGGGCCAAGAACCAGGCCATCTTGATTCCAGATGATTTATATTCAAACAGCTTGTATTTCCAAATGTTTTTTTATTTTGAAGAAAAAAATTTTGAATGTATTTTTTAATGTATTTTTATGTGAGTGTACACATAACATAAGGCTGTGGCATCCGTCTGTTTTGGCCACTTCTGGGCATCCTCACTTACCCTGGCATCTAGAGAACGTGTGTTTAGATAATTCAAAGCATTCTTTCCATCACAACACTAAATTCCTGTTTCTGACTTAAATTGCTCAGATGGGTCCCTGTTCCCTGATCTGAAGTCACAAATTCCAGACTCCCCATTTGGTTTGACATTTTCTTAAGGTAATGATTTACTGGCTGTGCCTACACCCTGCTGTTTGTCCTCCCTATTACTGACTCCATCAAGTAGTCCAATTCTCATTTACCAGAAATTATTCTAAGGCTCCTAGTACATTTGTATGACTGCAGTTTATTTCTTTGCTTGTTAAATAGAAAACCAAGCTGTGTTCCCAAGTATTGTTTTTCTCATTAGACATCGTTGGTAAATCTGCTCTTTTTTTTTTTTTTTTTTTTGGCATTTGTTTACTCCTACATCCTCTTCTCCAACTGTCATGCATTTTTTCAGTGGCTGGACACCTAATGAGACAGAGTCAGAAGATGTTTCCAAGTGTGACAAGCCGGAGCTTGGAGTTTCAATTAAAAGAAAGTTGAAAAGAGAGAGAAGAAGAAAGCAAGCAAGTAATTAAGCAGCAACAGGGTCTTGGCAGAAGTTGTTCAATGAATTATTTAATGAAGCAGTTTGGTGCAAGGAGTCCTGGCTCCCTCTGGCTCTTGCTTCCTGTAAAACCCAGGCTGGCTGCTTCTTGCCCTCTTTGTCATGCTCTGACAAAAAGCTCCATTCTGTGAGACTGTGAGATCTGTGAGACTTGGGAAAGTGGGGATTTGTGTGTGACAAATGCTTTGCACTGAGTTTGTCAGCCTGAGAAGACTCTGCCATGAAAAGGCTTTCTGGCTAGGAGCTTTGTTTGGGTATTCCCAGCACCCCAACCCAGTGAGGATGCATGAATAGGAGTGGCTCTCTTTGAGAGGTAGCCTGCCCTAACACCAGGGTTTCACCATCTTCATGGTCCAGGGAATCCAGGGCCTAGGCAGGTTGAAATGACTGAGGAGGGAATCTGGAAGTTCAGGTTTTTATGTTTTATCTCCCTCATCTTAGCAATGAATCCAAAACACATTATTGCACCCTTCTGGCCAACTGCTGACTAGATTCAACCTCTGAGCAGGCAATTTAATTTGCAACCTCTGCGCTCAAGCATGTGAATAAGGGAAGAATTCCAAGAAGAGAAAAGGATGAGAATAAGAGAGGGCACATGCTACCGAGCTTGAGCCTCCACACCCTCAGGTACCAGTGATTTTTGTGTCTCAACCTCCCCCAGAGGAGAATGGAAGAGGAAAGTTCCGTATGTGCACATCTGGGCTTCACCATCCCAACCTGAGGCCCCTGGGGTGGAAATGAGTGGGTGCTGTTGTGTGTCTCCATTTGCAGGATATCTCTCTGATGAAGACAATTTGTGTGTGTTGCTTTGTAGGGTGTGTGTCTCGGTGTATGCCATGTACAGCAGAATCCTGCAGAGGAAACAAGAACACATTTGAATAATACAGGGGACTAACAGAAGGGACTAGAGAATGTGATATGAGCAGTAAAAAAATGACTTCAACTTTTCAAAAGGAAGTCTTGAGGTACTAACAATGGGGAAAGCATATAGAGGGTGCCTAATAATTGTCTTTGAGGATCTGCTACCAAGTTCATCAGCTGCAATATGGTTGATCATAAAGGATTCCATGTGAGACCAGGAGCAGGAAAACACATCCAGGAAAAGGAAAAAACATTGAAAGAAAAAGACTAATGTCTGTCCTGGGAGGGAGTAGGACTGACTGAGAAATCAGGCAGCCATGTCCTGGGGGACACAGGAATGTTGAGAGGTGTCTGTGCATAGTGAGACAGACACTCCTGTGCAATGTGCACCTCCAGGGGGTGAGATACTGTGAAGACAGTGCTCAGTTCTTTCTAGGTTCTACCTCTAGTGAAGAGGAGGCTACTAGTAGCCTATTAAGCTTGTCTCTAGTTGAGTCCAAGTGCTGGCCTGTGCCTGTTTGTGTCCAGGGAATGTTCTAGGACACTATGGTAGTTCTGCAACAGGAAGTCAATTGTGTGTGAAGAAGCCACGTACCCACACTAATCAGAATGGCTGTCATGTCCCTAGTCCTTCCGACAGTGTAACAAGGGATTTACTGGTGTTATTTAATTTAATCTAATCTTCACAATACATTTAAGAAAGGCATTATTTCCCTCACCTTGAAGATGAAAAAGCTGAATCTCAGAAATATTAATTTACTAGTTCAAAGTCATACGATATATAAGGGGCAGAGCCTGGCTTTAAAGCTCTGTTTGGTTTAACTCCAAAGGCAGTGGATAATGAATACAGTTTTTATTATACTATCCTTGATAAAGGGTTGTAAGGGTATCACTGGGCTAGAAAAGGATGGGAATTTTCTATCACTGAAAGGAGAGCAGAAAGAGAAAAAAAAAGGTTAACTGGGGCTTGTCAGTTGCCGGGAGCTCACCCAAGGTCGCATGCTGTCTGACCAGCAAAGAGAGGTGATAAGGGAGACTGGGGGTTGTTCAAGGAAAGAATGACTTTACTTATTTTTATATCAATCATAAAGGATAAAGTTAGTGGTTGAGAGAAGAAGTTCAAGAGATGAAAATGTAAAAGATCTTCAGCAGACATGACAGAGTCCCCTGATTGTCCCTCTACTTCCTAACTGTGCCTCATTTCTTTTTTACCCAGCTCCCTCATTCCATGAAGTCTGACTGGCTGATGAACTGTGAGGCTTGTAAGAACAGTTCTTGTAAAATATTGTTCTCAGGTTTTGGGGAGCTTCCTCACAGAGCATAAAACCCAGAAATAATTCCCCTAAGTCCCAAGTTTTGGTTAAAGAAAAACTTCTACTGATGCCTATACTTAAGGACAAAACCACTCAAATGTCCCCTTCCTGGTCTATAAAACCCTGACTCAGTGCTAGCTGGGCAGTGTCCTGTCAGCTGGCCAGCCAGATGTGTATCAGCAGAATCAAACTTTTACCTCTATGGAAGCACTTAATTTTCTTTTAACAAAACAAATTTTTTTTTTGGACAAAAATTTGTGGATTCTCCTGTTTTCCTCTGTATTTTCCAGGTAAAGAAGGCCACTTGTCTCTTCTGTCATTCCCTCCTCAGAAGACACATGGCTGATCCTTACTTTCCCAGTTTCTACCCATTTCCTGAATCTTTCCCTTTTTTCTTCTTCTAAATTTTTGTTCCCTCATTAGCTTCTCTTTCAAATAGCTCCCCTTCCCTACTTCACTATTTCCATTCCCTCAAACTTTTTACAATCCTGTCACCTTCTCTACCCATTTATATTTCTACCTCATTTTCTTAACAATCTTTAAAAAAAAATCATAACCTTTAGCTTTTGGTTATTTTCATTATTACTGAGAAAATGTCTCCCTCAAGACTCCACAGTGAACTCCTGACTACCTGCCCCTCTGGTGCCCCCCCCCCAACACCAGGAGCTTCATGGTCCTAGAAAACATGGTGGACATTGGCCCCTGAAAGTTTCCCTCTGGGATTCCTGCCGTTCTGCATTACTACCCTTCTTCTTTTCAGACTTCTCTGTGAAGAGCCCCTGTTCTCTTTCCTCTCTGGTTGGCATTCTGTCCTCCAGTTTTCCCCTTGGAAATGTTATATCCTCAACACTGAAACCTCTACAGTTGACCTCTTGGTATTTCCATCTAGATCTTTCTCTTAAGACTGCATTTCACATAGGTGTGACTTCAATTATGTCAAAAATGGAGTCTGTCTTGATTTCTTTCCAGAACAGAAAGTGTTCTGATTTCTAAAAGTCCTTCTAGTTAACCACACAGGAAGTTCAGGATCACTTTTGGTCCTTCTTTTTCTCAAGCCCTGATCTTTATTAAAATTCTAACACTTCTCTCCAGCTCAACAAAGCAGCAGCAGTGGATGCCTTCAGTGGCTCAAGTGCTGAGCCCTGTGCTGGATGGAACTAGCCATCATCAGGCCTCCCCAGAAGGCCTGCATTCATGGACTGTGTGTTCCCCATACCAGCCCCCACCAAGCCTTGCTCCTCACTTCCATGCTATTAAGTAGTTCTCTTACTGCTTACATACATTGTGCACACCACTGAAAGATACAACTCTTATCATGCTCTACTACCTAGACAACTCATTAAAAAGTTTAAGAAAAAATGCTGATCATTTCTGAACTTTCCAATTATTCTAGCTTAAAACCCTCACCATTAATTTTTCTTTTTGCTTCTATAATGGTGCCTTTGCTGCCAAACTCATTTACTTGCTAGTTTTTGAGCATTCTTTACATTCAAACTATATTTGTTTCCTAAAATATATCTCATAACTGGATAACCACCTTTTAAAAATCTAGCTATCCTCCTAGAACCTTCAAATGGCTAGTTTCTTCACTGGTCTTTGATTTTCACCTTGGAGTAGAGTTATTCTTCCTAGCCTCTGAACTTTTAAGATTGTTTTTTGTGTGTGTGTGTGTGTGTGTGTGTGTGTGTGTGTGTGTGAGAGAGAGAGAGAGAGAGAGAGAGAGAGAGAGATGTTTTTAGTTTTTCATATTACATGACTTTGATTTTTTTTAATTTTTTGGTGCATTATAGTAGTATATAATGGTGGGATTTGTTGTTACATGCATACATGCACACAGTATAACAATATAATTTGGCCAATCTCATTCCTCCTGTGTTTCCTTATCCTCCCCTCCTCCTTCCACCTGTTCCCTTTCCTGTATTATACTGATTTCCCATCGATTTTCATGAGAGTCCCCCTGCTACCTTTCTTTTCCAGCTTCCAAATATGAGAGGAAACATAAGACTCTTGACCATCTGAGTTTTTTTTTTTTTTTTTTTTGCTTAACATGATGGTCTCAAGTTTCATCCATTTTCATGCAAATATATATAATTTCACTTTTCTTTATGGCTAAATAAAACTTCATTGTGTATACATACTACATTTTCTTTTTTTCATTCTTCCTTTAATGGACACCTAGACTGGTTTCATAGTTTGGCTATTGTGAACTGTGCTTCTGTAAATATGGATATAATGCTATAGTATAATGACTTTGATTTTTTGGGATAAATACCAAGGAGTAGCATAGCTGGGTCATATGGTGGCTCCATGCCTAATCTTTTGAGCAACCTCCCTCCTGATTTCCATAGTGGTTGTACTAATTTACAGTTCCACCAACAGTGTAAAAGTGTTACTTTTCCTCCACTTCCTCTCCAGCCTTAATTATTGTTTGCATTCCTGATGGCTGCCATTTTAACTGGAGTTTTGTGGTGTTTTTTAAAAATATCAATGAAGAACTAGTATTTTTCCCCTAACCCATTGCAAACTGATAATCTGTAAATTACAATAAAATAGAGCACAAATAAAATGAAATAAAAGGGCTTGCAAAAATATTAAACTCTGAATTTCTCTATTATATTAATTATTCAAGACCTTATATCTTATGGATGTTATAGCAAAGCTAGATGATTCAAAGTCCCTACACAGATACTCTCAAACTGGATTTTCCCCATTGTGGACAAGCAATAAATGGTGCCCAGTCCAGCCAGGTCTGCAAATTCCACTGTGGGTAGTAGTGCTTCAGGCTAGAACATTGACTCTACCACTTGTATATTAATTGACTTAGAGCAAATTGTATGTGCATTTGCCTTATGGATAAATATCCATTGGATAAATCATCTAAGATGATATGGACTAGGTCTTAAACACTTTTGTATGTCTCCCAAGCCAACAAAATATTAGTGACAAATATTTATGAAATAACTGACTCACTGAACAAATGAAAGACTTCTACACATACAATATAATTTCTATCATTTGATATGAAAAAATTCCCTAGAAGCATTTTACATTTAGGTACTTAATGTGAACTACATTATAAATTTATCTTCTGGCTTCTGTTTTTCTTTTCTCCTCTGTCTAAATTAGGCTCTTGACCTTCTCTTACTGTCACCACTAGCAACCATAGCTAATAATCATGTTTTTATTGAAAAAGCAAATTCTAGTAAATGAAATCTGATTTTTATTAAAATGGCAGGTTGTGGATATTAATATCAAACAAGAAATAGTATTTGCTTGGCCTTGAACCTCTTATATTCAACTTTTATTATTTTGCCTTATAATTTTAATACTGTGCTATCATAAATTTGTAGACTTACATTCTCATGTATTCTAAGCAAACATTGAATTTTTTGATAAAACTTCTTTTTGTAGTATAAAGAAAATGATTGAAAACTGGAAGTAGTACCTCTTTCCATGTTGCTACTATTAAATAAGAAAAGAATAAAATTAAGCCAACTTTTACAGAAAAGATTGTATTAAATCTAGTTTGAAAATGTAAGGCAGGGCAGGAAATATTGCTGATTCTCAGCTCCCATCATAAGAAGATCTCAGAATGAGAGGACCTTAACCCCAACAAAGACCCTTCCAAAAGTGTCCAAAGATCAAATATCTGAGGCTAACTGAGGTTATCAAGACTTTAGTTAGAGAAGAAAAGAAATCAGAAGTCCTAAAAATCAAAGTGATAGAGACTCTTTGAATGAAAAAGCAGGTAATGATCTGCTAATAGACAAAGTAACTTTCCCTCATTATGGGCTTTTAGTGGAATATGTCTGAGAAAAAACATCATATTTGTTCTTGAATGGTATTCCTTTCATTTAGGTTTCCTCACATATTTTCATGGCTTGATAGTTATTTTCGTGTCAAATAATATGCTATGGTCTGGAGATATCCCAGTTGATCCATTCACCTATGGAATGATAACTTGACTGATTCCAAGTTCTGGCAATTATGAGTAAAGCTGACATAAATATCCATGTGTAGCTTTTTTGTAGACTTGAGTTTTCTTCTCAATCGGGTAAATACCAAAGAGTGTGATTACTGGATTGTGTGGTAAGGTTATATGTAGTTTTGTGAGAGAATGTCATACTGTTTTCCAAAGTGACTGTACTATTTTGCATTTTCACTATGAATGAATGAGAGTCCCTGTTGTTCCACATCTTCCCCAGTATTTGGTGTTACCAGATTTTGGTTATTGTAGTAGGTGTACTGAATGCATCTCATTTCTGTTTTATTTGCATTTTCCCATTAACACATGATGTGGATCTTTTCATGTAGGACATTTTTTTTTTTTTGATGGAGGGAACTGGAGTTTTTAGTACAAAGGACTTGAAATAAGGATTTAAATTTGGGGTTATGGCTTATGTTGGCCCAAACCACTTGGGGAAATCTCTTTGTCCTGGGGACCCCAAAATAAATTAAAAATGGTTTCAACTTTAAATATTGAAGCAATTATGTTTTAAACTTTTATGAAATTGTTTAATCTCTTCAGTATAGAGGTTTTATTGCTTGAATAATCTCAAGAAGCCTAGAAGAGCAGAAAGGAAAGAAGAAGGGCTTGTTTGCCCTAGTCCTTCCTAAGATCCAGTAAATACATAATAGCTCTAAATTTCATGTGGGCAATTGGTAGCTCTGAAATGGGGCCAGATGGGAAGTGGGGAAGGCAGAAGAACACTCAGAGAGTGTCCCAGAAAAGGCATCATCAAGCAGATAGCAAGAAAGAGGAGAGAAGAAAAGATCTTGAGTGCATATCAAGGGAACAAAAACAGGAAATATAAACCAGTAAAATTTTAAAGAATAGAATGACTATTATAAAAATTTTTTAAAGATTAGAAATATTTTAAACTAGAAAAATCTTGACATAAATAGAATATTGCAAAAAATAGAAGTTTAAGGAAATATGTTCATATGAAAATCGAGTAATGTTAATATTTCTAATACAGCAGAAAGTAAAAACTAATGATTGCTAAGTTTTTGTCTGAGATATAATAGAAAGTGTATATTTTTTTGTTGTTGTTCTTTTTAGTTATACATGACAGTAGAATACATTTTGTTATAAATATAAAAGCATGGAATATATCTTATTCTAATTAGGACCCCATTCTTATGGATGTACACGATGATAGGATTCACTATGATGTATTTGTATATGTACATAGGAAAATTATTTCCAGTTTATTCCACAGTCTTTCCCATTCCTATCCCCCTTCCTTCATCCTCCTTTGTGTAATCTACTGAATATCTATTCTTCCCCTCTCCCCGCTTATTGGGGGCGCCACTTTCCACATATCAGTGAAAACATTTGATCTGTGACTTTTGGTGACTTATTTCACTTAGCATGATAGTCTCCATATCCATCCACTTATTGGCAAATGCCATAAAGTTATTCTTCTTAATGGCTGAGTAATACTCCATTGTGAATATGCACCACATTTTCTTTATCCTTTCATCTGTTGAAGGGCACCTAGGCTGGCTATATAGATTAGCTATTGTGCATTGAGCTGCCATAGACATTGATGTGGCTATGTCACTGTAGTATACTGATTTTCTTTTCTTTTTTTTTTTCTAAAACACTTTTTCAAATGTATTATCACATTTTTTTTTTTGGAAGTTGGTAAAATACTGAGAAATCTTTTTTTTTCTTTTTTTTATTGGTTGTTCAAAACATTACATAGTTCTTGATATATCATATTTCACACTTTGATTCAAGTGGGTTATGAACTCCCATTTTTACCCCGTATACAGATTACAGAGTCACATCAGTTACACTTACATTGATTTACATATTGACATACTCATGTCTGTTGTATTCAGCTGCCTTTCCTATCCTCTACTATCCCCCCTCCCCTCCCCTCCCCTCTTCTCTCTCTACCCCCTCTACTGTAATTCATTTCTCCCCCTTGTATTATTTTTCCCTTTCCCCTCACTTCCTCTTGTATGTAATTTTGTATAACCCTAAGGGTCTCCTTCCATTTCCAAGCAATTTCCCTTCTCTCTCCCTGGCCCTCCCACCTCTCATCCCTGTTTAATGTTAGTCATCTTCTCATGCTCTTCTTCCCTACTCTGTTCTTAGTTACTCTCCTTATATCAAAGAAGTCATTTGGCATTTGTTTTTTAGGGATTGGCTAGCTTCACTTAGCATAATCTGCTCTAATGCCATCCATTTCCCTCCAAATTCTATAATTTTGTCATTTCTTAATGCAGAGTAATACTCCATTGTGTATAAATGCCACATTTTTTTTTATCCATTCGTCTATTGAAGGGCATCTAGGTTGCTTCCACAGTCTTGCTATTGTGAATTGTACTGCTATGAACATCGATGTAGCAGTGTCCCTGTAGCATGCTGTTTTTAGGTCTTTAGGGAATAGACCCAGAAGGGGAATAGCTGGATCAAATGGTGGTTCCATTCCCAGCTTTCCAAGAAATCTCCATACTGCTTTCCAAATTGGTTGCACCAATTTGCAGTCCCACCAACAATGTACAAGTGTACCCTTTTCCCCACATCCTCGCCAGCACTTGTTGTTGTTGGACTTCATAATGGCTGCTGATCTTACTGGAGTGAGATGATATCTTAGGGTGGTTTTGATTTGCATTTCTCTGACTGCTAGCGATGGTGAGCATTTTTTCATGTACTTGTTGATTGATTGTATGTCCTCCTCTGAGAAGTGTCTGTTTAGGTCCTTGGCCCATTTGTTGATTGGGTTATTTGTTATCTTATTGTCTAATTTTTTGAGTTCTTTATATACTCTGGATATTAGGGCTCTATCTGAAGTGTGAGGAGTAAAGATTTGTTCCCATGATGTAGGCTCCCTATTTACCTCTCTTATTGTTTCTTTTGCTGAGAAAAAACTTTTTAGTTTGAGCAAGTCCCATTTGTTGATTCTAGATATTAATTCTTGTGCTATGGGTGTCCTATTGAGGAATTTGGAGCCGACCCCACAGTGTGTAGGTCGTAGCCAACTTTTTCTTCTATCAGATGCCTTGTCTCTGGTTTGATATCAAGCTCCTTGATCCATTTTGAGTTAACTTTTGTGCATGGTGAGAGAAAGGGATTCAATTTCATTTTGTTGCATATGGATTTCCAGTTTTCCCAGCATCATTTGTTGAAGATGCTGTCCTTCCTCCATTGCATGCTTTTAGCCCCTTTATCAAATATAAGAAAGTTGTAGTTTTGTGAGTGGTTTCTGTGTCCTCTATTCTGTACCAGTGGTCCACCGCCTGTTTTGGTACCAATACCATGCTGTTTTTGTTACTATTGCTCTGTAGTATAGTTTGAAGTCTGGTATCGCTATACCACCTGATTCACACTTCCTGCTTAGCATTGTTTTTGCTATTCTGGGTCTTTTGTTTTTCCATATGAATTTCATGATTGCTTTCTCTATTTCTACAAGAAATGCTGTTGGGATTTTGATTGGCATTGCATTAAACCTATAGAGAACTTTTGGTAATATCGCCATTTTGATGATGTTAGTTCTGCCTATCCACGAACAGGGTATATTTTTCCATCTTCTAAGATCTTCTTCAATTTCTCTCTTTAGGGTTCTGTAGTTTTCATTGTATAAGTCTTTTACCTCTTTTGTTAGGTTGATTCCCAAGTATTTTATTGTTTTTGAGGATATTGTAAATGGAGTGGTTGTCCTCATTTCCATTTCAGAGGGTTTGTCGCTGATATACAGGAATGCCTTTGATTTATGCGTGTTGATTTTATATCCTGCCACTTTGCTGAATTCATTTATTAACACTAATAGTTTCTTTGTAGACCCTTTTGGGTCTGCTAGGTATAGAATCATGTCATCTGCAAATAGTGATAATTTAAGTTCTTCTTTTCCTATTTTTATGCCTTTAATTTCTTTCGTCTGTCTAATTGCTCTGGCCAGTGTTTCGAGAACTATGTTGAACAAAAGTGGTGAGAGAGGGCATCCCTGTCTTGTTCCAGATTTTAGAGGGAATGCCTTCAACTTTTCTCCATTCAGAATGATGCTAGCCTGGGGCTTAGCGTAGATTGCTTTTACAATGTTGAGGTATGTTCCTGTTATCCCTATTTTTTCGAGAGTTTTGAACAAAAAGGGATGCTGTACTGGAAAGTGTATATTTTTTGTAGTCAGACAGATATGGGTTCAAGATCAGCTTTCACTTCTAATGCTTATGAGAACTTGGACTATTCATTTTAGTTTATTCTTATGAGAAACAAAATGGTATTGGCAATTTCCCATAGAAAGAGAAACGAGTCAATCAATATACCTAGCTGCTTCATATGCAGCATGTGTCAGTCAGTGTTGGTATTAAAATTGGTCCTGGAGTTGGTATTAGTGTTCATATTGTAGGCATACCTCCTTTTTAGTACCTTTATAAATATTTTCAGTCAAGTGGAGATGTATATGAATTTGTATTTCTCAAAGAAATGACTGACAAGTGTGAATCCTGATACTGTGGATTGATATTATATGAGAAGTAAACAACATGATGGTTTAGAATATTATTCTACACGGGCGAGGATGAAAATGGCATCAAATTTTGACAAACATATATTCCCAACATAGAGACGGAATAGGGTGTTCAATTGTTGTCATATTTTTATAAATCATTGTTGTATTTTCATTAAAAAAAGACTGGATAAATTCAGTGTTTGGAATAAACACTCAGCTGAGACATGAGCATGTTTAATTATGTTTACCTTCCTTGATTAGGCTGACAAATGAAAATAATTTTAAATTCAACAAATTTTAGTTGGTCTAATGTTCAAAAGATCTTTTCTTGATAAATATTTGCTACTTGTTAAACATTATGTATATTGCTGCTGCCAAAGATCAACCGTTTAAATGATCTACATAGCTTTTAAAAATGTTTTTCTTTTATTATTTTGTAGAGACTGATTTGAGAAATCCACCAAATACAATTATAATAAATCTATCATACATACATATAAAACTAACAGTGCTGTGTGTTTGTGTGTGTGTGTGTGTGTTGAGCTTTATTTATTATTCTGAAGGTTAAATGGATGCTCCCTGATCATGAAACTCTTGATATATAGGAATTAAATCTTACCTCATTTATTCCACAGGATTTATTATTTTTTAGAGGCAGACAATACTGCATTATGTAGAGGAAAATTAAAGTTGTCAGGCTCATGAATCAAGGCCTTAAGGTGAGATTGCAAGTGAAAGGTAGATATCACAAGAAGGCATTACGTTGCCAATCACTGGTGATTTTTCAAGTCTAGGACTGTGGAGATGGTACTTGGCTGCAAATTAAGATGGAATTCAAAGGCAGTTTAAGTGAGGATAGCATTCAGATCCTATGGTTTCTCTCATGATGAGGAACAATCCCCTTCTCCTTGTTAAAAGAAAAGGTGGTGATCAGGTTTGAGACGCCTCCTGAAATTCTTTGAGCTTCTGCAGAATCTCTGGAGCATTTATCTCCAACTCACTTTTTCTTAGGTTTTACTGTACATATCAGGATTATTATGTACCTTGAGTATATAAAATATAAATTTTTTTGACCTTGCAAACTTTGAGTTACAAATAACTTTCTGAAATGGAACAGTTGCATAATTTGGAAAATATTTCTGCAGTTTTCAGTCAAGTAGTGAACATTAGCCCAGAATATACATAATTTTTATTGTGGTAAAAATGTAGAGAAAGATAAATTTACAGCACGTTGACAAGTTGCCCAGGACATCCTACATAGGAATAATTGCATAAAATGTGAATTATCTATTCAACTCTTGGGCAAAAGTTGAACATTAGCAATGATACACATATTTTACTGCAATAAAGGTTTTATGAGAAGATAAAATTACATCGGCAAAATAGTGTTCTTCTTTCTTTGAGAAATCAATTCAATTCTGGCCAATATTCTCATCACATTTCTGGAAGTTATTTTTGACACTGGCCTGTAATAAGGACATATCATGATCAATTATTTAATAGTTTCGGAATTAGACCATTGTTCAACTATAGTTATCAGCTCCTGTACACTCATTTTCATTCTTGATAACTTATTTTCAACAATGACAATGGAAATGAACATATCCTTTTTTCATGAAAAGATGCTAATTTAAAATTAAATATGCAAATTCTTTGCAAACTTATGATGGTCTTGGACCTCTAAAATAATGTCTTTAGAGGGAAAAAATAGTTTGTCGCATTATCATTTCCTCTGTATTTTAGAATGTTGTAAGAGAAACTGTTTTTGAATGACGGTATAACAAACCTGTTATAAATGTAGCTTACTATGATATCTTATTCCCTCTCCCTTTTATTACACCTGTGACAAAGAAATGCTCTAGCTCCACGGATTAGAAGGGAAAGTTTCTGAGATGAATTATCTTAATCTTTTCTGACACTTCCTGGACCTTCAATTATTAAGTACAGGATATTGACTCTTAAACATGGGGAATGAGGGAGAAGAAATTGCTATGTACTAAAATTTCTAAGATAGTCTCAGTCCTCATTTTAATATTTGATAAAACTGTGTACATGATGTGACATTCCAGATTAGACTGCAATGTTCATTCCTCCATTTTTTAGTGGAGAAAATGGTATCACTTCATATAGCTATGCTTCATTTTCTTTGATGCTAATGTAGCAATGATTATAATCTCTATCATAGGAAGGAGTACATACTGATTTAAAGAGATAATTGAGAAATAAATGATAATTCTGGAGCACATAATACTTGATTAATGATAGCATAAGTACATCCAAATTAAGAATTATTTTCAACACCATTACACATTTCTCATTTGCTCCAACGAAGTTGAAGTTTAGCAGAGAAAAATTCTGGGAGGATAGTGCCAAACTGAAATCATAAAAAAATTCCCTAATGCAAGACTCAAGAATCCAGTAATATATAGGCAGATCAACCACAAATGAACTATAGCAATTTGAGTCACTTGATGGCAATCCAGGGAATGAAAGAATAAACTTAAAATTAAAAACAACACCATAGCTACATAATTAAAGTGACTTTCTGCCTAATTAACTTCTGTAATGCAAAAGTAGTATGTTGATACTCAGGGTTATTGAATTTATGTGTTTCACATTTTTATTATGAAACCTTCTAATTTAGATAATCCAAAATTGTACTGAACAATTTTTATTATTTTAAAATATTTCAGGATGGGTAGTCAGATATTATGCATATATTTCAATACTGTAAGTTACATAAAGAGAAATTCTACTCTAAGAGGGCTGTATCATTTTTATTAGAAAATACAAACTTAGGAGTTCTACTGTCTTTACCTCTGATTGACACTAGGTGCATCACTAACTGTTGGAAATGGATTTCCACTAGTGAAACGGGAGGCTTACTAATTAACATAATGTGTGTTGTAAATGAGCTTTCATTGGTGAAATTGATGGTATTTGTGAAACTTGAATTGGGGAAAACATTTAACTGATTCTCCATATTATGTGAATTGGGTCTTAAAATGTATGGAGACATGATCTTTTCTTTTTTTCTCTTTCCCTTACTTTTTTATCCGGAATTTCCTCCATTCTTCCTTCCCTTTTTCACTCTGCCTCCATTTTCCTTCTCTTCCTCTTTTCCTTCTTTCTTTTTTTTTTTCTCACTAAGTTTGCAGTCAGTTGAAGAATTTTTTAAAATGTGAACTCTATGAAAATGTGAAACAGGTTTTTGGAGTAAAGTTTTCTTTGTCTTTAATTTGGCTTATGCATATGCTTCCTTCAGTTTGCCTGGTACTTGTCATCAGTGTAGAGAATGAATCTAGTTCTAAGTTCTATGTGAGGTGCAGGTATGTAGACCCACATGATAGATCTTTGTTTAAATCTAAACTCTCTCTCTCTCTCTTAATAATTATATGATGATTGTAGCTGATATGTGAATCTTGATTTCTGTGAGAACACATCACTTTTAGGGTGCTTTACCTACTAATTGAGATAGCTTGCATAAAGCTCCTAGCATGGTGTTTTATCCATAGTAGGTTTTTAATAACCACTAACTCATTAACTCATTTCTTCCCCCCAACTTGACATTGCTGCCTATGGTGAATATGTGTTTACTTGACTGGGCTGAGATACCCAGATAACGTATATTATTTCTGGGTGTGTCTGTATTTTCATAAGAGAATAGCATTTCATTTAGGGAAATGAATAAAAGCAGGTGGCCTTCCACCATGTGAATGGGTAACATCTAATCTGTTGAGAACTAAAATACAGCAAAAAAAAAAAAAGAAAGAAAGAAAAGCAGAGGAAGGGTAAACTTGCTCTTTTGAGCTGAGACACCCATCTTCTGTCTAGACATTGGCACTCCTGGTTCCTTGGCTTTTGGATCAGATCATGACATACACCATCAGCCATTCATTCTCAGGCATTTGGACTTGGGATTCATTCTACTGGCTTTCTTGATTCTCCAGCTTGCAGTCCATGGGACTTCTTGGTCTCTGCAATTGCATCAGTCAGTTCCTATAGTAAATCTCCTCTCATCTCTACTGGTTCTATTTCTTTGAAGATCTCTAACATACTGCCTTTGAAAATATAAGTTGTGTGTGTGTGTGTGTGTATACATATATATATATGTATATATATATATATATATATATATATATATATATATATATATAAAGGTTCACTTACTTTCTGTTAAGATTTATTGAAGTATAGTAAGTATAATCAGGTACTTTAAAGTGTACAACTTGACTAGTCTTGACTTATGAATATTCTTGTGAAAGCCATCCACTTTTATAGGCCACAACATTTTCCATTTGAAATCCCTTGTGCAATTTGTGGTTAGCTAGTTTTTCTGTCCCACTTTCTCTATTGTCTGCTTAAATTACAGCCAGGCTATATATGATCAGATCTGAACTTTTGAGCCAGGCCTATACTTCAACATTTAGTCCTTACATTTTTCTCTAGCCTTATTTCTCTTGAATTCTTCATTATAGCAATGGGTTTGTTCTTCCAGTATGCCTGTAACAAGGCCATATGGTTCTCTAGAAAGTACTATTCTGCCGGATAGGCATCTTGTCTGTTAGAATCTTACTGTTCCTTTACATTATCAGCTGAAATCTCATATCATTTATGAAGAAGTATCATGATGGTAACATTCTTCCTTTTGGTTACCTCAACTACTTTGTACCATGGTGTTTGCTACATGAATGTAGGGTACTTGAATAGATCCCAGGTCAGTGTCCTATACAGAGTAGGAATTTAATAAATGTTATTTCAATAAAACAAAGTGAATTGAATAGCTTGACTCACTACTACATTTATTTATTCACATACTTGACAGATACTTAACACTTTATCAGGGCACATAATATGTAAAGGCTGAGTGGAGGGGATATAGGTATAAAAGAAGCATCATCTCCCCCACAATCTGGTGAGGGTAGAAAAGTGAGCAGAGACAGTCACAGCTCAGTACAAGGTGTGCAATAAAGATGAGAATTGGGTCAATGACAGCTCACTGCTTGGATTCAGCTCCACTTGCTCAGTGCCCTGTGGGGAGGTATTCCAGTGGTGTCAGAGCTGATGTTGCAAGCAGAACTGGAAATTTATATTTTTAGATGTACTCTCATTTTGTAATGTGGGCTCAGGTTTCTTAGACATGATTTTGACTAAATGGAATGATTTTGAGGCATGGCTGCAGCCTGCAGAACATCAGTTTATGAATTCTGCTCTTCTACATTAGGCAAGGTAATGTCATACTCACTTGTGATATGGAAGGAGCCTACCAGTGGGCCCAAGATAACATCACTAAGAAGGACTTTGTGCTGTGTGATGTGGTCTGGGAACTACTTTTCTATCAACTCGCCTACTTCCTCTCCTGTGCCCTCTAGTGTCAGGGCATCTCAGAATTCTATTTAGAATTCTCTACAGTCTACACATACCCTGAACTGAGGCCAACTCCCAGATGTTAAATTTTTTAGCTTCATGGTAGAGAAATAGTTCTACATTATACTTATTAAAGAAGAAAAACAAAAGATAGATCAAGAACATGCTCTATTTAAAACCTTTGTAGAGACCATATTATCTTTAGAAGTGAAAAATATTCTTAAGTATTTAATATGCAGCCGTGAGGTCCCAGTCTCTTATTTATAGCTCCTTTTTTGGCCCTTTATATTAATCATAGCTCAGTTGATGATAACAGAAACTTCTTTAGAAACTTCTCTGGCATTTTACAAAGGAAGTGACTTAATATAGGGAATTCGGTGTTTAGAAAATTACTGTTGATCTAAGAGACTGGGTCTCCAGGATTGACTCTCAATGAATAGCACAGAGCTATATGGCCACAAGGGTTGGCTGTATCTCTGCTACACTCAGGATGAACATGCTGTATAGTTCTGAGATCTGGAAATCAGGAAGCAGTTGCCAGGTGACTGCAGGTACACACAATCCTAGCTGAACTCCAGGGGTAAGGTGTATGTGACCAGTTCAGAGAGAACCCACATTTATTAGATAGACATGCAAATATTTTGCATGCCAGCATTCCCTCTCTACCTAGGAGATTTCTAAATTCAAATAAGAAAGATGCATCTTATTAGTGAAACTTGTATAGTATTTGGAACGATCAACCTCAACATAATCTTTTACAAATGCAATTTCATTTTATATTATTGAACTTTCAGAACATCATTTATTATTTATTTAAACTTGTGTCTATTTTTTAATTAGAGCTTTATATTATACATGTCCTCGTTTTTAAAATATATTTTTAATATAAAATAATGTACTAGAATTTTTTAATTAAAAATAGATACGGGGCTCCTATACTGCAGAAAAAGATGTTGAGTCCACCTACCTTCTATGTTCGTTACTTTGATATCCACGTGAGCTCTCTTTGCACATGTAACCTTCAAAACAACAACTGCTTATTGGTGTAGGGGGAAAAATCACATTCTCAATTGCCAGAAATAATGGTAATTTGCTCCAGGAAGGTGACTATATTGGAACAGCAGTGAAAATTGGAGTCATCACCTAATTAAGTGATGATAAATTATGTTCATAAAATCATCTCTTTTAAACAAATATTTGGCTTAAGAACAGTTTTATAGAAAAATTGCACAAATAGTATAAGTATTCACATTTACCCTATGCATACATTCCCCATCTCTAATATATTGTTATATAATCTGTCACAGTTGAACAATATTCATACATCATCATTAGCTAGAGTCCATGTTTTATTTGGATTTTCTTAGTTTTTGCTTAAAGCCCTTTGTTCCTGTACCCTGTCCAGGATAGTGCATTATGTTCATTTATTAGATCTCCTTAGATTCCTATTTCTGACAGTGTTTCTGACTTTCCTCCTCCTCCTCCTCTTCCTCCTCTTCCTCCTCCTCCTCCTCCCCCTCCTCCTCCTCCTCCTCCTTCTTCTTTTTTTCAAATAACTTTGACAGTTTTAAGGACTACTAGTCAGGTATTTTTTTCAATATCTCAATTTGGATTTGTCTGATGTTTGTCTCATGGTTAGACTGGGGGCTGTGGGTTTTGGGAGGAGAACCCCAAAAGTGAAAAGCCACTCTCATCATATCATATCAAAGATATAATTTACCCCCATGATTTACCACTGTTGGTGTTATCTGTGGTCAATTAGATAAAGTGGTTCATATATCTGTCTTTGGAACAGATCAAATAGTGTATTACCTGGGTATGTTAAATGAATTAATACTGCTGCAACTTCCAAATTTTTTTTGTGATGGCCCTACTTTCCATATGCAGCATTGATCTCATTTCCTGCTCTTGGTATAGAGGAGCTTAGTACTGCCCACATAAGAATGCTCACTCTGCAGGACAGGAAACCATTGCGGGATTTTTCAGTTTGTAGGTATGTTTTCTAACTATGTAGTTCTACTGTGAGACAAACTCAGGTTAAAACTCCACTTATGGGCTGGGGATGTGGCTCAAGTGGTAGCGCGCTCGCCTGGCATGCGTGCGGCCCGGGTTCGATCCTCAGCACCACATACCAACAAAGATGTTGTGTCCGCCGAGAACTAAAAAATAAATATTAAAAAATTCTCTCTCTCTCTCTCTCTCTCTCTCTCTCTCTCTCTCTCTCCTCTCACTCTATCTTTAAAAAAAAAAACTCCACTTATGATATAATTCCTATACACCCCCTCTCTATAGGTAGGCCCTAATGGTTTATGTTCCCAGAAATGAACAATTAGCTCAGAGGCAATGTTAACAACCCCCTAATCTGGGAACACTGGGGAACATGACCCCCCCTTTCCTCAGTGTGGAGTCATTAGAGTCAATGGTTTCAGTGCTCCTGTCAACCCACCCAGACCACTGGAGATTGAAGCAGGCCCCTGTCATCCCTCTCTGAGGCTCAACAGTGTTCATTAGTCCTCTCTCCTTATCAAAAGGGAGCGAGTTTGGTGATAGCAGTCAGGGTTCATATTGCTACTTGATCTTTTCTATAAACTTGACGTTGCTATCACCAGAAGGCTGATGAGAGAACATTTTTAAGTAGTCCTTTCCTTTAGTAGGAAAATATCTTTTCTAGTTGCAATTAGTTTAATAACCAGATGAGTGGTTTTGATATTAAGGGTTCTTTTTATGATAGGAAAAAAAAAGAGATGAAAAGAAGAAAATTCAGGTATGTTTTTTTTTTAAAAAAAGCATTTATATTTCTGTCCCTAGGGAAGTATATTCATGTTTTATCTTTATATGCTTAAAATTTCCCCAGGTTTGTTGAGGTATGATTGACAAATGATCTATATTTCAAGTGAACAGCATGATGTTTTAGACACACACACATATGTATAGCTATATAATAGAGTAAAATGTTTACTACTAACATATCAATCATCTAACATAGTTACTTTTTGCGTGGCGAGAACACTCTAGATCTGCTCCCATCAAATTTCAAGTATATAATATGCTATTACTGACTGTAGTCACCAAATTGCACACTAGGTCTCCAGAACTTTTCATCTTAAAAACATACATTTGTACATTTTAATCAACATTTTCTCCACACTTCCAGGTCCTGTTAACTGCTGTTCTGCTCTGTTTCTATGAGTTCAACTTTTTCAGAAGGAAGGAAGTATTATTTTTTTTTAGAAAAAGATACTAGAGCATACATCAAATAGAGAATAGATAAAGTATAATAAAGATCAACAAATCTACTTTAAAAAAAATAAAACTGATGAATTTAGTTAGATGAACTAATAAGAGGAGAAAAAAGACAAAAAAAATCAGGAATGAAAGAGGAAACATTCCAACTTATATCACAGGGAGCAAAGAATCATAAGAGACAGCTATCAACAATTGTTCACCAATAAATTGATAACCTAGAGGAAATGGATAAATACCTAAAAACATATAACCTACATAAGATATAACATATCTTACAATATGTTATACCGTATGTTCATATCCATAGATGTAGAAAAATACTGACAGAATTCAACATCCTTTTGTGATAAAAACTATAAAAATTAGGATAGAAGGAATACAACTTAATACAATAAAGACTATATATCAAAAGCCCACAGCTAACATATTGAATGGTAAAATTAAAACTTTCCCTTTATGAACAGGAAAAAGATGAGGATAAAGAGATTGCCAGTTCCATTCAATATTAACACTGGAAGTCTTAAGTAGAACAATCAGGAAAGAGAAGGAAAAACAGGCAAACTAGAAAGGAAGATGTTAAGTTGTCCTTTTGTGAAGATGACATAATCTTACATATAGAAAATTCTAGACTCTACCACAAAACTATTAGAATAAACAAATTCAGTAAAGTTTTAGAATACAAAGGAACATTCAAAATCAGTTTTATGTTTCTATACACTGACATCAAGATATCAGTAAAAAATCAAGAAAACAATCCCATTTATAATAGTATAAAATAATTAAAATCTGGGCTGGGGATGTGGCTCAAGCGGTAGCGCGCTCGCCTGGCATGCATGTGGCCCGGGTTCCATCCTCAGCACCACATACCAACAAGGATGTTGTGTCCGCAGAGAACTAAAAAAAAAATGAATATTAAAAAAAATTCTCTCTCTCTCTCTCTCTCTCTCTCTCTCTCTCTCTCCTCTCTCACTCTCTCTTTAAAAAAAATAAAGTACTGATTTATAATATCACTTTTAAAAAAATAATTAAAATCTTTATACTTAAAAATAACATTGATGAAAGAAGTTATAGAAAACACAAATAAATGGAAGAAAAATCTGTCATCATGCTAGAAGAACCAATACTGCTAAAATATCCATACTACCCAAAGCAATTTGCAGGCCCAATACAATCTGTATCAAAATTTCAGTGACATTTTCAGAGCAATACAAAAAAAAATCCTATAATTCCTATGGAACCATAAACCCCCAAATAACTAAAGTAATATTTTAAAAAATTCTTTTTAGACATACATGACAGTAGAATGCATTTTGATATACATACATGGAGTACAACTTATTCTAATTAGGATCCCATTCTTGTGGTTGGACATGATGTGGAGTTACCCTGGTCATGTGTTCATATATGAAGATTGGAAAGTTACATCTGATTCATTCTACTGTCTTTCATATTCCTATCTCCCACCCCTTTCCCTTCATTTCCCTTTGTCTGGTCCAATAAACTTCTATTCCCCACTTCTTATGGTGTGTTAGTGTCCTTACATTGTAGAGAACATTTGACCTTTGGTTTTTTAGAATTGGCTTATTTCACTTGGCATGATATTCTGTGGTCCCATTCATTTACCAGAAAATGACATAATTTCATTCTTCTTTATGACTAAGTAGAACTTCATTATGTGTATATACCACATTTACTTTATCCCCTCATGTTATGAGGGACACCTAAATTGGTTGCATAACTTATCTATTGTGAATTTCACTGCTATAAACATTGGTATGCATGTATCACTAAATATGCTGTTTTTAGATATTTTGGATAAATACCAAGGTGTGAAACAGCTAGGTCAGATGGTGGCTCCATTTCTAGTCCTTTGAGGAATCTCCACACTGCTTTCCAAAGTGGTTGTACTAATTTGCAGTTCCATCAGAAATGCATGAGTGTACATTTTCCCCCACATCCTCACCAGCATTTATCATAAAACAATTACATTTTTAAAATAAATCATAGACATAAATCTTTATGACCTTGGATTAGGCAAATTTATTTTAGATATGAGACAGGACACCAAAAACGTAAAGGATAAAATAGAAAGTAGGTAAATTGAACTCATTTAAAATTTAAAATGTTTATGCTTAAGGACACCATTAAGAAAGTGAAAAGGCAACTTATAGAAAGGGAGAATATATTCAAAACTCACATATCTAGGAAGGGTCTTATATTTAGAATTCATCAAGATTTCTTGCAAATCAAGAAGAAGACAAAATAACTCAAATAAAAATGGGCAAAAGATCTGAATAGACATTCCACCAAAGATTACCATTGGTTGATAAGCATATGACAAGGCATTGAACATCACCATCCATCAGGGAAATGCGAATCAAAATGTCATTGAGGTATGATGTCATATCCATTAGGATGGCTCAAATAAAGACTAATAATAATAAGTGTTGACAAGGAGGTAGAGAAGTAGCAACCCTCACATACTACAAGTGGCAATGTAGAATTATGTAGCCAATTTGGAAAATAGTTCTGCAGTTCTTCAAAAGGATAAACATGAAGTAACCAAGATACTGAAACTCAATAATTTCACTTCTTTTATGTATGTAAGAGGATGAAAATGTGTGTCCATACAAGATGTTGTACAAAAATGTCCACAGCTGAATTATTTATGATAGCCCCAAAGTAGAAACAGTCCAAATGTCTATCAACTGAGGAATGGATACCTAGATAACCATACATAAACACTGAGCACACAAATAATATTGCTTTGAAGAATATGGAATGCCATTTGGCTACAAAAAGTAATGATACTTGAAATAATATGAGTGAACTTGGAAACATTGTGTTAGGTGAAAGAAGGTAGTTCTGCATCTTCTGTGAATCCATTTGTGTGAGATGTGCAGAATAGGCAAATCCATAAAACCAGAGAGTGTATCCATGGATACAGGGGTTGTAGAGAGAGTTAGGGGGAAATAGAGACTGGACCTTGGGGCTGGAGTTGTGGCTCAGTGGCAGAGCAGTTGCCTAGCATGCATGAGGCACTGGGTTTGATCCTCAGCACCACATGAAAATAAATAAATAAAAATAAATAAAGGTATTGTGTCCATTTACAACTAAAAATGTTGAGAGAGAGAGAGAGAGAGAGAGAGAGAGAGAGAGAGAGAGAGAGAGAAAGGAAGGAAGGAAGGAAGGAAGGAAGGAAGGAAGGAAGGAAGGAAGGAAGGAAGGAAGGACGGACCTTAATAGGTATGTCATTTCTTCTGGGAGTGATGAAATGTTCTGAAATTGATTTTGGTAAAGGATATGTGACTTCATAAATATACTAATATCATTAGATTGTGTATCTTAAATGGGTGAGTTATACAGATAAGTGAACCATATCTTACTAAAGCTGTTATTAAAAAAAAACAAAACAGACGATGGCTGGGTTTGAACACTTCTTAATCACTGATAACATTGGATTTATCATTTCTGAGCCTTGTTTTTCTTAATTGTAAAGTGGACAGAACAAAACTATCTGCTATAAAGAGTTGTATTAAACAAGAAATGTAAAACACAAGGTCAGATCAGTAGCTACTATGTAGAATGTGCTTATTAAATGTTAGTTGAGATTCATTATTCTGTATCAATAAATATTTTTAAATGATTTAGTATTCATTAGAGGTATATACCTTAATTTACTTAATCAATAAAATTAATATTTTAATTATATCTCTATATTTTGCTTTCCTTAATATAAATATGGTAAAAGTCACCCAGATTATAACTTGGCAAATATTAGGTATACAGTGAATATTATATATAAAAGAATAAATTGTATGCATAATTAATAAACTATGAAAATTAACATAATGAAATATTTGTGGCCTCGCTTCAAAAGTTTGTTGGGACGAATTTCTAAAAGTAGAACATGTAATTATTTTCAGGCTTATTTGTATGAACTGGATGATTGCCACAGGAAGATTTTGCCAGTTTCCATTCCCTCTAGCTGACTATGAGCCTGTCTGCTGTCCTGTATAGAAGGTAATACTTTCTTATTCTCTGTAACAGAAGCACACATGTAGGCTGAAATAACCATGACATATTATTAAAGCAAATAATTTAAAGATCCTTTCTTTATTTTTCATTATATTGTTTTATGACTGTCTGAAGTAGCTGGTAGAATTTCCAATTCATTGGGGTTTTTTTTAGAGTTTTTTTGGAACTCAGGGGAAATTAGTTATGCTTTCAGATATATGTACCTCTTCTATGGCCAAGGGACTCTGCTGAATGAAATCAGGACTCTTGGGGCTTTTGATAACAGGAAACCAAACCTGTGAAAATAGGCATAGTGTCTGAGAGAAATACCCACATCCAGCTGGAAGTAAAATGTCTAGACAACTTCTGAGGGACTATATTGACAATTTATTAGTATTTAAGTTTACAAAAAAATGTAGCTTTCACCCATTTTTATCATCTGGGAATATTAATGAGGTTATTTCACAGAAGTTCTAAATGTTGACAATTTGTTGGCATTACTCTAATCATGGTGGTGGAGGGAAATGGTGTGCTAGTTAATCTGAGCCACTATGATATCATTTGCTCAAATTATCTTGGTTTTCTATCAGAGTAACACATGCATCTGTTAACAAGAGACACATCTTATTATCAGAATTTTCATCATAACAGCAAATATAAAAAGAGCACTTCTGGTATACAAAAAAATCAGGAATGCACACTGTTGTCTTTAAAGGGGCTTTTGGTTTCTAGAGGAGGGGTGTCATTATTACAAAGATTATTACCCAGATACTTTGCATGAATGAGGAAGGAGATGTCTTATCAAATGTGAGAGGCAGATACTACCATTTAAAATAAGAAACATGAAATTTAGTTTCTTTTTGTTGTTATTTGTGAGACAAAATGATATATGTGAGATAATGGGCAAAAGAAGAACAGAAAAAGGTGAGAAAAAGGACAAGGCAGAGGTAAGAAAAGTGTCAAGACACCATCAGTTGTGCCTACATAAGACCACTGTGTACAGAATACATCTCTCAATGTTCCAAGAGTACTATGATCCTCATAGATGAGATGGATCTTTTCCGTAAGTATAGCTTGGACAGATATTTTCTGAGATATCTATTTGACTAATATAGAGCACTTCAGAAGACTTTTGGAATTCCCAAAACACAGGATAATCTGTCTGTGAAGAACAGGTAATGTAGATGAAGACATGGAATAAACATGGGACATGTAAATTTTTGTAAGGATTTTTTAAAAAGTGGGCTTACCTACAGACCAAATGCTAAATCTTTTCTCAGGGGGAAAATATCTTCTTTTAACCAAGTATAGAATTTAATAATGGATAAATGTATAGACATTAATAGGAGGAAAAATCTAACTTCCTCTATGTAGACTACAATATGCATCTTTAAATTAATACTAGAGGGTCATACTAGGGTCAGTAAGGTAGAAATGTACAGGGAAGATCTGAATTCTTGAGGGCTTCCAGTGTAAGATCTTGGAGCATGTACAAAAAGAGCCTGTATTTGAACAAAAGAAATCAAAGAGTCTTCCAAACAAAGGAAGTGACAATGTATAGGTTCTTTCTCCAATTTCTGTAATACCATGGATTACAGGTTTTACCATCAGAGTTTAGTAACTTCTTTAGGGAGGTAGGTAAGGAACAAGCCATAAAAGGAATGTTTAAATCAATGTTTCATCCCTGTTCAAATTTTTATGGTTTGAAGAAAAAAAAAATACATTTTGTAATTTAATTGTACTATTTAGGAAAGGTTAAATTATGTGGTCATAACAAATATCTGCCCCCCCCCAAAGATGCCATAGGTTTAAAACAAACAAAGAACAAAGCTTTAGTTTACACACAGGCCACACCTACTTTGTGTATTGATGGGGGTTTTCCTTTATGTCACCTCACTCAGAGATCCAGGCTAATGGAGATCTCATTACCAGAACCCCTTGGTTATGTCAGCACTGGCAATTAAAGGTCAGGATTGACACCTGTCATGTCCATACTTTGTTGGCCAAGGTAGGTAGGTAGGCCTGTTGCCTAACTGTAGGAGCAGGGAGGAAGCCTCCTGTTTGCTCAGAAGCAGAATTATTTGATGTTGATGAATAGAAGTCATGGATACCATGTTGTAAAGTATGAAAACTGGATCCTTTTGGATTAAAAAAAAAATTATAGTGAAAACAATGTTTTTCGTGCCTTCAGCTCTGTCACATTCCTTGAAACTATACCAATTAAAGATTCATTAGTTTTAATATGGTCATCCTTAAAATGTAAGTTCCCTAGAGAGTAAACACACCATCAGCAATTAAGGTCTTAGAATGTATGAAGACTATTACTTTTCCTCTGATACTTAGTTTAGATAAGCCTCTGTGGGAAGGAGATATTTTGAAGCAGGGTGACAGCTAATTTGATTCAAGCATGTGTTATGAGAATCTGGGCATGGAGTGGCCTAAGCGTGAGTAAACAAGAGGACCATGTCCCATACAAAAGGAGGGATGTGGTTTACAAATGAAAGCAAGTTGTCATCCAGACAACTGTGCCTAAGGCCAGTCCTGAAACACGACAAGCAAAACTGCAAAACCACAGCCCTGATAACTTAAGGGGAATTGGTTGTTTTTCAAGTATTTAGTATAGTTTAAAAATGTTAACTTGAGTGCTTTTACATAAAACTTTTCCTATTTTTATTGATTTTATTCTATTTGTTCTTTTTCTCATGCATAACCTTTCTTAATAACATAAACATTTATTTAAAATTAGCTTTTTATTATGTTACCCATATTTACTATGGTTGCATAAAAAGTTCCATTTGAGAAACATTTGGAAAGGGGTTTAATTATATGCTGTGTCTTTTTCAAGAATTTGGGTGGGAAAAATCTGGGTTCAAATCTTATTTTTTCTAGTTGTGCCATTATTAGCAAATTACTTAAAATTCTTCAAATTTCAGTATATAATCTAAGAAATAGAGGTGGTAATATGAAAGATGCCTGCCTTACAGAATTATTGTCGCATATGAAGTTCTTTATGTAGACATGTTATAAATATATTATAAAAATTCTCATTAAAATATTAGTATTGTTTAGAATGTTACTCATACCTTTTTTTTTCTTTATCAATTAAACTGAGTTATAATTTGCATACCATAATTAACAAATTTTAAGGGTGTTTAAACAAATTTTTATGTTCAATGATTTTGAAATATATATACACACATATATATACACATACATATATATATACACATATATATGTATGTATCTGTCATCATCCCTAGAATCAAGATTTAAAACACTTTCATAACTTTAGAAATTTCCTTTGTGCCTCTTTGATGTCATTTGCTAATCCTGGTGTCTGGTCCTGGTAACCACTGACTTTACTGTCAATGTGGATCAGTTCTATGGGCATAGCATTTCATATGAAAGGAGTCACAGTATGTATTAACATGAATCTAGCTTCCTTTATTCAGCATAGTATTTTTGAGATTCATTTGTGTTATTGCACGTCAGTGGCTCCTTCCATTTTTTTGTTTGCTGAATACTCCCCTGTTGTACAGATAGAATATAAGTCACTTATCCACTCACCAGTTGAAGAATATTGAAGCCATTTCTAGATTTTTGGCTTTCATGGCCAACACTGTTTTGAATATTCTTTTATGATAAGCCTTTTAGAGAAAATGAACTTTTAATTTCTCCTGCATAAATACTTAGGAATGAAATTTCTGAGTCTTTTGGTAAATGCATATTGAGTTTCTAAAAGAAACTGCCAAACTGTTTTCTGAAGTAGCTCTGCTATTTTATATTACCCAGCATAACTCTAGGAGAATTTCAGTAGCTCCACATTATGAATTACATTGGTTTCATGTGATTGTTTTAATTATACCATTCTAGTAGAGCTGAAATTGTACCTCATTTTGGTTTTAATTCTGCATTTTCCTGATGACTAATGATATTAAACATCCCATGTGTATATTTGTCCTTTCCATAGCCTCTTTTGTGAAGTTGTCTGTAAAGATTTTTGCCTGTCTCTTTTTATCATGTTGTTTGTCCAGTTATTATTGAGTTGCAAGAGTTCTTTATATATTCTGGATAAAAATAAAAATTGTTGGTTAAATATATGTACTACAAATGGTCTCTCTACATCTGTGATTTACTTTTCATTTTCTCAGATAACACATGTTAAACTTTAATGAAGTAGAATTTAGAATTTTTTAAATGAGTTATGTGCTCTTTGTGCCCTCTTTAAGAAATCTTTGCCTTCCTCAGGTTACCTAGATTTCACTTATTTTCCCTAACACATTCATATTTGTTACTTTTGTATTAAAAGTTTTGCTCTTTTTCCAGCTAATTATTATATATCGTGTGAAATAAAATTCAACATTCATTTTATCTGTTGTTATAGCATATTTGTTGAAAAAATAATAATTTCTCCATTGAATTATCTTGGTGTCTTTGCTAAAAATAAACTAACAGGGGACACACACACACACACACACACACACACACGGGTTTATTGGTTTATTTATGGCTTCTATTCTTTTTCATTGATCTCTATGTCTGTGGTTATGCCAATACCATAGACTGTTATTTACTGTAACTTTATATTAAGCCTTGAAATCAGCTAATGCAAGTCTCCAACTTCGTTATTTTACTAAATTGTTTTGTAGGGAAGATTGAATGTACTGATTCCTGATGTTACTTCTAATGCTAACATCAAAATAATTGTCATAAAGAAAGAATATTGAGTGAGGCAATATAAACTTGTTAAAGCTGCTTCTACTAGAAATTGTGAGAAGGAGGATAAAAACATGTTTCATAGGGGAGGTAGAAAAGAAAGTTACACAAAGATGTAATCAGAAATGAGGACAACCATTTTTATTAAGACAATATATTTAAATGATATATTCAACTATTAAGAAGAAAATACTTGGATTACATAAAAAACAGATTTTTATTTGGTGTTTATAAAATGTATATGAGAAAAAATAGTGGTACCAGGATGTTCAAAATTAAAGGATAAACCAAAATGCCAATTGAAGAAAATAAAATTTGCAATTTAAACCTTCAAAAAATGTATGCAAACTGAGGATGCAGTAAATGTAACTGATTAAATGTGAAATCCACAGTGAGGACAATCATTTACCTTCTTCACTGGCATAACACTAAATTGCATAAATGAAACAAAAATAGAAGCCAAACCACTTGGCATTAGAAACTTCTAACTAGTTTTTGGGCCACAGAAAAAAATCATAATAGATAAATAACACCAAGAAAAATTTTTAGAAATAAATATGAAAATAAGAAAATCTAAAATGAACAGATAACAGGTCAATTTTAAAATTAGATGATTAATAAAATAAAGTTAATATAAAAAATAACCAAAGTTATAAACCAAACCACCAACACCACCCTGGATGATACCCTCATGGAAATTCTTGTTTTCATCACACAGCCAATGGATATGTTTAGGTATCACCACTGAGTTATATGGAACAAGTGGATCATTTCATGTGCTCCTGGAACTCAAGTTTGATTTTAAAAAGTCATCATTAACACAAAAATATTAAGGGCAATTTTCCTTCGATAGATATTGTTATATGCAATATACACTAATTTTTAAAAATATTTGTTTATTTTTTAGGTGTAGATGGACACAACACAATGCCTTTATTTTTATGTGGTGCTGAGGAGTGAACCCGGGTCCCGCCCATGCTAGATGAGCGCTCTACTGCTGAGCCACAACCCCAGCCCCAACTAATTTTTTTTGAAATTAAAAATAGACTAAAATAATGAAAATGGTAATTTTAAATAAAAGACTGGGTTTGGGTCTGCCCATAGACAGGTAGATATGAATCTCAAACAACAAAGTTTGAACTTTAGTAAGTCAGTTAACCTCTCTGAGATTCACATCTCTTATATGCTGAATAAAATGTGGACCTCTACTAATGGACTGTGAGAATTAAAAAAGAAGAATGTGCATGTGAATGTACCTGTTAAATCATGAAGGATTGTAAACTGTAGGTATTAATAAGAACAGCACTGTGTTCCTACTTGATTTAAGAAGCTCGAGTATATAGTCTTGGTTTTGGAATATTGGGGGATGCTGATTTCCTTTGGGAGAGGAGACAGAATAACTTTGTGCATTCCTGCCTTGGAGAGTGTTATCTAGAGCATCAGTGATTTGCAGAGACAAAATTGCTGGATATATCTTTTGCAGTTTTTTTTCTTCTTCAACATGTCAACAGCATTTGCTTCTTTCTCATCTCTTCTCCCTGATGCTCTGTGGTACAACTGAATGCTTCCCTGAGGATGAGTGTCCATTGCAGTCCATGCATGTGTAAATATGTGTCCATTCCACCACTGTCTTTGCTACATAGAGAATGCAGTCACAGGATACACAGGAGACAGATGTGAGCAGAATAAATGGGTGGCACACATTCTCCCAGTGGCTCAAATATCACTGTCTCCAGCCCACAATTAACAAATCCTGTATTTAATTCAAATCATTTGATTTTGATCAAGAATTAACTGGTTGAAATGTAACAGTGACATTTATAGTGCCCCCACTCCTGTTCATCTCTCTCCAAGGTCCCTATTCTTTTTTTTTTTTTTAATTGTTGGTCGTTCAAAACATTACTCCAAGGTCCCTATTCTACTCCTTAAAATACTGGAGGCTTTTAGGTTATTTTTCACTTCAACAACTTTGTTTGGCTCATTTGAGGACATGTTACTGCATCTCGCTCCTAAGTCTGCTATTGTTTTGTGGAGACCTTGGGTAGTAAAGACATTTGGCATAGCTATGGAGAATTATTTCAGCTCAGATGTCAAATTTATATTAGACTTGGCCATGAGAAACAGGAACAGAGAGAGTCTGAGGTTTATAAAAAAAAAAAACCCTCACTTTGAGGTAGTATCTTTTCTACCTTAGTCTTTTAAAAGGTATACATAATTGATTATAAAGCCCCCAGGGCTCAGGGAAATGACCTTAGAATAGCAACTGTCCTTATTTAATAATAATTTGCTCTCATTTATTTAATTTCATTTTAATTTTTATTGACAGATAATTGTACATCTTTATGGGACACAGTGTGATGAATGTGTTGGAACATTTGTGTACATTGTGTATTGATCAAATTAAGATAATTATCTATCATCTCAAACATCCATCATTGCTTTGTGAAGAGAACATTTAAAAAATCTTTTCTTCTTGCAATATTGGTAACTCTGATTGCCCTCTGTGTAATGAAAGGTCAACACTTGTTCTTCTGATCTGGCTGTGATTTCATTTACCTGATTTTTCCTCTTCCAAGTCTTTGGTACTCCTGTTCTGCTCATTAGTTCTGTAAACTCAACTTTTTAGATTCCGCACTGTGAGTGAAGTTATGTAGCATTTGTCCTTCTGCGGATGGCTTGTTTTACTTAACATTATAATCTACAGTTCCATCCAGGTTGCTGCAAACAACAAGATTTTTGTCTTTTGATGGCTGAATAATATTTTGAATGCATGACACATTTTCTGTATCCACTCATCCATCCATGGACACTTCAGTTGATTCCATATCTTGGCTAGTTGTGAATATTGCTACAATAAACAAGGGAATGCTGACATGTCCCTTATATACTGATTTCATTCCTTTGGGTGAATATCCAGCGATGGGATCACTGGATCATATGGGAGGAAGTTCTATTTTCATTTATTTTTTTGAGGAACTTCCTTACATTTTTTTTTCATTGTAATTGTGCTAATTTACATTCTCTCCAACAGTGTATGAAAATTCCCTTTTCTCTACATCTTCACAAGTGTTGCCACTTTCATTTTTTTTTTTTTTGATTATAGCCATTTTAACTAGGGAGAGATGATATCTCCTTGTGATCTTCATTTAGATTTCCCTAATGTTTATTCATACACGTGTTGACCTTTACATATTCCTCTTTTGAGAAATGTCTATTCAGATCCTTTGCCTACTTTTAAGTAAAACTATTTGTTTCTTTGCTGTTAGATCTTTGTGTTCCTTATCTATTCTTTGCAAATATTTCCTCCTTGTCTCTAGGGTTATCTCTTCACTCTGTTGCTTATTTCTTTTGCTGTGTAGAAGTTTGTTTTAGTTCGATGTAATCCTACTTTTCTGTTTTTCCTTTTGTTGCCTGTACATTCATATTTTTGGCCATAAACTTCTTACACAGACCAATGTCCTAAAGTGTCCCCCCCTTTTTTCCACTAATAGTTTTATAGTTTGGAGATTTATATCTTTTGTTTTATTGTATATGGGGAGAGAATAGAGCATTGTCTCATTCTTCTACACCTGGACACGCAGTTTTCCCATCACCATTTATTGAAGAGTGTTCTTGCCCATATGTGTGTCCTTGAGGCTTTTGTGGAAAATAATTTGGTGGTGTGTGGGTTGATCTCTGGATGTTCACTTCTGTTTCATTGATCTCCATGTTTATTTTTCACCAGTGCAATACTGCTTTCTTTACTATACCTTTTATAGTAAACTAATTTGAAGTCCAGCAGTGTGATGCTTCAATCTTTGTTCCTTTTATTCAACATTACTTTAGTTACTTGGCATCTCTTATGATCCCATATAAATTTTAAGATTTTTTTTTCTATTTTGGTGCCATGTGACATTGGTATTTTGATAGGGGTTGAATTAAATCTATAGATGGTTTGGGGTGGTATGAACATTTTAACAAGCTTACTTATTCTGATCCATGAATCGGAATAACTTTCCATCCATTTGCATCTTATTCTCTTTTTTTCATCAATGTTTTACAGTTTTATTGTAGAAATCTTAATCTCCTTGGTTAAGTTTATTCTGAGGTATTTAATGTTTTAGCTACTGTAAGCGGGATTGCTTCTTAAGTTTTTTTTTTTTTTCAGATAGTTCATTATTGTCAGGTGGAAATGATACTGATTCTTGTAAGTTGGTTTTGTTTCCTGAAACTTAACCAAATTCATGTATTAATTCTGTCATTTTTTTGGTTAGAGTCTTTAGGTCTTATTTTTAATGTATTTTCTGTAACCCTGATGCTTCTGACTATGCCTGACATTTTATATACACTTAACAAGTATTTGTTCAGCCAATTCCCTTATTAATATAAGGGAAGAGGGGGTGTTACAGAAACCTCACTGTAACATGGGGAAGTTCCCTCCCAAATTTGTGTTTGGATGCTATACTCATGAAAGCAATTCTATGGTTGGAACAAATATTTATTACTCACAGGTATGAGTCCTGAGGCAAGGGGCAGGAGGACAACTCTCCTGGAAGGGGGAGCTAGGAAAGAAAGAGCAATGAGTACACAGGTATGTATAAAAGAGAATTTCCCTTTACCCTCTAAACTGGGATATTTGAAGGAAGCTCCTGTCCCAAGAAAAATTTAAACAAGGCAACAAAAGGACAAATGCATGTTTGCTACATGCTTGTGTGTGTGTGTGTGTGTGTGCAGATGTGGGGAAATCAGTGGTGGTGGTGGAGGGCTGTCTTTTATTTCTTAGGGAAGGAAAGATAATTTCTGGATTAGCATCTGAGATAAAAACAAGTTCTTCCCATTGATGATTCTCTAATATTCCTAGTTAATATTTTTTCACTTCTCCAACCACCTTCCCAGAGCTCTTCTTATTATTAAATATTTTTCATCAGTCATTTTCATTAAATGGAACATGCCTTTATATTAGTTGACACTTAAAAAATGAAATAAATAATGACTAAATAGGAATCAAAGGAATTTGGCAACAGAGGCCCATGGTCCTACTTGCCCTACCCCCAATGCATGTAAAATGTAAAAGACTTCCAGGTTGATGAAACTGACTCTATGTGAAGTCATCTTCAACCGTCAAGGTGCTCACATATAAATTTGAGGATGGGCAGCCCTGTGCAGCTTGTGTGATATCATCAAGGGATTTGGACCCTCTTCCTGCATCGCTAATATAACTAGCTTGCACCCCTTCCTTCTGTCCTGGATTTCATGGTCTGGAGGCTAAAAAAATTCCTACAAAATGCAGAAAGGTAACTTTCCCAAGTTTTCCCACATTTTATTCAGAGCAGTAATTTATTCAACTTTGTGATGGATGCTTTATGAATACATCTGCAAAGATAATTATTTATTTATTCCAAATATAATCATTTATTCATTATGAAGTCCTGACCCATGCTAAATTCTAGAAGGACAGCCAGAAATCACTGGGACTCAGCGAAAGACTGTTCTCCTGAGCCCTGGGCTGTGGCTTTGTCCTGTCCCTCCTCCTGCTGCTTGCATTGATACTGTGATAGCCTTCAGCTTGCCACCCTACTGACCCTTGATCAGGAAGGAAAAGCCTGGTTGCAGGAGATTAAGCATTACAGATGTGCGAATGCCTTTGACTATTTGACTCATTCCCCTGACAGGTATTAATAACAGTATTTCCTATCCCAAAAGCAACCTTCCAAACTCCATTCATGCTCCTCCTGAAAGGCTTCATGCTTCATATTCTTTAGAGACATAACGTTAAATTCTGATAAGAGATTTGGTTTGTACAGAAGACCCATTCATTTAGCAAAACCGGACATTTTGTGATAGAAATCAAATTTTAATATGACCTGAGGTACTGCCATCTCTGTATACTGTGAAAAATGTTTACCTCAGAAACTCTCCTTTTATTCCAATACATGATGCTGAGGATAAAAATCAATGTCAAATATTATGACTGCTATATGTGATCAGCATATAATAAAGGAACTCCAATTTCTGGTTCGGTGGAGTTTTTCTTTTCAATCATCTGATTGCCTAAACATCGATTATGTTACACAATCCAGAACATGTAAACAGAGGTAATTGCCCTTGTAGTAAAATTATGTTTTATAAATTTTATTCATTTATAACAAAAACTCTTCTTTATTTTAAAAATGTTAATGTTTGAAAACATGCAATTCAATAGACTCCATTCATGCAGACAAAAAAACTCCATGTCTCCTAAATTGGCCTGAAAATATAAACATGCTTTAGTAAATAGATAAAATGTGACACAGATGTATAACTGAACACTATCCAAATAATAAAAGGCTATAGGTCATTGATAACGTGCAAAAATACACATGGATCTCAAAAATATGCTAAGCAAAGGAAGACAGACCATAAAAGGTAACATAATACATGATTCCATTTATATGCATTTTTTAAAAAGGTAACACTTAGTATGCTGTATTTCCAATGTACACAAGTTCTTTGATACTCTTCTTTTCAAGAGATAGAGTCGAATTTCCTCTAACGTGAATGTGGGCTGAACGTGGTGACTTTTTTTTAACAAACAGAATGAAGTGTAAGTGGCCGTGTGCTCCCTGGGAGACCAGACCATCAAAGGCACATAGCTCTCTGTTTTCCTGTTCTCTCTTAGACCAGTCACTCTGTAGGAAGCCAGTTGCTCTGTCATGAGAACACCCAGGAAGCCATGTGCAGAGCCCGTGCCAACAGCCATGCCATCGAGCCTACTTGAAAATGAATCATTAAGCCCCAGGTGAGTCTGAACAAACTGCTTTCCTGCTTGATGCAACCTCATGGAAGTAACTGAGCCGCAACTTCCAGCCACACCATTCCCTACCTCTGGGTAGAGATGACATGTTTCTTGTTTTAAACTGCTAAGTTTTGGGGGCAACAATTATACAGCAATACACAAATAACACACACACAGTAAAAGGAGACAGATCCGTGACTGTCTAGGGTCTGGATTGGGGTGGAGATTGACTGCAAAGAGGAAGCAAAATGCACTGGCACACATCTGTCATTCTAGTTGCTTGGGAGGCTGAGGCAGAAGGATCGCCTGTCTCAAGATAAAAAATAAAAAGGCTGGGGATATGACTCAGTGGTAGAGCACCCCTGGGTTCAATCCCCAGTATCAAAATATATAAAAAGCAAAAAAGCAACTTTTTAGGGTAAAGGAAATAGTCCAAGTTTCGATTGTGGCAATGTTTACATGAATGTAGACATCGGTCCAAATCCTTCAAACCGTCCACTTCAAATGAGTATGTTTTATTGTGTGGAAATTATACTTCAATAAAGCTGTTTAAGAATTTAAAGAGCACTTTTATATTTTTGACACTAACTCAAATCAAATACAAGTGAATGAAGTGGGAACATATTTCTGTCATTGACCAAATGTGCTAAATTTTCAAGTTATGTCTAAGGAGGATTAATGTGGTCCAGCGTAAAACCCGTGGTCTATCTAGCAGGGCCCTTCAGTTACTTGATTTTTCTGGAGAAGGGTGGCCTCTACTTCCCTGCTCTGTTGTTCTCTGGCTTCTCTCCTTTGAGTAGGAGGCTCTTATGGAAATTTGCTTTTTCTGTATGTACCACAAATCATGTGGATTGTGAATAAACCTGCAAGGATGAGCAAGGGTAATGATAGTATTAATTAGAATAAAAAATGACATTTTTTATTTTTTGATAGACTCTGAAATCTACATCACTTGGCACTCAGAATTGGGTGGACTGATGACAAAGAGCAGCAGTTGAGATCAGTGGTTGGAGCATCTGTAGCCACAATGGGAGTTAGGTGTGAGTTGGGAGTATGTATGGGAGGAATAGGTCTCCTGTCTGAAGAGGCAAGTTCCAAGAGAAGATTATAAATGGCATTTGTGAGTAGCTGTCATAGCTTCTACAAAGTATTAGCAACTCCACACTCTGGATTAATCTCAAAGAATCAGAAATGCAGAGTGAGTCACATTAGGGGAGAATTTTTAACCAGAAACCATGGTATATATACAGATCTTATGATTTCTGAAAACAAACTTTTAAGAATCCAAGGCCTACTTTGAAGCAAAGATTAAAACATGGACTAGCCAAGAATCTTCAGAGGAAAAGGGAGTAGTTAATCCCATGGTTGTAAAAACTGGATCCATAGTCTCTCCCTGAACCATTGATCTCATCATTGCATTAATATGGTTGTGCATCTGATTATAAGTGTGTGTGTGCCTGAGTGTCTTTATTTTGCAGGCTGATTTGTGCAGGCTGAAGTGACTTTCTGAAATAGGAAGGAGAAAGAAACCTCAGGCTTTCATCTAGGGGACAAGGATTTTCCACCTTTCATTCCCTTGAAGAGGGAAGTAGCTGAGAATATAGCAATGAGTATCTGTGGTATTTGGACTGGGGGTTTCTATGGCGATTTGGTCATATATCGTTAAACCTTGGGAATAAATATTACTAGGGATCAGAATTATGGTGAGTACATGGTGGTAAAAGAAGTAATTAGTAAAAGAAAAGTAACACTACTGCTTTTAAATGGTGAATTAATGATTTTAGCCTACAAGAACTCAGCAACATGAATGTGTCTGTTAATGGCACCTTCTTCTACAGTAACAAAAGAGTCAGATTTGTTGTGAGAGTATTAGTCATCTATCTCTGAGTAACAATTATGCCTCAAATTTAAAGGATATTAACTTTATATTTTCATATATTTTGAATGGGTCAGGAATCTGGGAAGTGGCTTAGTGGGGTGACTCTGGCTTGAGATTTTTCACAGGTCATGGTCAACCTATTAGCCAGGACAGCGTTCATCTGCAGGCTTGACTGAGGTTTCATGACCCACTTTCATGGTGGCTTATTCACATGGCTGTTGGCAGGAGGGTTCAGTTCACCACAAGTGGATCTCTCCATAGTGCTGTTTGGGCATCCTTACAACATGGAAGCTGGTTTCTCTTAGAGTAGATGATGAGGGAGAAGAAGGGGAAGCAGCAACATGTTCTGTGATCCAGAATTTGTTCCCACTTTTGCAAGGGAGGAGTGTGGCATAATTTGCAGATACACGCTAAAACCACCATAGAGAGGTTAAATAGAATATGGTTTTGGTACAAAGAATGGCTGTACCCAGAGTAAACCTGCCTGCAGAGGAGCTTGATCAAGAAAACACCTTGGAAATAAATCTAGAAAAGTTGACCACAATGTGATCTTGAGCAGGTCACTGGCTAGCATAAGCCTTGATTTGCCTTTTGTGCAAAATGTGGGGTGAAGGACAGCCATACTAAATAAGCTGGAGACTTTTCTCCAGGTAAGATACTTGTATAACTATTTTGTCCTACATCACAGAATTTGTACTCTAGTCAAAGAGTTAAATCTAACATATGAATAACTAGAAGGTTGAAAAGTGTTAGACGTTGCAAGATAATCATTTAAGTAAATGTTCTGAAGAGAAGCTGAGGGAGAAAAAAGAAGTTGTCCTCCTGGCATGCAGAGGGTTCCTTCTTTCTCATTCCCCAGCATGAACCTGAAGCTGGATTTGTGCGCTCTGCTATGCTCTCACCTCAGTGAAGGTAGGAGCACCTCTTCAGTCTCCCTGCCTTCACCAAAATGCCTGGAATGTGGTGCATGTTTAAAAGTCATTTATGATGGAGAAAACCAGTTAATGCTTACTGACTTAAACACTGGTAAATGAATTCATGTTGAAGCATTAATGAATAACAGAACAATGCAATGTGACTATTTTCCTAAGCCACCCAAGTTTTAGAATTCCAAAGGGTAAAATTTCAGGCATCAGTGACAGGTAAGAAAGGATATTTCTAGGCTGGGAGCCCTTCATGTTTCAGAAATTATATACTACCCTGGGAGACCCTGGCTTTTGTTTAGGTCTGGACCTAGAACTTCTTGCCCTTCTTGACTATTCCTCAGTCCTTCCTCCAACCACTGCCACCTTTCACCTTCCCCATGAACTGTGACCTATTTTTTTTTCTTTTTTTTTTATTGATTATTTATCGCATTACATAGTTCATGATATATCATCTTTCATACATTAGACTCAAATTGTGCTTTGAACTCCCATTTTCACCCCAAATACAGATTGCAGAATCACATCTGTTACATATTCGCATTTTTACATAATGGCATATTAGTGACTGTTGTATTCTGCTACCTTTCAACTGTGACCTATTTTAAGGATCTATAAAACTCTGGTCCAAATTCCAGTCCAACTTAGAAGTTTCATGATACTTTACCCTACCTGGCCCTCATTTTACCCCCCACAGCTAGTATTTCACCAGCTGTTCAACCCGGATGGGGCTATATGTCACCAGGAAAAGCAGTGTCTTAGACCATCATCACTTTTATCTTCACTGTGTCACTATGTATAAATGGCTAAAAGTCCCATGATTTAATTCAATTCTGCCTAGGTGTTTGTTGTCAATATGTTAAATATATAATTAGGAGAAGTGAAAACCAAATAAGATTTTTTTTTTTTGGAAAAGTGCCAGAAAACATTTATGAAAAAAATAAAACACCTAGAAGCTGACTTCTAGAATAGCACAACTGAGCTTTTTTTTTGTTGTTGTTGTTGTTATTTTCATCTTTCATTGATCAATCTACGGCAGCATCTTCTTATTAAGGAAACTTATTTACCTGCTAGGAAAGAAACACAGGCAGGGCTGGTTCTACAGGCTGCAAGGGGTAAAGGAAATACTCTGAGACTGATTCTAGCTCTTCCTGCATGTCCTGTTGTTTTTCTGAGCTAACCTGAGTGTTGTGGTTTTGGCTTATTTTTTTTGGTATATGCCATCCCTTCTTGGAATACTGTTCCCATTACCTTCTCTGTGTGTCGGGCTCTTAGTCATCCTCTGTGACCCAAATCAAGTGCCATTTTCTCCTTGAAGCCATAACCATAAGTTGTTATCAACACAACCAGATGTCCACTCTCCCCTCTCTGATCTATAAGTCTTTGTTTTCATTTTTCTTAATGTCCTCCTAGAGACTGCTTTGGAATAAGATTATTTGCAAATCTATCTTCTCTGTTTTATTAGATGTTAGGTTCCTCGGGAATAGATACTATGTCTTATTCATCCATATAACTCCCTCCTTGGGAACCCCTTGGAAGGTTATTAGCATATTAGCATTGTGTTCAACATGGATTTGTTTTCTTCATAATACTTATTGTCAGGTTGGTATAATCTTCCCAAGATCAGGTTGAGGTCTGAACCACAGAGCGTCATAAAAGAAAGGAGAATGCAGTTTGGAATATTTTTATAAACTGAACAGGAAGAATATTGGGCTGATTTTAGGAGAGTACAAATAGCCAATGCTCATTTACTCACTCTTGTCATGTGCCAGGCTCTGAACTAATTAAGCATTTTGCCATGTTGTTTTCAATAAGAAACTGATCTCTTATTGGAGATCACAAAGCTGGTAGGTGGTAGAGATAGGCCCCTAATGGCTTCTGAGTTCTTGCTGTTAACCTTTGCACTATGCAGCCAGGACACACAGACCATGCACCATGACCTTCTCCTGTTTGTGAATTGTATGGGCAAAGGTGGCTCAAGGAACAAACAACAGCTCTTTTAAGTTCTTGTTCTCATTCCTTTCTTGGAAGATTGTACACTCAAAAGTGGGCATCTGTCACTCAATTATAATAAGTTTATCATTAATGTGTAGATTACTGTTAGAAAAGCATCTTTTCTGGTGAGATATATAAATACAGATAAGTTCCCATATGGTAGTACACCGATTGTGAAAGTCTGAACCAGTAGCATCCATATCACCTCTCAACTTATTAAAAAGACAGATCTTTGGGCCTCCTCAGACCTATTGAATGAAGAAGTCTAGGAATGGGGCCCAGAAATCTGTGATTTAAGAAGCCATCCTGGTGACTTTAATGCAGTTAAAGTTTGAGAACAAATACACTAATCCACTGGTCCTTAAATGTAGCTGCACACATTGGAATGATGCAGATTTTAGGAAATACTAATGTTTGTGTACCTCCCCTAGATAATCAGTTTTAACTGGTAGGGTAGGGTCTACCTACCTCCCAAGCTGATTTAAGTGTTCTACCCTGAGTGGAACACTCTGTTCTGATGCTGAGGGCTTCTAATATTAGGTATAAACCTTGTTAGTAACAAGGCAGCATTGTCATACTGGTCACAATAATCCTGGAACCTAGAACCAAGCCTGACATGCAATTAGAAGCTCAATAGATATCTGTTAAATGACTGTGCTATGGTTTGGATATAAAGTGTTCCCCCAAAGCTCCTGTGTTATCACAGGAATATTCAGAGGTACAATGATTAGATTATGAAAATTATAACCTAATAAGTCCACCTAGTTGAAGTGATAATTGGATGTACCTGTAGGCAGTAGGGGCATGGCTAGAGGAAGTGACTCATTGGGGGTGTGTCCTGAAAGGGCCCATCCTCCCTGTGAACCCTTCTCCTCTCTCCCACTTTCTGGCCACCATGAGAAAAGCAGCCCTTCTGCTCCAAGCCCTTTCACCATGATGTCCTGCCTCCCCTCAAGTCCAGAACAATGGAGTTTGCCAACCATGGACTTAAAACCATGAGCCAAAATAAAATTTTCTTCCTCTAAGTTGTTCTTGTCATGTATTTCGATTTCACTAATGGAAGCTGACTAACAGAGCATCATGTTACGTAGTATTGTGATGCTTCACAAAGTATATTTATAATGTTTATTCATATTATAGCATTTTACATTTTTCAGTAGGTATTCAAAAACTTTGCCCCAAATGGACTTATGCCAATGTACCATGTCTTAGATATACCGTTTTTTTTTTTAATTTCTGCAAAATAGTTGCCTCCACTTATGAGTTCTCTTTCTTCCCTCAAGTGACCTTGATCAAGAAAAGCTGCTTAGGAGACACCCTCTGTGTTCTCCTCCTGCTCCCATTGCCCATCCCTATTACCTTTTAAATACATGAATTGAAATTACCCACATATTTGGCTATTTATCCTCATTGATGCAGAGACTCCTTAATAGTAATAGATTACTCATGTGGTCTGTGCCTGACACACAATAGTTGCTCAATACACATTGTTCAAAGGGATGAGTTATGCCTGCAGCATTATCCTGCATTAGACAATCTTCTCCTAATCCAAATAAGGCCTTTTTGAGCATATAATAAAGCAATCAATTCTGCCAGATAGATACTGGCATTGGTGAGAGGTGCTATTTTGAGCTGCTGGTCACTGTTGGGATTAGTATCTAAGCCCCATGAAATATGTTGGCTGAAGTTTTTTGGTTCTATCTGATTCTACTCTTAAACAGAGAGCTGTTTGGAAGCTTCAGTCTTAGAACCAACTTGTTAAACCTGACCATCTGTTGGGAAGGATTTTATTTTAGATGAGAACATCTGGGTCCCCATTTGTACTGGCTGAGGTTAATAGACCTGACAACCTTTCCCTGTTCTCAGCAGGGAGCATGTCCTGGACCGGTTATGGAGGAGGTAGCTGAACTTTCCACTGGTTGTTCTCAAGTGCACTGTGCTCACCTGAAGCCTCTTTGATATTCTGCCTTTTTTTCTTAAAATTATAGCTTTCTGCTCTATGAATGGCATTCAACCAAGAAGCTGTATCAATTAATATGATGTTGTGGTAGATCATGAAGAAGTAGGATAAAGCAGGGTGTCACAAGCCTCAGTCAAATTTGAAACTACTTAGATGCGTGAAGTTGATTAAAAAAAAATGAAACAAAATTAGACCTCTCTGAGTGTAGTCTTTTCAACTAAAAAAACAATGAGAAATAAAAATATTCAAGTGGGTTTTGGGGGGATAGAGTTAAACAATATTTATCAAAGTACCCAGCATTTTAATCAAATGTCATCATTATTTTTACCTTTCAGAAGGTCCTTTAGAGCTTCTGCAGGACTTTTACGTACATTTGATTTGATTCTCAAAACAACCATTGCAGCTTGCATTTTCTTGGAAGCAGATTGTGAGGCAGGTTAGTGAGCAAGGTGTTTATTACAGAGCATTCTTGGGATCAGCACCTACGGAAGAGGAGGAAGGAAGGAAAATGCAGCAGAAGCAGAAGTTGAACTATGACCCCATGGTCGACTGCAGGGGGCAATGGAAGGAGAAGGGCCTGAGGAAAAGTTTTCATGAGTTGGGCCAAGAGCTCCAGGTGTTTATATGCCTGCACCTGACAGTCACTGAGTGAGGTTGCAGTGCACCTGATGGATAAGAGGTCTTGGGCAAGGCACTTCCTGCAGTGAAGTGATTGCTGAAGGATGGCCCCCAGCATCCCTCCCAGCAGCTAAGTGATGAGTTCTTCACTTCAGGGGGAGCTGGTGTTGACGTGCATCCCAGGCCTGGAGTGTCTTTCTTAAATAAATGAGATAGAGGGGTGTGTGTGGATGTGTGTATGTGTGTATGCATAAACAAAGAAGACAGGAGAGGAGAGAATGGAATCCAAATCAATTTTTTTTTCTAATTGGAGCCCTTTGGGGAATTAAGGAAACTTTTTTTTTTTTTTTTTTTTTTTTTTTTTTTTTTTTTTTTTACCAAGAGTGATTTGCTTTAGACAAAGATCCATTTGAGCATAAACCTAAGTAATCTCCCCAAGGTTCCCAGAGAGATGAGAAAGTCAACTGAAAATTCTATTTCTCTGTAAAAAAAAAAAAAGAAAGAAAACATTACTGATTCATAAATATAGGATGAGTCCAGGAGGAAGTTGGAAGGTATCAAAGAAAGAATTGCACGGGAAAAAATTTAACAGGTGGGAAGACTATTCAGTCTATTGCCATGGGGAAGTCACAAATATGTATGACAAATATTCATGTCACAAATATTTGTGACTTCATATGTCTTCATGAAGTCACAAATATTTCTCATTGGAGATATTTTTAAGGGCTGGAATGAGAGAAATATTAGCTATCTGTGTCTACTAATTGACTTACATAAAGGAAAAGGAAACCTGTCTCTTCATGAAAGGGGGTAGCTTGGGACGTTAGGTTCCTTCTAGTTTTCACAGGGATTGGATGGCAGATGCTACATCTTTCAGGGTTGACATGTCAAAGACACGGTTCCAGGGCCACTGAGAAAGATATTCCCTCGGTCTTCAAATTGTCTGGTCTTCTAAGGGGATTTATTTCAAATGGTACAGAGAAAGAATTTGCAATTATAATTTTTGTAAAGTAAATTGCTTTAAGAAAAGAAGGTCAGAGGCCTGTAGTCAGGAAGAAACTTTTCCTTGTCTCAATTTCAGGCAAACAGAGGGAATATTAAGACTATTTTGACCAGAGCTTTTCTTTGATTAAGCGTTTTTAGAGGAGCCCAAGAGTCAGAATTGGGTGCTTGGTTTGACAAGCAGGCCAATTAAATCTGCTTGCAGCAAGCAGCACTCGGCATGAAGGGCCCGTGCTGAGCTGCCTTGAGATGCACACTAGGATGCCCACTATCCAGACAGGTCTATGTAAGTCAAAGTCCAACCAGGATAACAGGAAGCATCACGTATTCGAAACAGAATGAATTGTGGTACCTTTTTAAAAACCTTAGCAATGAAAATAATATTTACTCATTGCAGAAATATCTGAAAATAGAGGCATGGTAATCACTACTGATAGATTTTTAGTGACCTTATAAGCATGAATAATCTGATTTTTTTCAGGTATCATCATCCTAGAGATGATAATTGAAGATGCACTGACTTTGTCTTCCTGATTACGATGGGACATTTAGCACGCCCTCTTCCTTTCCCCTGTATATACCAGAGATTTCTGGGATCCTTTTTGGGGAGAGGATGTTGCAGGTGTCAAATATGAGATCAGAACCCAATTCTCACATATATTTGCACTGCTGGCCTCTACCTGCTTTTCAGCCTGGGGAAAGGCTAGCTTGGGCTCCTGGATGGCACTCTACCTTGTTGGGCTAACAGTTAAATCTGCTTCTCGCGCAGCTCAATTCTGGTAGGTAAGGGACAAAGCACATTATAATCAAACAGTTATGTTTGTAGGGCCTTTGGCTGATCTGGGTATGTTGGCCCTGAAATCCATTGCATGTACTTCCACTGGACCCCTCGGACATATTTCCTAGAAACTAGGAGGTAGAAGAAAAATGCATCCAGGGAAATACTCTACCTTTCTCTCTGCTATGGCTCCCCCATGGCCCCACCTCCATGGTTGGACAAGCCAACCTTGGCCCCTGTTGTTACCACTGTCCACCCATCTCCTGCAGGTGAAAGGGGCTTATCCACCACCCTAACTTCATTCCCTGTTTTCACCCAGCTGTTCTATCACTTGGGAGTTAAATTCTCTCTATTTAAAACATTTAGAGTGATTTTGCTGAACTGAACTGTGATTGGTATAGTCTTTCTCTGGATAACCAAGATAGAACCTAATATAATCTTTATTCTTTGGGCTCTTATTTTCTCTGGGGACTCCCAAAGGAGGATTTCGGTATGGTTTCAGACTCCCTCAACTGATGAAAAAGAAATGGAAGTAATGTCATGTTCGCTGAAGTTACATTTCCTCCTAGCAGCTATGTTGGCAGTGCAGAATTGCAGAAGTAAAAGGCTGAGTTCATTTGCAAGCCCTAGAAGCTCCCTTCTGCTTGTGAGGTAGAGAAAGGGAGAATTGGTGGGTTACAGTCAGACCTTTTAAGAAGCTCTGAAGTAGCATCCTGTTGCTTAAAGGAAAAGAACATTCTCATTTCTCATGGTATAAAACCATTCTTCTTTCAATATGTTACAAATATCTAGGACAATTAGGATATGCTTAAGTGAGTAAACAGTTGTATTTGTGGACATACTATTTTTAGTTACTTCTCTTTCTAAGCAATTATGCAAGGCAATACAGTGTTCACCTTTCCCCCATAATGAATGCTGTAAATGGCATTCAGTTAAAAAAATTATATTTTAGTTACTGGAAACTGGAAACTGTAAGTCATTGTTGATGCAAAAGGTTCTCATAATTTGTGGATAACTAAGGAAAAATGGTCCTCAAAGACATTTATATAAAGCGTTTGGCATTTAGGGCTTGGATGGGAATAACCACTGATGATCACTTTGGCTCTCATTTTCTTATGCTGTCATACAGCCTTCTGGCCCACTCTTCAGGGTCACCCCCTTTCTATCCATCATTTTGTAATATACCTTTCTCCTTTTAGTTATCAGAAAATCCCTTTATAGCCCTTAAATATGAAATAGGTTAATGAAAATCAATTATAGTAGCTTACATTTAGACATAAAAACTTTGCTGGAAATATAAGATCATGGCTGTTTTTTGGTAATGCATTCTAAGGTTAATGGGTTTCTATACTTATGCTTGAGTGCTGGAAGCCTAATAATCCCTCATTGTAAGAGTCAGGAGTCTTAAAACTGAAAGTCTACTGCGGCATTTGTGATGGTGGCTCACTAGTGTCCGCACACAACATGCATAGCCATGTGGGTCATGGGGTGGCGGGCTCTGGACAGGTGGCTCCAATTGGTAGCATCAATGTGAACATTCAGATGTCTGCACTGAAGGCTTTGTGAAGTGTAGCCAGGTGGGCCAGGAAGGTGGAGACCCCAAGATCATTCAGAAAAACAGGCTGTTCAAGCACTACTCTCAGGAACTCAAGATCATGTCTGAGGGCCATTTGGACCAGTTCATGAAAGCACTCTGGGACACCCTCCCAGCCCCTTTGAGAATTACTGGCTACTAAAAGAGTTAATAACAAGAATCAACAAATGGGACTTACTTAAACTAAAAAGTTTTTTCTCAGCAAGAGAAACAATAAGAGAGGTAAATAAGGAGCCTACATCCTGGGAACAAATTTTTACTCCTCACACTTCAGATAGAGCCCTAATATCCAGAGTATACAAAGAACTCAAAAAATTAGACAATAAGATAACAAATAACCCAATCAACAAATGGGCCAAGGACCTGAACAGACACTTCTCAGAGGAGGACATACAATCAATCAACAAGTACATGAAAAAATGCTCACCATCTCTAGCAGTCAGAGAAATGCAAATCAAAACCACCCTAAGATACCATCTCACTCCAGTAAGATTGGCAGCCACTATGAAGTCAAACAACAACAAGTGCTGGCGAGGATGTGGAGAAAAGGGTACACTTGTACATTGCTGGTGGGACTGCAAATTGGTGCGGCCAATTTGGAAAGCAGTTTGGAGATTCCTGGGAAAGCTGGGAATGGAACCACCATTTGACCCTGCTATTGCCCTTCTCGGACTATTCCCTGAAGACCTTAAAAGAGCATGCTACAGGGATACTGCCACATCGATGTTCATAGCAGCACAATTCACAATAGCTAGACTGTGGAACCAACCCAGATGCCCTTCAATAGATGAATGGATAAAAAAAAATGTGGCATCTATACACAATGGAGTACTATGCAGCAATAAAAAATGACAAAATCATAGAATTTGCAGGGAAATGGATGGCACTAGAGCAGATTATGCTTAGTGAAGCTAGCCAATCCCTAAAAAACAAATACCAAATGTCTTCTTTGATATAATGAGAGCAACTATGAACAGAGCAGGGAGGAAGAGGAGGAAGAAAAGATTAACATTAAACAGAGACATGAGATGGGAGGGAAAGGGAGAGAAAAGGGAAATTGCATGGAAATGAAGGGAGACCCTCATTGCTATACAAAATTACATATAAGAGGTTGTGAGGGGAATGGGAAAATAAACAAGGAGATAAATGAATTACAGTAGATGGGGTAGAGAGAGAAAATGGGAGGGGAGGGGAGGGGGGATAGTAGGGGATAGGAAAGGTAGCAGAATACAACAATTACTAATAGGGAATTATGTAAAATTGTGGATGTGTAACCGACGTGATTCTGCAATCTGCATTTGGGGTAAAATTGGGGGTTCATAACCCACTTCAATCTAATGTATGAAATATGATATGTCAAGAGCTTTGTAATGCTGTGAACAACCAATAAAAAAAGATATAGAACAATAAAAAAAAAGAATTACTGGCTACTAAGGCCATGAAAAAAGAGATTCTTCGTTGCTTGAAGAACAAGTATTTCAAGGAATCAGAGGACCTAGATGTGAACAGTTAGAAAGTTGAAATTCCCCAGCCATTGAGTTGGTATCCTGAATAACTTCCTGGCCCAGAAATTTAAGTTTTGAGAAAGTCTCTACAGTTGGAAACGTTTGTCAGTGCCTGGTTAGTGAAATCAAATCTGGAAACCTCGGTCTTCAGGAAACTGTCAGAATGATCTGCTGCTCCTGCCTAAGTTCAGCCACTTCATAAGATCTTAGAGATACATGTGGAGCACCTGGATAGAAGAGACCACACAGTTGATTGAAAGGCTGCATGCAGACACCAACCTCCCCTTTCCAGAGGGATGTGTGATTGCTAATGACATGGACAAGAAGCATTGCTCTTTGCTCTTTCTTTCTTTCTTTTAATATTTTTTTTAGTTACACATGGACACAATATCTTCATTTTGTTTATTTTTTGCTGCAGTCTGGCTGCAGCAAACTAAGGGCAGGGGGGTGATGAGCAACTTGTGAAGGTTGATACAGTGGGAGTGGGAGCCGCTTTATTATGGGACAGAGAGGTATATATACATAACTGAATACACAGCTTAACTTAATTAACATAAACTAGATACAGCAGTCAACCAATAAGGAATCCTCATCATCTTAATGATTACACACAGCTTAACTTAATTGACATAATCTAGACACAGCAGTCAGTCATTAAGGAATCTCTATCATCTTAATGGCTAGCTGGTGTTACTCAGAAACCACTCCTCTTGGCAAAGTGCCAGGCACCATCTTGACTTGTTTACGGACCCTAACAATTTTTTATGTGGTTCTGAGGATTGACCCCAGTGCCTCACATATGAGAAGCAAATGCTCTGCCACTGAGGCACAACCCCAGCCCGCTCTTTGCTCTTTCATTAAACCTAATGGTTAAGCTGTCCCTCCATCATGGTGGTAAGCCATGAGACATCCAGCATACCTCACTCACCATACATATGGGTGGAAGAAAAGAGGTTCTCTTCTATGACCAAATTCTATGTGATATCTCTTGCAGCAGAGACAGCACTATGAGAAAAAATATTGATGTTTGGAAGAAGTGGACCACCTTAAATTGGTGGCTTACAGCTACCAATCACCACTCTAGGAGCTGAGAAGTTAGTAGAGGGTAGTGGAGTGATTACTGCACTTGTTCTCTAAACTGTGTGGAGGATGAAACAGTCATAGCATCTCCTGGAGAAAAGTAAAGAGTGCTCCTGAGCTTGCTGATGTATCTGCTAAATCACCAGGACTGAAGCGGGTGCCAGGAGTTACACAGTGGATGGTCATGACTAGGGATGGGTAGTGGTTCACAGACTGGGCATCTATTCCTCACTGCAGGTGTACCCAAATTCAACCTATCATGTTCCTTCCAAAGGACCTGGGAAAGTTACAGGCCATGCACCTAGAGTCATGTGTTAGAATATTAAATCATCAAAATACTGAAGGGTACTTTGTGGCTGCATTATTTAAAAAAAAAACTTTAATGCTGCGGAGAGAATGCCAACATGATCTACTTGTCCAGGGTAACTCTGCAGACCAGCAAAACCACAGATTAAACCCAGAAACTTCCACAGGGTGGGGCATGAGGCACTGGTAGACAGACACCTTGGAGCCCTAAAGTCAGTTGGTCACTGGAACTGGTGGTACAGAAATAACTGGAACACCTGAGAATTTAGAGTAATGAAAAGTAAAAAAGATGTTATGTGCGGTCCTCCTCTGTCAACGAAAATGAAGTTATTTAGATTTAAAGATTGGTTTGCCTCCCTTCCTGAAGATGACCCTTTATTTCCACCTATTGAGAGATTTCATGCTTTGGATCTTTCATTCTCAAGGATGAATTTGTTAACTTAAACTATGGAAGGGAAGGAAAGTCAACTCTACATGGTTTCTAAGAAGCCAAGGAGTGCGCTGCTGAATAACAGTGGAAAGAGGAAGGTTATTAACACACGGACACAAAAACCTGCTGTCGAAATAACAATGGTGAAGAATTCGATCATCTTCCAGTTGACACAGGAGAGAATGTATCCATTTCGTAATTCAAGAATTATTACTGTAATAATGGAATAATAATGTAATGATGAAGACATGGTTGACCTGGAAAATCCATTTTTTTTCTTTTTTTTTTTAGAAAATTCAATAATGAAAAGTACAGTCTAACCAAGACCTGGCAAAAGGAAGCATCATTCTTAAGTATGACCTGGATTCTGCAAATCCAGGTATGCTATGGTGCCCCAGTGTGTTGTGCAGATGGCAGGGGAAAGGTCTGGATTCAAGAATGAACAGCTTTGTTATCTCAGGATGATGGTGCTGGAGGTGTCTGGAGAGAAGAAAGAAGAGATCATTCTGACCAGTGACAGCACAGCCAGCTCTGTTCTGCCAGAGGACCAGGGGGGTAAGGAGCTGAAGGGCAGAGGAGACTGGGCTTCTGGAAGCCAGTCCGGGCTGTGACGCCACTACACCCAGTTCACCCCGGGAAGGATACCTGATACATTATTGGTCTGCTCTCTGATGGTCCTTTGAAAGAGACCAAATCCAGAATTTCTGAACTATGAAGTATATGTTTTTAAAAACTGAAACCTGGTGAGCTAATGGAGCAGTCTCGGAGGATGGGTATGAAGTGCTTCCGAAAAAAGTAATTTTTAGCTCTTAGGAGTTGCTCATTGCACAATGTTCTGTAGCAGGACCGGGTAGAACATGTCTATGGCTATACCAGGCTTTCACCTTCAAGTGAAAGAAAGAAAACTGCTGCTCCTGAAGGTTCAGGACCCTTTGTTAGCCTACATTGGTCTTAAAGTCCAGTCTCTCAAATTATTTATGGGAAGAATTTATAGCTCCTTACGGAATCTTGGGAACTGCCATCTGCTTTCAAAACAGTGTCGAGTTGCCGCCAGCAGTGGGATGGTAATGTGTGTGGGGTTTTTGTATCAGGGCCTCAGATGACTTCTGTGTTTTTGTACTGAGGGCGAATAACTTTTCAGAGTAAGTGCTGTGTTGTGAGTTGGAATACTAATTATGGGGCTTTATGTGCTTTTACTCAGTTTTTATTTCCAAGTGGGGTTGGGAATCTATTTCAAATGGTTTGGGTATCTTTGGAATGTTTAAATAAAGAGCTATTAGTGACAATGCAAAAAAAAAAAAAAAAAAAAGGTGAACCAAACCAAAACAAAAATATCCAGCAACAACAAAAACTGAACATTGGTAACCATTCTGCAGGGCTTCCTGAGGTTGTTGGATACATTAAGATATTTGTGGGTAGAATGTCTCTTTATTGATTAGTGTCTTCAGGGCATGTACCACATTTTTCCCTTTACTTTGTGTCAGGTTCCTTAGAAATGAGTTACACTGCGTGTTCAGTACGATTTTAATAAATGTGTGGTACCTTTGCCAGTTTCTTGATGTGGGTATAGAAGTATGCTAAAAGACAAGAGACGGCATCTCTGGTATCAGAATCATGTTTAGATATTGCTTCCCTGGACAGGTCGTCAGGCTAGCACAACCTAAAGGCAACTTCTAGATTCACAGTTTCCCAACTATGTAATTTGGAGAAGATATAACCAGTTTGAGTTTTAGTGCCTTTGTTTATAAAATAGCAGGATGGAACAGTCAATGTTTCACTAGCTTAAATAACAAATTCAGTAATTACATATGAAAAATATCTTGTAAATTATAGAGTATAAAACACATATAATGAAGTTTTGTTAATTTGCAGAGAGATGTGAGATAAAAGATTGGGAAAATGTCTTGGCCAATATGTACAAAATGTTTACAGATTCTTCAGACTCACATCCTTGTATTTCAGGATAGTCTGGGCCATCTTGTTTTTGTTTTGTTTTGTTTTTGGTGGGGTACAGAGATTAAACTCAGGGGCACGTGACCACTGAGCCACATCCCCTGACTTATTTTGTATTTTATTTAAAGACAGGGTCTCACTGAGTTGCTTAGTGCCTTGCTTTTGCTGAGGCTGGCTTTGAACTCAAGATCCTCCAATCTCAGTCTTCTGAGTCTTTGGGATTAGAGGTATGCACCACTGTGCCCAGCTGCCATCTTGTCTTGACTTAATGAATTCATTGCTGGTGTGCATCCACTTCTACCATGACTGTGCCACTCATGACAACTAACATATAATTATGACTGAGGTCCGGGAAAGGAAGAGATTATAAATTTCTCATCTCATGGAAAATGTCTTTTTCAATATCCATCTACTTGAAGTCCATTGACCTGATTATCATTCTCCTGAGCCCTAAAAGTGAATACACCATAAAGATGAAAAATTCCCATGAAAGAAAAAGTTTTTAAGATCATGAAGAAAGGAAATATGTTATAAACTATATTAAGAAAAAAATAATGTACCATCTTGTTAGGTAATAGTTTTTAATGCTGGTGTTGACAAGCTTTGAACTCAGGGCTCAGACACCCGAGAAAGCAGCTCAAATGTTCATGATGCAGAATGCAGAGAGAACCTTGGAATTATGAATATTGTGAATGTGAGAGAACTCTTCATGTCTTACAGATGGATAAGTATCAGTAGTAGTAGTAGTAGTAGTAGTAGTAGTAATAGTAGCACAATTATTAGAAGATGTATTATCTATTACGAAGAATAATAATTACATATTTATTGTATATTTGGTATACAAGGCATTGCTTTTATATATAAATACTGCAATAGCAGATTACATAAGGAAACTTTTAATCTGCTGCTTGGCAGTTTACTCTATACCTGGACCAATACATTGGATAAATTGTTGAGTAAGCAATTCATGTGAAGACTGAATTTCTCCTATAACACAAACTCATCTGGCCAAGTTTATGAGGATATTAAAGTAGAGCCTCATATAAGTCACACTTTCTGAATTTTTATTTTGACTGAGAAATGAAAGTAGTGATAACTAACGTGCATATTAGTTCACCATGTACCGAGACATCAGTGGGATCTGATCATAATCACTTCTCTGAGGATTAAATGAGATTCTATTTCAAATCCGCTAGCCCCGTGGAATCACATAGTAGCTGTGTGAAACTCACTCAGATGACTGCTCTTCCTCCTAAAATAACCCTCAACGGTGTTGAGTTTCAATTATATATGACCATTTCATTGTGGTAATAAATGAGAATACAGACAAGCTATGTTCTGCATAATAACCCAGCTAGAATCCCAACTCTGAATGCTAGACCAGCACCTATCTAGGACATTGCTACCCCTGCTGGGAAACACATGCAATTAGAATATTCTAGAAAAACTTTTAGTCCTTATTGCTTCAATCTCAAATCTTCATCTGAGTCTTACCTTGCTGATTGAGCTTAACTTTGAGAGGCAAATCTCCAAGGCCTTTATTTGGGATAGGGTCCCTACTGGCATGTCTGTGTTCCCTGTATTCTGGAGTACTACTTTGTTCTTTTGACCTATGGCGGGTAGGTGCAGAGACTCCCTTAAACTACCCTGCCTTATCAGCCTCATGGGTGAGTAGAGAAAGTTTACAAATCAAATACTTCTTTAAAAAAAAAGAAAAGAGAGAATGGTAGTTACATTTTGTTCTGTTTAGAATACCTTTATTTCTCCTTCATATACAACAAAACACAGTGTTCCATTCTTTTTCATGGCAGCCCTGTTTTGTAAACTTGATACTATACTACATTTTATCTGTATCTGATAATAGAGTCTCTTCTTTTGGGGGGGAGGGATCAAAGTATGTGTATGTTAGTGGAGAAAGGAAGAGTGAAGTATTTTAATGCAGAAATCAACAGAATTACCCAAGAAAGTGAGTGGGTATTATTATTATTATGGGTATTCTTATGGAGAATAAGAACTTTTTTATTTAGAAATGGATCCCTAAATATGCCAAAAATGATTGAAATGTGAACAAAAGTGAACTGAAATTTTGTTTTAGTTTAGACATAGCCTGTGCAGATTTTGTGGTTACCAATGTCCCAGGAAATGAGTGGGTAAATACCTAAATAAGTACCTAAATAATTATGCCTGCAAAACTGGGAGCTCTTCTGGGGTCCAAGCTGTGGGCATGTGAGTAAATGAAATGCTCCATGCCTGGAAGCATGTGCATATATTGTGTATGGCAGGAGGGAAGGGGATGGTGGGAGGAAGCTCATTTGTAGGCCAAGCTGTGTGGGCAGAGCCATTTTGAGGAAACTCCCATAACATTCACCAGCTGCAGAACTCTGTGTATTTGTGAGGGGCCAAATTTACACTCTGTTAAAATAAGCTTAACGGGATCCACCAGAGCTAGTTTTCAAATGAAGCCCATTCCCACATCAGCCATCCGAACCAACCAAATGCAAAAGGGAGGAAAAAGTTTTCTGAAGGTAATACCCAGGTTAAAACTCATGCCCAGGACCCGTGTGGCCAGTGCATTGAACAAGGAAGATTCAAAAGATCAGAAAAATGTATTTTTTTTTCTCATTCACTCTTTAAAAGTTACTTGATGGGAATGGTCCTTTCTCCAGTTATGGATGGAAACAGTCAAAACTTTCGGAAAAAACTCTAGAATTTTTCTAGACATTCTTAGGTAGTAGAATTTCATGGTCATATTAAACCACAGTCATGACTGCATTTTAGCAACTGAAAATGATCTGTTCTAAACAATAATCAAATACAGAACTTGATTGAATGTTAGATATCTTCCCTCCCCCTCACTCAGACTGAGGTGAAGTGTACAGTCTTTCTCAGATTTCTAACTATATCTTCTTTTGCATTTATAGCTACAGATTCTGATCCTACCACTAGCTGGGGTAGATGAGAAGGGAGGGAAGGAGGGAGAACATTCACCTTACTGCCAGAGTCCAAGGTTAGCCTTGAGCTCCCTGGCCCTGTGGGATGTGTAAATTTGACTCTTCACATTGGTACTCTGCTGGATTCTTAGGAGACTTCCTCTCTGAGGCTCCCTGACACTCATTCTCTTGATTATTTAGTGGGATCTCTCCTGCTGGCTATTCCTTGGCTCTGTTCGACTTCTGCCTTCTCACAGGTCAGTACCTATTCCTATTGCTGTAAACTTTCTTTCCCTGCCAGGTCACTTTCTTGGGTAATTCTGTTGATTTCTATCTCCTGGGTATTGTCATACTCCCAATATGAAAAAAAAAAAAAAACTGAGTGTTAAATTCACCACAATATAGCAAGGTGAAGATAGAATAGGTAAAACCAAGGATAGGACATAAAAGGACAGTAGCAAAGCAAAGAGGTGAGATAATACAGAAAGATGGTGGAGAGTACCAGGGCTTTTCCCCTCTAAGTTTGTTCCCTTCATAAGAGGCTGTGAGTCCTTTCATTATGTGGTGTTGGTTGTTGTGAGTAAAGGAAGATGGGGGTAGGAAGAGCCTTTCTGAAACTCAAAGGGTCCAGACCTGTCTCTTTCTTCCTTTTTCCTGAGTCACGGGGACAAAGGAGCCCAATGTGGGACAGAGGTCAAAAAAGGAAGGAAGGTTCTCATGTGGCCTAGTAGCACAGACCCCTGTAAAGGAAGCTCAGAGCACAGGACAGACTAGGAGGAAAAACAAAGTGAATATAAAATTTTAAACACTTTCTCCTGACACCCAGAAAAGAAGGAGAGGCAGAAGACAGGGAAATAACTAGAAGAGTGAAATCACCAAGATCCTCATCTCTGAATTCTCAGGAGTGGAATAGCCTGTCCTTCCTCCTAGTGACTTCTCCTAGCTAATCAGATGTCTTCCCTGTTTTCTCTTGGTCACTACCTGAATTTGGGATGGTGGCCATTGGGGTATACCTCTTGGGTGGAGGCTTTAAATGAGATCTAGTTTTCTGAAAAATTATCTGGAGAATGAAAGGTGGAATACTAAGTGGGCAGATGGGAAAAAAAGGCACCAAAATAAAAATACCAGGTTCTCAATATCAAGATTCTTTTTAATACCATTTCAACCTTATATTCTTTTATGGCATTCCTTGTCTGACCCCTATTAGGCACATCTCATCTATGAATGGGGAGGCCGGATTAGTTGTCAGATGCAACCCTTAGTATAGCCGCCATGATTTCCTTAGCCTTCAGACCTAGTCCTCTGCTCCCCAATTTCAAGGACTCATTTAAAGCCTTCCCAGGATTAAGTTCAAATCCCTCACAATGCATGGAGTTAGTAAGTTCCACAGCCCCTTCCTAATTGGGAAGTTGTAAATTTTGGATCACCTCTCTCCACCCCCCCGAAGAAATCTTCCCAAATCTCTTCTCTCCTTTTATAACCTCTTTCTGGGTCAGCTACCTACCTGGCTGGTCCTCACTCAAGGCAAGTGCTGTTCATTTCTTTCATGCCTAGAGCTGAATTACATTATCATTACAGTGCTGCCTTAAGATTTCCCAGTTCCTGACTTTGCCTTGGCCATGAAAAACTACCTTCGTATAGGTGGGTGTCAGTCTATCTAACCCCAGTAAAACACACAGCAGAGCAAAACTTTCTCAGACTCTAATACTTTCTATCCAGTGGATATGATTTATGTCTTCTTATTTTGGTGGCACATAGCAAAGTAAATCAATGGTCCTCCCTTCCCAAGATAGATGCCACTACTAATAAGGTGGCCTCGGATCTATTTCTAAACACCAAAGAGTCTGACTTCATTGCTTTTTCTAGTTTCTCCCACAGAGAAATCAGCTCATTATCCATCATAATGGGGGCAGCACTGAAGGCCCCAGAGAGTCCTCAGAACATCCACCTTCCTGCCAGCACTAAATTTACTCTAGAAGGACTTTTTTCTTTTAGCAATTTAGCAATCGCATGAGTGTTCAGGGGTTTCTTTGTTGATATTTTTTTTTTTGGAAAAATCATACCTGAGGCCCTCTAGACATTTGAAGTGTTTATTATTATCTTGCAAAGTTAGAGGGTCTAAGTTTTCCTTAATTAGATCGGTATCATACTTTTCAAGCTACTCTCTATAGTGTGCTAAAGGAAGGGAAAATGCATTGGTATTTGATGGGCACCTGGCCCTCTACTGAGACTTCTTAGGTGTGTTCCTTTAAGGCATACCTGTGTTTTATCATAGAATGTGAAAACCCAACTCCATGTAGGCATGTTTGGCCAAAGTTTCATATCTGCCTTCTAATATTTTATCACTTCCCCATGCAATTATCCTCTACTGAAGTTTAAAATTTCTCCTTTGAAATGTGTTTCATGCAACAGAGGAAATATTCACTTAAAATTATCCATCATTGGCTTCTTCTTCTTCCTGGCAATGTCAACGTGACTTAACATCTCTGAGCCTCAAATTCCTCATCTGTGAAATTGGGATAATTTTGACTGCAACACAGAATTGGGAGTGTTAATCACAAAACAATATGCTAAGTCCATGAAAGGGTGCTCAGTAAATATTTATCCAGTATATGATAGATACAACTAGAGGCCATGTTGAAAAACATCTGCAAGGCAGCCTGTCGTGGATGGATTGCCCATCACTGCCATAGTTCATACTTCTTAAAGAGATGGCCAGGGACGTGCCATAGCCCAGGTCAAACACAGAAACTGGTGTGGGTGAAACTGTAACCTTCTTTTCTCTTCTGTTCTTTCCACCAAATATTACTGTCATTTGTTAAACATCACAGTTTTTTAAACATTATTGCTTTTCACTCTATGGGAGATATTCTAAACTATTTAATACATATAAAACCTGCTGTGATACATTGGAGAAAAGATAACCTCTTCAACAAAAGGTGCTGGGAAAACTGGAGATCCATACATAGTAGAATGAAATTGAACCTGTCTTTCATCCTGTACAAAACTCAACTCGAAGTGGCTCAAGGACCTAGGCATTAGACCAGAAGAAAAATAGGCCCAACTCTCCACCATGTTAGCTTAGAAACTGACTTCTTCAATAAGACTCCTAAATTAGCTCAAGAAATAAAGTCAAAAATCAATAAATGGGATGGTATCAAATTAAAAAAGCTTCTTCATAGCAAAGGAAACAATCAGGAATGTGAACAGAGAGCCTACATAATGTGAGAAAATCTTTGCCACCTGCTCCTCAGATAGAGAGCATTGATCTCCAGGATATATAAAGGAATCAAAAAACTTAACACCAAACCCAATCACTAAATGGGCAAGGGAACTGAGCAGGCACTTCATGGAAGAAGAAATATGAATGGTCAGCAAACATATGAAAAAATTTTCAACATCTCTAGCAATTACAGAAATACAAATTGAAGTACACTGAGATTCGATCTCTAGTCAGAATGGTAATTGTTGACAATAACATTAGCAATAAATGTTAACAATAAATGTTAATGAGGATATGGGGAAAACGGTTCGCTGATAAATTTTTGGTGGGCCTGCAAATTGGTTCAACTACCAATTATTTTGGTGGACCTGCAAATTGGTTCAACTACCAATTAGCAGTATGGAGATTCCTCAGAAAACTTGGAATGCAACCACCATTTGACCCAGTTATTCCACTCCTCAGTTTATACCAAAGGACTTAAAATCAGTGTGCTACAGTGTTTATAGCAGCTAAAATCACAATAGCCAAGTATGGAAACTACCTAGGTGGTCTATAATAAATGAATGGATAAAGAAAATATGGTATTTATACACAATGGGATATTATTCAGCCATAAAGAAGAATGAAATTATGGCATTTTCTGGTAAGTAGAGAGACTATCATGCTAAGTGAAATAAGCCAGTCCCCCAAAATCAAAGGCCAGATGTTCTCTCTGATATGTGGATGCTAACCTACAATAAATGAGGATAGGGAAGGGAAGATTTGAAATTCATTGGATTAGACAAAGGGGAATAAAGGATGGGAATAGGAAAACCAGTATCCTTATATATGAATACCCGACCAGGGTAACTCCAAATCATGTACAATCACAAGAATGGGATTCTAATTAGAGGGTTATACTCCATATATGTACAATATGTCAAAATATATTCTACTGTCATGTCTATCTAAAAAGAACAAATAAAAAAAATAAAACCTACTATGAAATAAGTTTTTCCTCCAGATAACTGAATGCAGAAAAAAACCTTTCATTTAAAAGTTTTATGATTGTCATTATTGCAAACAGTACTCATATATGTGTGTGAATATATTTCTGAGGTTAATCATTTAGAGAAGTTTTCAGAGGAGCTGAGTTACTTCTCTCCTTAATAGGGCATAAAAGCTTCATACTTGGAAATGATGTCATTCCTTTTACTGTGAGAGCCTGATAGTCCCAAATGACTATTAGGCAAATATGTTTCTCAGAGGAGTCATGCTGCAGATTTGAGCACTTTCTTATATAAAATAACTATCTGTCACCCTTTGGGAGCCTTAATATGCAGAATTCAAAAGTGGAGAAAATAAAACACCTGGAAGATGGTTGGTGTAAATGACAATGTTATTTTCAATACTTCTCAGGACAAGAAACTTATAATAGTTATTATCGAAAAAGAAAAAAAAATATATAATTATAATGGAATATTTTTTGAAATTTATTTGTCTTGAATATTCTATCTGGAGTCTTTTTCTAGGTCATTGTATACATATTGTTTTAATATATTAAGAATAACCTCTTGCATTAGTGTATCTCAACTGATGTGGCCAGAAAAGTTTTCCATACATGACCTCATTTATTAACTCTTTATTGGGTTAAATTGAGGTAGGTAAGTTTAGTTATACTCTCTCTAAAGAATTCAGGTAAGCCTTTATGAGATGAAGTAATTCTGGGATTCATTCGAGAGGTATGTAGAAAAGGCTTAGATAAAAAAGAGGTCACTTAGCCTGACACGGTGGTGCATGCCTGTAATCCCAGTGGCTCAGGAGGCTGAAGCAGGAGAAGCATGAGGTCAAAGCCAGCCTCAGCAAAAGTGGAGCATTAAGCAATTCAGTGAGACCCTCTCTCTAAATAAAATACAAAACAGGGCTGGGGATGTGGCTCAGTGATTGAGTGTCCCTGAGTTCAAACCCTGGAACCTCCTTCCCAAAAAAAGAGGTCATTTGTGTTTTAGAGATGGTGGGATGTGGGAGAGAGAAATAGTACCTAGACCACTATCTTTGCAAGTTGGATCTAGAAAAGACATTTGCATCTGATACAGTCAGTGATACAGAAGACCAAGCTACCTTTGGAGAAAGTGTGGAAGAGTATATTAGAACATAAAGAAACAAGAGGTGGTGGCAGAGTCACCAAGACCCAGTTGAGAAGACCAATAAGACTGGAACTTCAGGCTCAGACCAGAATAAAGTTATCTTTGTCCAGATACTTTCCAAAGTCAGCTAGTGCTTCAAAACAGCACTCTCAGTTCTTCCTTCTCTAAAATATTAACCTGGTTAAGATAGGGAATGGCTCCTTAATCAATGGTATGATTTGCGTTGTAACCTTTTGGACAGTGGGCATGGAGACTGGCCACAAACCCTGAAGCAGGATTGAATGCAGTAGCTACCTCTTCACCAAATGGAGTGCACATCTTGGAGGATCTCAGTCATTCTGTGGTATTATCTCAAGTCAGTAACCATAGTAACGTTGCACGTGGTCACCTATTTCCCACCCTACAAAACATCCACCACAAGTCTCAGCATGACCTGGTCCTTGTATTTCAATCCTGACACTGCATTCCTCTGTGCCTTCATTTAAAAGCAAGTTCAAAGGAGACAGAGCTGAGAATTCAAGATTTGTAGTCAGGAGATGAGCTGAGAGAAAGAGAAGATGGAATAGATGAGGGGAATTGTTCAAGGTGATGCAGAGTCAGAACATCACAAGTGAAAGTCCCCTAAGGAGAGCATGTACTCACTCATGCATGTTTTATGGATTCTAATGGACTGAACAATATTATAAGATGAACATTTCCTTCCACCTAAAATATTCCTAAAGGCAGGATTTTGTTGTGGAAGATGTACTTGTTTTGGAACCAGAGAGCCGCAACTTTCCCCCATAAGATCCCCAAATGATTGCTGCTATCCGTTGGTACTGACAGAAAATTCACTAACTGTAAATTGTACAGACATTAAGGGGGGATTAATTGGCTAATTCAGTATAAAGTTCAGGAACTAGTTACCAATCATGGTTGATTTGATTCAGTGACATCAGGATCCAATTTCTATTCTATCCTTCTGCTTTCCAGGGTATCTAACTTATTTAAAGGCCTTGGATGATTAGCTACAATTTCCACACAGTGTATTTCCTTACCCCTGTCCAGGTGATTGATTTCAGCCAATCAGCACCGTCCATTGCTCTGGGTGCCATTATTGTTTCAGAAAAAAACAATTGATTCTATGCTGCTTAACTAGGGTGAATTTTAGACTTAGATTCTGAGACAGGAGCCACCCATGCTGTGTGAACTAGTAGCTGGGACCAACTTAGAAAGGAATGAGAATGGTAATGATAATGGCAAGCATTGCAAGGCTTGGTAGGTAGATTGCATTTAAATCTTTAAGTGTACTTCATGAAAAATGTCAGGGCTGACATAAGCACTGAATTAGAATTAACATCTGAACAGCTCCTTGTGTAGTACTTGTTACCTGGTGAGTATGTTAGTTCCTTTCTCTTCATCTTACAAGGTAGTAATATATTGGATGATGAAGCATAGAAAGAAAATTGGGTGAAATAATTTGCATTTACTTTCCAGTTGTCATATTTCAATACTTATATGAACTGGGTGTCACCCTCTTTGCAATTTATTACCTCGAAATTGCCAGGATCTTAGGATAATATTGATCACTGACAGAACTTTCTTCCCCCCTTTCTGTTTCTTTTTTACTTTGTATGTCCTTTTGTTGTTGTTGTGAAATAGAACATGCATTCAAAATCCTTGCCCCATCTTTAAATGTTAGACTTTAATGTAAGCTGTGGAGATAGTAGAGACGACTTGTTAATTTTACTTAAATTTACATTTTATAATTGCGAGTAAAATGTAGTTCAATGCAATGTTGGGACCAATTTGTTGGTCATGAGAACCATTTTTTCATTTTTCACAGAAAGTTTTTGTTATGGTTCAGATATATGGTCAACATCAAAAGCTCACGTGTGAGACAACGAAAGGATGTTCAGGGGTGAAATGATTAGATTATGAGAGCACTCAATCAGTGGCTTAATCCGCTTGAATGGATAAATTGGGTGGTAACCACAGGCAGATGGGGTATGGCTGGAGGAAGTAGGTCACTGGGAACAAGACTTTGGGGTTTTTGTTTAGTTCCTGGGGAGCAAAGCCCTTCCTATTTCCTGGCTGTCATGTCTTGACCTCTTCCCCTCCATTAGGCATCTCAGCTGTGATACTCTTCCTCACCTTGGCCCCAGGGCTATGGAGTCAGCTGACTATATGGACTGAACCTCTGAAACCATGAGCCAAAATAAGAATTTCCTCTTCTAGGGCTGGGGTTGTAGCTCATTTAGTAGAGCGCTTGCCTAGCACATATGAGGCACTGCGTTCAATCCTCAGCACCACATAAAAAGAAAATAAAGGTATTTTGTCCATCTACTATAAAAAATATTTGAAAAAAATTTTTCTCTTCTAAGTTGTTCTTGTTGGATTTTTTTGGTCACAGCAATGATAAAACAGTAGATATAACTTTAATATTAGACAAGAGGCAGCATAGGCAATGATTGGCTATGAGAACCTAGGAAAATCTAAACCTCCCTGATGGATCATTTTTGCGGGGCGGGGGGTGTCTGGAAAATTAAGAGGAAAACAAAAAGCAGGTATGAATCACAATATTTCCCTAAGGACTGAGAAGATCCAGAGCAGTGTGCTGAAACTGTGTGATAAATAAATGGTATCATCACCTCTAAGGTTTATTATACATTGGCTTTTAATTGTGCTTTTAAATATTGTTTAATAAAGTGAATCTATGCTATTAGAAGTCAGGAAAGAGGTTACCCTCAGGAAAGCAATGACTGTATATAAATTTCAAGGTTCTCCAGAGAAACAGAAACACACACACACACACACACACACAGAAATATATTTGCAGGAATTGGCTCAAGCTAGAAACCATCAAGCAGGAGTTGCTGCTGCAGTCTTGAGGCAAAATTTCTTCCTCCAGAGGGAAAGTTTTGCTCTAAAGTTTCTTAACTGATTGGATGAGGCCTACACACACCACGAAGGATAATCTTTACTTACACTCAACTGAACGTAGATGTTAGCCCCATCTACAAAACACCATGACAGTGACACCTCAATTAGTGTTTGAATACTGAGTGTCCAAGTTGACACACAAGACAGGTCACCCCTGACCAGGAGCTTTGGGAGTGAGGTTGTTTCTTAATGTGGGTGCTGGAATTTGGGGAATACTTCCAGCAGTACACTCATGACTTGTATACTCTTCTGTGTATACATTGCCCTTTAGTAAAGAGCATTAGTATGTTTATTTTAACTTCATAACTGAAATTAGAGAGAACAAATTAGATTTCAGGGAGGTTTTTTCAGGTGGCTGCTTTGGCTCTTTTTTTAAATTAAATTGTTTAAATTATTCTATTTTGTTATATATGATGACAGAATGCAATTCATTTCATATTACACATAAACAGCACAATTTTTCAAGTCTGTAGTTGTACACAAAGTATTTTCACACCATTTGTGTCTTTACACACATATTTAGGATTATGATGTCCAACTCATTCCACCATCTTTCCTACCCCCATGCCTCCTCCCTCTTCATGCTCTGGGTCTTGTACAAAGATTTCTATGATTGCAGAAGACTTGGTGGGTGAGGGTTGTTGTGGCCAGATGGTGATCTCTCCCAATATCCAAGTACAAGAAGCCAGCATGTCCCTAGGTATCTGTCACACCATTGCATTACAGTTTAGAAATGCAAGACGACTCTATAAAGTTATGTATTTTTAGAATAATAAAGTTGCTAACATTCTGCCTGTACACAGGATGTCATAATACAATGGTGATTAATTTAACAGTTATTTAGTTATAACAGCAATAACATGACGTTTTTCTCTTGGTTAATATATCTTCAGGTCTGCCTAATTTGTTGTTCTATTAATTAGTTACAAACAGTAAAAAAAAAAAAAAATCACATAACTAAAAGTATGCCCTTCCTATGCTGGCTTAGAAAATCTTACTTGATTTGGGAGTTAAAAGACTTGAAAAATCTAGTGTATATCATTGAATGGTTTTCTGCATCTTGATTTTAGTTCAGTCTCTAGTGAAGGATCAACCTACTACGACCTACGTTCTTTGCATTTCTTGCTGATAAAGTAAATGAGAACCTGCGGCAGTGCATTTCCCTGTTCACTCTCCATCCTTGATCCAATTTTGCCAAAAACCACATTGAAATGGAAAGAGATTTCCAGGCAATTCCCTCTCATTGGATTCTTTCAACCTGCCACAGGCTGTATTTTGTCAGCAAGGTTGTTTCTAACTGGCAGCAGTGAAAGTGGGCTTTTGGCAGAGAGTACACTGAAGAAGGTGGCAGAGAAGGAAAAGCACAGGATGGCAGGTCCCTCTTTCTGGTCATGCCAGATTGCTCATGTTGTAGCACAAATGGAATGGATGTCTCTGAGCAATTTGTTTCCACCCACTCTATTGACTGTGGGCAGAGGAGTGTTTTTATGCCAGTAAATCCTTCTGAAAACAAATGAACAAGCTATATATTTTTTTCTGGCAATGAGTGGAAGGGCTAGGACTAGGGAGAGGCGACTAGACCCTTGCTTTAGATTCAAAATTACAGAGGGCTCCAAAAAAACCCCTGGGTACTTAAGAGAAATACCATCTAAAAATATTGCATTAAGATAATATTTATCTTGAGTAAATTTTTTTGTTTGTTTTGTTTTGTGATGGCAAGTTGGGCAGAACTCAGTCTGAGATGTGTGGGACCCTTCTGACTTTTAAACTCATGTTTTTTGAGGGTAACACTTTTTCTTCAGTATGTATATAGTTTCTCTTGCATAAGTATTTTCAATTCATCTTATCCCAGTTTAGAAATGCCTTGAGGAAACTACCAAGCAAGGTGTCAAGAGTAACAGTGATTACACAAGGGATAAAGAGATAACTAGGTAAAAGAAAATACACAGGGAACAATGCAGACAGAAAAAATCTATATAAGACATGTTTCCTGATTATAAAAGCAATAAGTTTTTGTTAGGAAACTTAAAATTTATAAATTCAGAAAATTATAAAGAAGGAAGAGTATTACTTTCCAAATCAACTTTATTGCCAAAAAAATATTCCCCCCTACCTCCTTGTCTCCCACCTCTTGTTCCCTTTCCTCTACTGATCTCCATTTGATTTTCATGAGATCTGACCCCATCTTTTTTTTCCTTTCTTCTTCTCTAGCTTCCACATGTGAGAGAAAACATATGACCCTTGACTTATTTTGACTTATTTTGCTGAACATGATGGTCTCTAGCTCCATTTTCCTGCAAATGACATGATTTCAGATTTTTTTTTATGGTTGAATAAAACTCCACTTTGAATATATACCAGATTTTCTTTATCCATTCATCCATTGATGGACACCTAGGCTGGCTCCCATAGTTTGGCTATGGTAAGTTGTGCTGCTATAAACATGGGTATGCATGTCCCACTGTAGGAAGATGGCTTTAATTCTTTAGAATAAATACCAAGGAGTGGTATAGTTGGGTTATATGGTAGATTATATTCAATTTTATTTCTGTCATAATTTTACATTTTTTTCCTTCTGTTGTCGATTGCTATAAAGATTTCACTTTTGTTCTCAAATGATTCTTTTTCTGGTGTTTTTATTTTGACAAGTGGTTTTATTTAAAATTTCAAAAGATATTGCTGAATCCATATGTATATGGTCATTGACATCAAGAATAAGAGGTCTTTAGGATTTCTTTTCCCAGGCAATATGGAATAAAAGTTAATCTCCTGATTGTAACAATAAAAAACATCTGAGAAAAATACCCCAAAGATCAGCTTTCAAAACAAGGGGCGTAAAATAAACAAAAAAGAACAGTGATCCCTAAAGAGAGAGATGGGAAACAAAAATGTGTGCCCTCTGAGTGAGCAGCCTTCATGCCTTGCAAGTTTTCAGGTTGTGAGTCAGGGACGGAGAACCCAGAGGACTTTATTTGACAGACAGAGCTGGGAATTGGGGGAAAGAGGACAGGCAGTGCTCATAGGACAAGGGACCACACAGGAGAAAGATGCACAGAAGGACAATTTTGGAGATTTGCCAGGAATCCCTGTTTTCTGTAGATGAGGATCAGAATATATGCATGAGAACACTCCTTGGGCTTGGGGAATTAACCACCTTATCCCAGTGGCTCAGGAGACTGAAGCAGGAGGATCACAAGTTCAAAGCCAGCCTCAGCAACAGTGAGGTGCTAAACAACTCAATGAGACCCTGTCTCTAAATAAAATACAAAATAGGTTTGGGGATGTGGCTCAATGGCGGAATGACTCTGAGTATCATCCCCGGTAGAAAAAAAAAAAAAGACAGTACTTGATGCCCACTCAGTGCCAGGGGCAGGGCATGTCTCCACCAGCCACTCTGGATCATCTCATAATTCCTTGATGCATTCAATAGAGGTCTTAGAAGTGTCTTGCTTCCACAATGGGAAAAACTAGCCCTGAATTAATCCTGGAGGAAGTAAGTATGTATCGACTTCTTTTGATAACATTTTCTTCTCTTGGATGCATGAAATAACTTTTTGTTTTATTAAAAATATTAATTCACTTATCCCATTCCTCAATATATACCCACAGGACTTAAAGTCAGCATACTAGAGTGACACAGCCACTTCAGTGTTTATAGCAGCTCCACTCACAATAGCTAAACTGTGGAACCAACCTAGATGCCCTTCAACAGATGAATGGATAAAGAAATGGTGGTATATACACAATAGAATATTACTCAGCATTAAAATAAAATAAAATTATGACATTTTCAGGTTAATGGATGGAGCTGGAGAATATCATGCTAAGCGAAGTAAGCCAATCTCCAAAACCCAAAGGCGGAATGTTCTCTCTGATATATGGATGCTAACATAAAATAAGCGGGGGTGGAGAATAGAAGTTCATTGGATTAGACAAAGGAGAATGAAGGAAACAGAGTGGGAGTGGGAATGGGAAAGACAGTAGAATAAATCAGACACGACTTTCCTATGTTCATATATGACCGGTGTAATTCCACATCATGTACAACCACAAGAATGGGAAATTATACTCCATGTATGTATGATATGTCAAAATACATTCTACTGCCATGTGTAATTAAAAAGATCAAGTAAAAAATTTAAAAAATAAAATAAAAACTTAAAATATATTAATTCAATATTAGATGTCTATACATGGGCTTCCTATCAGTTAACCTTGGTATTAAATGTGATCTTGGTTACTTTTTTTTTTTTTACATTTCCTGTCTTCTATTGTTTATTCCATATGTTCTTGTCTTTCTCCATCAACAACATGAAACGAATTTCTAATTTCTGTCCCCTAATTTATCATCTTCTCAATTAATATCTTCTTTTATTCTTTCCCTTTTCTTTTGTCCTCAGCATCTTGATTTGATTTGCTGCAATAACGTTCCTCCTTTTTATCATTTATAAAGCAAAATTAAAATCTGTATCAAAAGTAGAAACTATTTCCTGGTCTCATAAATTTTCATTTTCCATCTCTTCCTATATCACAATTAGCTCCTTTTTTTAACTTCTCATTTCTAGAGCCCCACAATTTATCAAATTTCATTGGCATTTAAGAAGCTCATTGCTTAAAATTTTTATATTAGTTTCTTGTAGTACTTTTTAAAATGTGAATCTTCTTATCTGAAGGGTAGGTACCTCATTCAGGGTTCTTAGAATATTTTACCTATCATCATCTCATAGTTGATGTTTTTTAAATTGTATATCAATAATAGCCACCACTCTGTGGAATTAAAAAGACAACAATCCTTGGTCTAAGCACTGAACAAACATTGATTTGTTGTCTTACATTATTTCTGGAAGGCTATTCATTCAATCTTGAATGAATGAAATCTTTTCAGGTCTGGCATCTGTCAAAAACCAGAGAGTATGGATGCTTCCTGCTCTCACACATTGTTTAGCTTATTTTGTTTTACATTTTTCAGATTTCTTTCCCAAGATCTTGAAGTAGAAAACCAATATTGTCAGTGACCCAAACAAATTTCCATGATTTAATAGTCAATGGTCACTCTACCAGATTGAACAAATTCCATTTTTGTTTACTGGACTGCAAAATTCTGGATGGTGAATTAATGCCTGGCTATTTGAAGTCATCTATGTCACTTGGCACTGTGGAATCATGACTGCCTCCATCTATGCTGGATTAATAAAAATCGATCCTGGCATGTGGCCCATTATGGAGTGATATTCTTAGTTCCTTATGTTTCATGTATAATTGAATGGGCAGGTACCGGAGGGTGCCTCTGTCTCCACAATCCAGGTTTCCAAAATCTGAAACTACTTTTAAAGTATTCATTCGTTTTGTTTCCTTTCCTGTTTTTTTTTTTTTTTTTTTTTTTTTAATAATGTCATGTTCATTCGCAGAATGATTGAAAAGAACTCCTAATTCCTGTTTGAGTGCTGTGACATAGATGTTACTGTAAAGGTCCCCTAATGGAATTTTTTAAAAATATTTTTTAATATTCTTATAATTGGTTGGAATTCTCACTGTGCCAACCCAGAGGTGGTGGATGGATATGTATTTTCTCTGAAATGGAAGTTGTAATAAAGACACACACGGTTCCAATTTTGTTGTCAGCCTTCATTATTATGACTGGTGACAAGTCAGGGTAGACATTTCAGATTTGTAAAGAGCTGGCTAAAGTTTCTGGCTCACTTCTAACTGGTATGCCACACACATGTGGGAAACAAAGCCTCATTATCCTTGGCACACTCTATTAATTCTCCCTTCCAAGGACAGCAGAAAGTATGTTCATGCTAAATGATAATTTCTTCCCAAAGTTCCGAAATCTCGTGGTTTCAAATGGCATTTAATAGCCAGTCCTAAGACTTCCAGTTTCTTTAACTCATTTATTCAGCAAATACTCAGCAATTACTCTTGTTTTCAAGGTAAAAATCTTATTATCAGAGGATCTGGAGATAAAATAGGTCAATAAGGCCACTGTTTTCATGGAGCTCAAATTCAACAGGGGGACACAGACATTAGGATGTAAATGAAATAGTATCATAATTTTTAGGTGTTATGAAGAAACATAGAGTCATGGAGTGATTGCATGAGGGGACATCTTGGGATGGCATTTGATGGATCCTGGGGGAGGGGAAGTGTCATTAGATAAGGCAGCCACAGAGGACAGTCTTTTGAGTTAAGACTAGAAGGAAGGGAACCATTTAAATAAAGATGGGAAAAGAGTCTTCCAGGCAGAGGAAACAGGAATATGAAGTCCTAAGGCAGGTGCAGCCATGGTGTGTTCAAGGAACAGGAAAAAAGCATCAGGAGAAAACATTATGAGAGAGGGCAGTCTAAGCAGTGGATAGAACTCGGGGGCCAGAGAGCATCTTCAGTGCATAACTATTTGGATTTTATGTGCGATCATAAACCATGGGAGGATCTGAAAGAGAAGAGTGTCATGATCTGATTTCCTGCTTAAAAGATCACTTCAGTTGCTTCATGGGAAAAAGGATTAGGGCAGAAGGGAGTCAGAAGTAATAGTTCAAAGGCTATTGCAGGGCCCTATGATGCTGGCTTGTGTAGGATTGGGAAGGAGGGATGGTGGACAGGTGGAAGACAGGTTCTGGAAATAGAGGTGACAGCAGCCAACATCCAGAGAATTACAGTTAGCCAAGAAGAATAATTCCTTTTTGTTTTTTTAAACTATATGGAAAGGACTTTTAAGGAAAATATTTGCCAGATTTTTTTTCTCAACCCATTATTTTCTGTATTAATTTCCATTTAAGTCCACAAATTATTACTTTTTAAAAATAACCCTTCATTATTTTCTTAATGCATTTATATATGTATGTATTCCACTTCTTATAAAAGCAGCTGAGCTTCAGAGAAAATAAAGTCAGATTCAAGATTTCCTAGCTATTAAAGCTATAAATTAGTATTTAAATCCTAACTTCTTACCAGATTGTTTTCCCAATAGTACAGCCCAGTTGTAGGGATCAGAATGTATGATAGGTCAAGATCATTGTACTATCATGTGTATTAGTTAATAAAAAAGGGGGGCCTCTATTTTGTTCCTTCATCTGTAGTTCTTTGGAAGTATATCATCTGCACCCCCCATATTAGTGTGGTTTTTGTTACTATAAGGAAATACCTGAGATTGAATACTTCATACATGAAAGAGGTTTATATAGCTCACAGTTCTGTAGGCTCAGGGAATGGTGCAAGCATTGGTTCAGCTCTGTTTAGGGCCCCCTTGGCTGCATCACTTCATGGCAGATAGCAACAAAATGGTGGAAACACTGGTGAGATGGAGAGGTTACATTGTAAAATAAGACACCAATGAATGAAAAGGTTAACTTTTTTTTATAACAGTCCTCATGAAAAAACTAACCAAAAGTCCATGAGAACTACCTTAATCCTTTTGAATGACCTCCTAGTAGGATCCACCCTTTAAAGGCCCCACCACCTCTTACATTGTCATGTTGCTGCCAATCTTCCAACGTATAAAAAATACACATGTAAATGATAGCATATCCTCCTCGCCTCATGTCCATTCAAACAGTTCCTTAGAAACAAGGGAAAAATACATTTTTCTCTTCTGGTTGGATTTGTCAGAGCTGCTAACACATTGAGGCAGAATTTTTTTTTCGAATTTCTTGATTCCATCATGATGTGGCCAGGAACTCATTCTCTAACTTGTTGCTTTGGAAAGAGGTTGCAGGAAAAAAAGTAATTTGAAGAAAACAAACCATAAGAAAATATCTTTGGAGTTCTGAGAAAATACACTGGGGATAATCAAGAGTAACCAGGGCTTACCCAAAAGCACAGGAGATGAGAGTTATGGAGATAAAACTAAAATAGTAAAGATAACATTCACTGTAGCACTCAAGCCCACCTTGATAAAAGATAAATTTGGTGAACTTAATTATCATTGAAAGCAGTCCACCTATTTTCAGACAGTTTGGTGCACCAACCCCCAAATTTCTCAGAAACATGAGTGAGATTATGTTCATATCTTCAGAGGAAACAACTGAGTATTTCTTTTGCTAGAAAGTATGCTAGATTAATTGAGGATAAAAATTTGTGAGTTGTAGAAGTTTCTGCCAACTTTGTTATTAACCTTATTATTTTTGATTATTTTGATTATTTTTTGATAAAAAGCTACTTAGAACCTTCAATTTCTAGATGAATATGATCTACTCTTCTCTCTCCCTGTGCTTCACAGTTGCTGAGTAACCCTTGTGCTGTTCCTTGAACCCTTTCCCTCTTTCCTCAGAATCTCATTTTGCTCACCTCATAACCACCTTCTTCAGGTGTTCTTCAAATGTCACCTTCTCAAGAAGGCCTTCCCTGGATACCTCATTTCAAATTCCATTTTAGATGGAGGAAATCTCATGTCTTCCTCCATCTTTCCCAAAACGTAAGCATCACAGGGGTAGAGATTTTTCTCTTCACTGTCTCTTGAGGAGCTGGGTCAGTGCCTGGCACAAAGTAGGCCTATATTTCGAGCAAATGAATATATGAAACTAATGTCTGCACCAAAAAACTTGCAGTCTAACCTGGAAATTTCTGTGCAGTGTAATCATGCTATGGAAAGGTCAGCATAGGGGAAGAGTTTGCAACTCACAATGGGAGTGAGGTGTCAGTGAAGACAGCTGGGAGGAGATGAGACTCAACTGATACCCAAATATTGACCAGGAGCTAGACAGACAAAAGACAGACATTGCTTACATAGCCTGACTTAGATTTACTGTTGGACATAAAGAAAGTTATTACTGTCCATCATTATTCAAAGCTAGAGCAATAGTTTTGACAAGAACACATACAGAAATAAAAAATAAATAAAAAGCATTATATTTAAATCCCTTGAATCGTGACATTTATATAGATGAAAGGCTGACATTAATTCATTTCTAAGATAGTAGTTTATAAAATGGACCTTTGTCTTTATTTGGTTTAGATTCCCAAGACTATCATTCAAGAAGGTCTTATTTCTCTCACACATTGTGACTTATGATATCTGAAACTGCAGGTATGTGATCTAAAGCATACATTAGAAGATAAGAGTCAGACCAAAACCATAGATTTCCTGGATCTTTCCAACTTATTAACATTTATTAATAATTATTCATTACTAAACAACAAACAGCCAACACTGGATAAGCAAATATATAAATAGTGTAATATGCATTTAGAGTAAGATTATAAAGAAACCAAAAACTAAGTAGCAAAAGAAACAAAACAAAACAAAACAAAACAAATTATTTGCTCTCATTGAATTCTTCACCTTAACTGTTTTGCATATAAGGAAACCCACTGGGTCTTCTCTTGCCCACTCATTTCAGCATTTCACTAGAAATGGCATCTTCCATTGCTGCTGAGAACAGATCTGTCATCTGAATCTTAGACAAGTTCACTTCCCTGAGGAAATTCTCTGTGATACACACACCTTTTCTTAAGTAAAAAGAGCTAATGCTCCATGGGTTAAAAGACACCAGGGAAAAGTAAAAAAAAAAAAAAAAAAAAGAAAGAAAGAAAAAAAAAAGATGAACTCTCATTTCTGGCTTCTACCTTTCTCCAGGGACTACACTATTCTTTGTGGCAGAGGCGAAAAATAAAGTCTTAGTTACATAAATGTATCAAGCCAAATGCTCTTTTTCCAGTGGTAAAGAGATAATGTTCCAATTTCCTCTTAAAGAAACAAAGAGAGCATGCCCTTCCACAGAGAGCATTCTAGCTGTGGGCTGCTCACTCCATGTCCTTCCAGTGCTCAGCTGGTTTCCTTGGCAAATTGGATTGCCCCTGGCAACCTCAACTTCTACTCAAACTATTGTCTTTTGCAGAGTCGGCAGTTATAAATCCACGTTCCAGAACAACATTTAAATAGAAAATACCATTAAAGTATGACCATACCTTTAATGCTTCATTACACATTTTGAGGATCTCATTTTTGTCTCTGACATTCAAATGATTTGTTTTGAGAAGGCTGGCTCTCAACTCTACCCATGAGAGTTTTCTGGGGCATTTAAAAAAAATACCAATGCACAGGTCTTTTCTCAAAGACACTAAACTAGTTTACCTGGGTGTGACCTCATTCCATTTCTATTTCCATGACATGACAGAACCATTGATATAATGCATAATGGAGTGGGGTGGTTGTCTAAGATGTAATCGAAATACTTTGGCTTAAGACATTACCACCCAAATCCAAATCTGTATGGCTTTAACCATATTTTTTTTTAGCATTCCTGGCCCTTAGTTTTGTCATCTAAAGAGTGGAAATACCAATATCTACGTTTTTTTTTTTTTTTTTTTTAGTTTATTTGAAGTGAATACAATAATAGCTTTTGAAACAAATTGAAAGTACATTTTAAAGTAGTTATTTATTATTTGGGGGGACACTAGTCATCTATTTTATCTTGGGGCTATAACTAAGAGACCTGACCTCAGTTTCTTCATATGACCCAAATTGGGCCAAAGTCTCTTCCTAAAAGGCTGAGAGTTTCAGTGGTTGAGTTTCCACTCAGAGCTAATGAGAGACTGCCCTGAGACCCTTATCAAGGTCTTGTTACTCAGGCTGCAAAGATGTCCTGGTGCCTCTGAATTCCCCAGCCTCATTTCCCATCTCCTTTTTGTCATTACACAATTGCAACTACTCTCCTTTACATTAAGCTAAAATGATTCAGCCTTGACCTTTAACAAATAGCTCATTTCCCTGACATTTCCTCAAAGACCCAGGTTCCCTGCAGATTCAGGCATCCTGAGAAGGACAGGGCAGGGCTGCCACCCCACCCACCACACCTGCTGTCTGTCTTGATTCTTCCTCACTTCCATATGCTGCAGGGGCTCTTCTAAGCAAATGGTCCTATGTCCTTTTCCATAGTGGGCATCCTCTTCTTGAAAATGCCCAGGAGGAGGGACAGCAGTCAAAAAGCAGAGATCATCAAGCAGAGATCTGGAGAAATCTGAAATCTTGGTACCATGCTGCATTCAATCAAAGAAGAGCTGGAGTTATGACAGAGCACCAATAGCTATTGGTTCCAGGTTTAGATCCATCACCATGTGACCATGAACAAGTAATGTCACCACTCTCTGTCCCTCTTCTGTATCTGTAAGCAGAACTCACAAGTTTCTTGTGTCACAACTAGAAGTGTCATAAATTAAGCACTTCCCAGATTAAGTGCTGTCAGTGGTCGGGTTTCCATTCAGAGCTAGTGGGGGAGCTAGCCAGAAAAATTTAAATGTCAAAAAATGATGTTTATGGTTGTAAGAAAGAAGATCCTGAGCTGTGTATTTAGTTTGAAGAATCATATCTGTATTTTAAAAAAAATTATTGATTTATCCATTTAAATATTCTGTTATATGAAATATATAATAATATTTAAACGTACTTATTGTATATTTTACTTATATATAAATATGATGATAAATGAATATAATACATACATATAATATATAAATTGGTATTTATTATACTCTAAACTAATATTTGAGTACATAGATACATATCAATTTAAATCTATTCATTCCAGTAATACTTTAGTTGTCCTAGAAAACAACTGCTTAATGTTTAGTGCCCCACGCTTAATCAGGGGACAGGGAAAACAGAGCCATGGATTGCTAGGATCTTTCCTATTTTCAAGATCTTTCGTTCTTACTAGCAAAGCAATTTATTTTGCACTAAAGAGGATTCACAGTCAGGCTGTGGTCAGTCACCTTGCCTTCGAAAGCTGTGTTCCTTTCTTACCATTCTGTGTTGCCCACGTGCTGTGCACAGCATGTGGGCATGGACACACATCCATCCACAGATCTGAACTAAATAAGGCCAAATTGATCAACAGCACAAAAGGCAGAAAACTTCAGCATCTTCTGTGCAACAAATCACCTGTTGTTATCCTGTCCAACACATAGTTATGAAATTGGCTTTGCTTTATCTGCTGGGGAGGTCTGTTTGGAGAATAGTAAAAGGACATGTCCTCCTTTTTAATTTCCTCAAGTTACAATTCAGCTTTTGTTGATTCTGTTGCCAACCTGGAAAAAATACATCTTCTATTTGCAATTGGGTTGGGCATGCACTGCACAAATTGACCAGAATTTTGACAAGAAGAATGTGCAGTGGGGTTCTAAGTGACGAACACTTCCCATGTCCCCTGATATTTGACCTGGTCAAACATTTATTGATTCCGGTTGCTGCGTGACATGATGGTGTTAGAGAACAGACATTGGTAGGAGTGCAGGCACTTAGAGAAGGTACCCTGAGGATTTTGTGTCTAGACTTTAATTGGAGGAATAAGATAGGGTAGTCAGACATTTGGTCCATGTGTATTTTTTTTCAGGAGAAGGTTAGGATCTGAGTAGTTGTGGGAGGAAAGGAAGTGAAAGGATTAAATATGAGGGCTATGTGGGCCAAGTTTACCTAAATTATGCAAATAGCTGAGAGTCAATGAAGACAATAGGAGGACTCAGAGTCTCCAACTGATCTTCCAGCTGTGTTTGTTAACTTTAGACATAATAGCTAATGTCTCTGTCAGATGAGTTTGGCTGCTGTTAGCTTTGAGGCCTTGGACAACTTATTTAACCATTGTAAAGCTTTGGTTTTAAAGGTGAGAATACAGTACATACAAGGCAAGTATATTTTATACGAAGAAGGAGTTCTTGAAGGATTTATTTAATTAAAATATACACCATTCAGGACTAACCCCTAACACTGAAGTCAAGCATTGATTAAGCATGGAGCCAGGATACATGAGTTAAAATTCTACCTCTCCTACTCAAATTCTCCATCTCTTACTCATTTGCTGCACACCTCCCTTTCTTTCTCTGCAAAATGGGGTTAGTGTAGTTCTACTTCATAGGGTTTTTTTTTTTTAAATTCATGAAGTGCTTAGTATTCATAAGTATCAACTTTAACTAAAATAGTTATTATTTTCCAACAAAAGTGGCACTCTCTATCAGGAGCAAGGCATAAATACTATAGAAAACTCTCTAGGTTTACCTTTTTTTCTTTTTTGGTACTGGGGATTGAACTCAGGGTCACTCAACCACTGAGCTACATCCCTAGCCCTATTTGAATCTTTATTTAGAGACAGGGTCTCTCTGAGTTACTAAGCACCTCACCATTACTGAGACTGGCTTTGAACTCACGGTTCTCCTGCCTCAGCCTCCCAAGACGCTAGGATTACAGGCATGTGCCACCACACCCAGCTCTAGGTTTATCTTTTAAATTAGGCAATTCTCCATAATTGTTTTAAACTGGGAGACATTTACTGTATTTGAAATTTTGTAAATAAAATGAGAATGTCTTGATATGTTATATTAAACCATTTCAGATTTGCATAATTAAAACTTTCATGATTCCAATTGACATAAAATGTGACCAGCCCTGTAGTCCAGAGGGTTGTTATGAGCATCCAATGTGTTAATGTATGCCAGTCTTCTTTAGCCCAGGGCCTGACATTATTAATAGTAATGATCTCCAGGCAGTAGAACTGAGATTTGATACTGGGGATACAGAAAAAAAAAACTGCTATTTCTTTCTCTCATAATTCTTGCAATAACTGTCCAGTACTTCACTGTTTTCTTCATTCTAGCACAGAGCTGGTTTCTATATGAGCATGAAGGAAGTTCTGGGTAATTGCTGTCTACAGATCCCCATGTTAGGAGGTGTTTTAAAAAAACCAGGGCAAACTTAAAAACTCCATCCAACTCTCCTACAGTTCCACACAGAAGGATGTTTCTATCTTAACAACTTGGACAAAAGGCATGTGGGATTTTTGAATTTAGAGAAAAATAGTTTAACATATAAGAAGTTGGTAAAGTCAGGTTCCTGCTTTCTATATCACATTGCCCCTGACGGATGGATTTCAATTTTAATAATGCAGATTCCAGCATCTGTTTATTCACAGAGGATAAATGTCTGTTGAGGGTTTATGCCTGAACTCAGAGAGAGTCCTGCTTGTTTTTATAGAAAAATTATATCTATCTATCATCTATCCATCCATCCATTCATCTACCTGCCTCTCTATTTTTTCTTGCCCCCATTTATTCATCAAACAAACTGGGTTTGCTATGTTAGTCACTGTGCTTAGTTATAGAGAAAAACAAAAAGATAAATGGATCACAGGCTTTCAACATACATATAGTTCAGCATGGAAAGGATCTGATAATTATTAGAGAGGATAATAACTATCATGATAAGGGATGGTTTTAAAGCTAGGAAAGGACCTTCTAACTTAGTGAAGGAAGGAAGTAAATTGGAAGAAGTTTGTCAGACTTACTGGGAAAACAATGGCTTCTCAAAGATTCCAGAGAAACCATGATTTTTATGGACTATCATAGATTGGTCTACCTGACTTAGTCATAGGTAAAAATTAATGTTAAACACTTATCAAGTCTTGCAAAGAATAAATGTATGTCCATGTGCAAGCTCAAATAGTGTTTTAAAAATAGTCAACAATTTATGGGAAATATGTCTTCTACCAAATAACAAAATCAAAAGTACAAGGACAGTAAAAATCATATTAACTCATGACCAACAGTACTTAGAAACAGTACATGGAAATGAAGAACTGGTTGTTTCTATAATTTTGATTCTAGAGAATATTAATATGGTTTGGATAATTTTGGAAGCAAAACAACTTCCTTACAGTTACTTGTGTATTTGTTCAACAAAGTTTTTTGTATGTCTACTGTGTACTGGGTGGTTTTTGATGGAGATAGAGTGATGACCAAAAAATGAAAAGTAAGATTAATCAGGATACCAAACTCACCGCATTGTGTTAACATTGTGACACAGGAGGTGGGCATAGGTCACTTGCTTTGTGTCTGTATATTTAGCACAAGACGGTAAGTCAGGAGCATGGCTGATACCTTGGGTACAGATTGGATAGAGAACTGGCTGACCCTGGTCAGGTCAATGCAATCAAAAAATCATGGTGAGTTGGCAAGAATACAGAAAAGTTGTCAGAAGGCTGTCCCATGAGTCTTCTGATCAGTGCTACTTGAGCAGGCTGCTGCTTACATGTCTGTCCCTATTGTCCCTCAGTGTAGCTATGCATGGTGGTTCGCACCTATAATCCCAGCTGCTCAGGAAGCCGAGACCAGAGTATTGCAAGTTCAAAGCCAGTCCCAGAAGCTTAGTGAGGCCCTGCGCAACTTAGGAAGGCCCTGTCTCAAAATGAAAAAGAAAGGTGTTGGGGATGTGGCTCAATGGTTAAGAGACCCTGTGTTCAATCCCTGGTGTGTACACACACACACACACACACACACACACACACACACCTCTTTAGGGTGAGTTGGTTCTTTCAGAGTGGGGAGAAGAACAAGGAGTCAGTCCACAGGGTAAACCTCCAAGGAACTTCTTGATATTAAACATCTTGTTTCTGAAACCACACAATGAACAACAAGTTTCATTATTTAGATAACTTTCCTTTCTCAAGGGTGAACGGTTCTCCAGTAATTTCTGATTTCAATAGATAATAAGAAACATTTTATTTAAAAACCACCTGAGGCTTGAGCTACAATAGTGAACTACAATTATTATAGTTTTTTACCTGAGAACAGTTTTCTTTTACAACTGATATTAAGATCTCTGTGAAAAATGTTGGCTTCTCAATCTACAGACTAAACAATTTATGTGATTTTTCTGGCCTTGCCAAGAGTCCCCCCCACACACACCCCTTATCACATAGATCTAAAATGGCATTTTCAGATCAAGAAGACAACCTTGCAAATAAATTTCTGGAGCCGTGTTTCATTAAAACCTTGCAGTGGCAGCAGGAAGGAGTGGTGTTGGAGTATAATTTCACTTACAAAATCAAGCAGAAAATGAATTTCTCATTGCTCAGAGCCTGTTATCAGTGAGCATGACTGTTCAAGGCCAGCTTCTGAAATCAAGAGAGCCAGTTCAGGGGAGCATTAAATTACCACAAAAAGAAAAACAATTTTTATGATTGAGTTGTAATGGGAGAGGGGGAGGAGTTTTACATGAAATCCAACCTTTATAAAAGTTGTTTTATAAAAGATAACTTTAAATCCATTATAATGCTATAAAATCCTAATTTCCTAAGGCTATTAAAATGTAACACTAGTCCTAATTTCCTGGATCACCATAATGTTCAGTTAATTATAACTGAAGTCTTTAAAAATATGTGACAATACTCCTGCTAGTGATGAGAAGGTGATTAGTGATCCAGGTCCCACAAGGTCTACAGGGAGGTCAGGCAGAATTTACCCAACCTATCGGAAGTTCTCTTACAGGATTAAGAACTCCTTCTGAATGACTCCAAGGAGAAGCCCTTGGTTTTGGGGGACATAACTTCCCTGGGTATAAAATCTTTACTCTGTCATTTATGGGACCTTTGAGCCTGAACAGTTTATGAAATATTTTAAGCCTTAAAGTTTTTTTGTGTGTGTCACTTGGAAAAATGGCCAAAAGAATACCTACCTTATGCTGTTCTTACACTCGAATGCATATGTAAAATACTAACAACATGGTGCTATATTGGCAAATAATATTTATTTATCTCTGTAGTCCTTTTACATATGAGAATCAGGTTACCCATTCAAAGGCACTTTGACAAGTAAGTGCTTTGATCTCAGGGAATGGGGCAAATGGCTTTGTAGCATCTCCATTCCCTCAACGACAGATCATGAAAAATTAGAATAAATTATCACAGTTATGAGAGATGAATGTGGAAAAAAAAGATTGAGAATCAATCTTTGAAGTTCTTGGATTTTAAACTCTGTTGACTATCACTGTATACCAAGATCCTGCCTTTGATATATATATTTTATATATAAAACTGGAAACCCACATATAATAGGTTTCCAGTTTCAGCTGTTTTGTGTGTATGTGAGTTTTCTCTCCCCATCTGGTTTGGCAAAATAATGATTGAAAAATTCATATTATTTTTTCCTTTCCTTATCTACTTAGATTAATTTTACTGTGTTGCACATCACAATATATAGATCAAATTACAATAAACCACTATAACTTATTCTCCACATATGCAGTCATGATGATCTTTACAAAACAAAGAATCCATCAAGGAATGATATTCCCATTTATAAAGGCTTTAGATCAGTCCCTATATGCTTACAGTAAAATCCCATTGTCTTTTCATGGACGTGATAGGGTTATTACAGATTTTTTACCTCATTGTCTCCCACTGTCTCCTCCAGTGGTTCTGTTCTGGCCTCACTGATCTTTCTCTTCCTTGGTTATTTTGTCAGTTATGTTCTGGCTTTTGCCTCCACTATCTAAAAGGATCTTTTGAAGACCTCTGCTGGCTGACTCCTTGTTCTCATGGAGCTTCTAGTGCAAGAGTCTAAGACTCAGAAAGACCTTTAATTAATCCACAGGTCACTGCCTCACTTTCATTCTCTTATATTCTTCTTAAGACATAACACTATGTGAACATATTTGGCTTAATTACTTTCTTTAGACTATCTGACTCCACCCATTTTACTATCACTACTTATTAAATTCAGATTCCATAAAGGGAGGATATTTATATCCCCATCACCTATAACAGCACATGCCTCTTGCCCAATGATTGAATAAAAGGAATGGTGTGTGTGTGTGTGTGTGTGTGTTGTGAGCACTCCTGATTAGAGTTATTGCCTTTAGAAGGACTGGCACATGAATACATGAATTAAAAACAGAAAAAAATAACTAGCTCCTCTCCACGTTTTTTCCCTCTCCCAGCAGTGGTAAAAGGTCCTGGAGTATGAATCAAAGCATCTTTATCCTAGTCAATGATCTCCTTTAAATCATGTGACATCTCATGCAGTCTCATTACCTCTGTATGCTCCTATTTCTTCTTCTATCAATGTGGAAGGAAAGGATTTCTAAAATGCCTTCCACTTCTACAATCTGGTGAGTCTGCTGGAAATTCCAGAACTGAGAAAGCTGAAGTTGAAGCAGATGTTGATAATTTTTTTTATATGAGGTTGAAGATAATGGACAAAGTAGCTATAATAGGACTCTGAGTTTGTAATAGGTTTATGTCATAGAGTTTCTTATGCATTCCTTAGTAACAGAATGAGAGGTAGAAAGTTGTAATTCCCACCACCAATTGTCTGCCTAGAAGAAACAACCAGACTTCACAGGTACCGTCTGTGACAGATGGCATTGCAACTCACAGCCACTTTGTTTACATATGGTGCAGACAAAAGTACTGGTTGATCAGAGCACTCTCAGTTTTCAACTGTCTGCTTTAGTGTCATGTGGGTAGAATTTTAGAAGGGTTTTAATAATTCTGATGTGCCCTGTGAGGCCTGGGTTCTAGTTTCATTTCCACTAGTAAGTAGTTATATGTACTTTTGGAAATTTGGTCTGCAGTGAACTCATCTTTGAAATGCCAAAGACTCCCCCCCCCCAAATTCCCTGAAATTGTGATTCTAAATTTTATCTTTCTGAGATAATGTCTATTGTAGGCAAGATTTCATTTACATACATCCTTCAAATTCTGTAACAATGGAAAAAAACTGGTAAAGAATGAAAGCCATAATGGGAATTATAGGGAAGAAGTGATATATTAATGATATCCATCAAGCATATCAGCTATCTTGAGGATGGAAGAGAGACTGAGATGAAGAAAAAGACAATAACATGCATTTCTTCCGTCCTTTCATAAGAGGCATTTTAGCTCAGGGTAAGTAGCTGGAATGCAGTATCATTACTCTGGGCCCGTTGTTCAGTGACCTGTATGAATGGTTATTAATCTATAAAATGATCACTTATATAAAATGAGAAATTCAGAGAGCAATAGTGTCTATAACAGGAAATCTAAGCTCTATAAATATAAAAAGAAATATTGCTAGTTGTTTTAGTTCAACTCTTTGCTTGAATCAGCTGGGTAAAAGAAAAATCATCTTCAAAAAGCACTGAGACTCAATAAGATAGTGAAAAGTTACTAGGGCTAGAATAGGGATATGATTAAGTCCCAAGAGGTAAATCAGAAATGCTTCATCCTGGGTTCATTACCAATCCTTCAGAAGGATATAAGAGACAACGCCATTTTAATTTAAGCAAATAGTACAGAGACCAAAGTCCTATGGTTTTATGGTCAAGCAAACACATTTTATGTCCCTGATTCCAAGGTGGGTGTTCCAAAGACGTGCTTTTTTCCTAATGTCATCTGTGGACACTTGCCATTTACAGCAGAACTTTGCTCTGGTCTGAGACCTAAGAGAACTTCAGTGTGGAATTGGGTATGTGGACTGTACTCAAGCAAGTTACCTAGGTGGTCTACAATAATCCTTGGTACTGGATTGCTATAGCCTCAAGTTCTTCGAAACAGGTAACAGAAATTCCCCCTACAGGAAAAGAAGAAATAACTCACATCTAAAATTATTTCTAAAGATGTTATTTAATAAGATGTGCAAAAATTAATAAAGAAGTTATGATACCGTGTTGAGATCAGCTTTGAGTCCCATTCTCCCATTGTTGAAGATTGTACACCCAAGAAACACTGAAGCAAGAGCAAAAATCAGTATTTAAAGTATAGAACAGAGAAAGAGGGAGACAGACTCTTCCCAGAGGGGGTCCAAGTTGGTGCCCAAGGGAGTGGGGGGGGGTTGCCCCTTTTATCCTTTCTTCTCATGCTCCCTCTTCCAGTTATCTTGCCTACATGCCCAAAAGTTGGGAAAGGAGCCTTCTAAGGGTGCCTCTCCATGTCTTTTCACAGTGGCAGGAAAGGAGTCACCCAAGAGGTTCTTCATTAACAACTTGTTGGAAGGAACAATTCCCTGGAGACAGATAACCTTGGCAACATGTTGAAGGAAGGGAAATGCTCTAGAGATATTAGCATTTTATTTCCTTTTGAATCAGTGCTCATCTTCCTAACTCAATCATTTACTACCTACACTGACTATTCTTTTGCCCCCCTGGCCTCAATTCTCTCTCTGAGAAGGGAACCCTTATTGCTATAAGGGAAAATGGATGATGACCGCTCTGGCTGCTTTGACCTGGGAAGGGATGCCATGGGCAAACAGTTTGAGTTTCTGTTTTAGTAATGTTTTGGGCCAGTTAAGGGGTCTATGGTAAAAGTCTGGTTCAGAAAGAACAGGTTGTAAAGTAATATGAGCGGTGGATACTTCTATGATAGAAACAAAACAACATGAGTATTGAAATAAGATTAATAAAAATAAATGTCTCAGTATCTGGATCATTGTAATGAATATTATGATGATGATAGAAACCAATAATCTCTCACCAGGAGAGCTAAGAAATTATTCCCATAACAAGGCCAGTGAGGACATGGCCTCTATTTGGGAATGTAAATCTTTAAGAATATTAGTTACATTGCCAGAGTTAAAGAATGTAAACACAACACCTAGTTTTTATAATGTCACAGATGCCCTCATAAGATGTAGTTAAGATAAATAATGTCATATGATTTTAATAATATACCTTTTGTGGCATAACCTCTGTATTTAGTAGAGATCCCTTTATTTCTGTTATTTAAAGCTAGATAATCATAAACAGATCAAGTCTGTCTATGTAGGAGGTTAAGAAGATTTGTAGGCCCTAAATTGGCTAAAAAAATCCTGACTCTGATAGTTTTTTGATAGTTATCAGGCACTCCTGTTTAAGAATCCCTCTTTTGTAGCCACCTGTCATGCTCATTCTCAATGGGGCTAACACAAGTATACATTTTAAGTTACACCAAAAAAACTATTCTCTTTTTCTTTAAATGTACAGGTATGGCTACATTTTGGTTATAACTTGTTTTGCTAGGTATTTAAGACCAAGCTGGTCAAATTGACCTTGTTCCTATATATCCTTAAGAGTCAGCTGAGTTCCTTTAGGAGGTTACTCCTGGGAGCTTCAGAGCAGCCTCTTAGCTCCTTTAGTGCCATCTTCCAGGTTGAGTCAGTGTCTTTTTGATCACATGGCTTCCCTTAGAAATGTCAGGGACATCTTTCTCTTCAATGACCCTCCTCTTTGCAGCATGTGCAATGGATAGCTTCCTGTTTTCCAGGGTCTCATTGATCCCCCTGATAAGGAAGTTATGTGGCCCAGAGTTGTAAAGCCCTTAGAGAAGTCCCCTTCTTCCCTGAGTTTGAGCTGACCTCAGAGGACAAGATCTAAATATTTGCTACTTTTTCTTTTTTGGCCCTTTTACTTCCTTAATTTTAATCTCCAAGTTTTGGTCTTAAACATCCATCAAGCCAGTTTTACCAGTCTTAAAGTAAGAGTAACAGGTTTTACCTTTAATATCTATAACTTTATAGTTATTTTATATCTTCTATTTAATTGAATAGAAGTTACACCTTTTATTTAATTGTGTTCAGTATTAATACTGGAAATCAGCCTTACATCTTGTCTGTCCTGTAGGTGATGGTCTATTATCTCAACTTAGGTTGTTATATTAGAAATTGTACTTCTGTAAGGCACTATCAGATAACAGTTACAAAGTTTACAAGAAAAATGTGAACTGAAATTAACGAGAATCAAAACATTGAATTTGTATAATAGCTATGAACCAAGAAACATTATTTTTATAATCCCAAACCTTTACTTGAAACTTTAGTTTGAAGAACACCAGCTTGGTAAAATGTTCTAAACCTTATACTTTAAAGAATTGTATGCTTAGAAGATATGAATGCATCTACTATGTAAGGAAGCCAGTAACAGTACCACAGTTACACTGATGTTCTTATATTAAGCAAGTTTAGCTTGTAAAAAAAACATTCAGCATCTGTAATGCAGTGTACTACTCTAAAATAACAGTTGTGGGCTGGGGATGTGGCTCAAGCGGTAGCACACTCACCTGGCATGCGTGCAGCCCAGGTTCGATCCTCAGCACCACATACCAACAAAGATGTTGTGTCCGCCGAGAACTAAAAAATAAATATTAAAAATTCTCTCTCTCTCTCTCTCTCTCTCTCTCTCTCTCTCTCTCCCCCCCCTCTCTCACTCTCTCTTTAAAAAATAAAATAAAATAACAGTTGTTATTTAACAAGAGTTGTACAAAGCCTGATTCCTTTAAGACTAGTTTCTCTAAATAATAACACATAACAGACATAAGAGATTATATTGACAGATAAGAGAAGAGTAATGCTTTAAGAAATCCTTGTTACTTCAACACATAGATTAAACTTTGGTATATATCAGTACATTAATATTTGTCCTTGAGAAAAGCCTTAAATAGTTTTGACTGATTGTTCTGCTTATATATAACCAATTTAGTTCCACCAAAACTTTTTGATATTTACCCTCCACATACCTTCTCTAACTTAGACATTTATAACTTTTACTTTATCACACAAAGACTTTCTCATCCAGAAACATTTATTTTTCCTTCTTCTTTCTATAACAAAACATATTTTCATATCTAGAAGCTTTTTATATCTCTTTTCTGTTAACCCTGTTTAAATTCACATTCTGAAATAATCTTTATAAGGTTTATGAATTGAGACAAATTATACCATTTTAATAAGATGAAATACTTTATTTTATAGTGCTTTAATTGAAACCCAACTGAAATGTCTTATACTCTTTGCATATAAATTATACCTGATAGAATCTTAACTCTTAGTAACTTTGTTTTAATGAAGACACAGACACAAATATATCGCAAATCTTTTTTCATTTACCCATTTAGGAAAACACACATAATATTTATATATATTACCTTATAGAATTCAAGAAGTCAAGAGTACTTGATTTTATATTTAGCAGTTGATGTTTTAGCACTCTAACTTTGGAAATTAATCAAGTGTCTCCTCTAACAAACATAGTTATGATTAATCCCATTGATGTTAAGTCTAATTTATTCATTTTTAATTGTAAAAAATCAAGATATCAGGCATATGTAGTTAACAGTACTAGCAATCTCTTCTCTGTTGAAGAAAAATCCTACAAGCAATGAATATTACATTCTAAACATTTTATAGAAAGCAACCTAGAAAAAAACTTGTAATTTTAAATGACATTTTTATTCTCATCTGTCTTTAAATTGAACATTTTTTTAAGTCACATGAACTAAAAGGTATTTGGATCCATTTCTCATTTAAATTTTAATTTATGATCACATATTAGTACACAACCAGTGTCACTCCACATCAGGTACAACCACAAGAATGGGGAGTTATACTCTATGTATGTACGTATGTCAAAATACACTCTATTGTCATGTATAACTAAAAAGAACAAACAAAAATTTTTAATTTATTAGTACGCATCTAGCTACATGTCAGTTTTGATACTATATCCATGATACATGGACACATGCACATATGTAGACACAACAATACAATATAAAGGTATGTGCATATACATAAAACAGATAGGAAACAAAGATCTGGTAGCCATTTGTAGGCAGCTCTCCACATGTAGAGGCAATGCTACAGATATTTATTAAAGCCTCTATTAGATTGAACTAGTAGAAAGTTAGAAATTAAAATAGAGCCTATTAGACTTTTACATTATGACTTAAATATAGGGCAGGCCTGTACAGTTGGAAATGCTACATGTAATATCTGACAGTCATAGTAGACTATTCATATTTCATCAAAAGTTCAGTAGATAGTCATCAGATTTATTCTCAACATCATCATGTCTATTCCCTTTTTAGGATTTTATGAAGGAGATTTTCGAATGTGTTTGAGAGTTAACCCTTGAAAATTGGCCAATGATCAAAACAGTGCAAAAACCTCCATAGTTAAATAAAATAGGATGATCAGAAAAATATTTTAATTTAGGCATGCAGTATTAAATATGAATTCACCATAAAACCATGAGTTCAAAAATACAACAAAAAAAAGAGTACTAAAGTGGCCAAAATCACTCTAGAGAAGGAGCATGCAGAACATCTTTATCATATCAGAATTCACTTTTTAGCTCAGATGAGAGACAGTTCAGATATTTTAAAAATATGAGAGCCCTGAAGTTCTTAGGTAAAGATTCTCAAAGAAAAGAAGATTTGTACATATGAGATCATTCCATTTTTCCTTCCCGTGCTGTAACATTAGAGAGGAATTTGGTAAGAAAGCAGGGTAGAGCCAGGCATGGTAGTGCATGCCTGTAATCCCAGTGGCTCAGGAGGCTGAGCAGGAGGATTAAGAGTTCAAAGCCAGGCTCAGCAAAGGCAAAGCACTAAGCAACTCAGTGAGACTTGTCTCTAAATAAATACAAAATAGGGCTGGGAATGTGGATCAGTGGTCCAGTGCCCCTGAGTTCAATGCCAGTACCCAAAACAAGAAAGCAGGGTGGTAAAGTGCAAAAGCAGATAAGATACCCAGCCATTGAGGTCCCCCAAGTGGCTTGAATTTAAAAGTGACACTCCCCTCCCTCCCACTTTAGTCTCAACTGGTTCTCTCCAAGCCTTGTAAGTCTTGAAAGCTCTGTAAGCCCTGTAAACCTCTGTAATTTACATTTCAAATGCATGCCTTGGAGAGATAGAGATCTGGCAGAAGCTAAGAAGTAAGGGAAACTACTGTTTTGAGCAAAACCTCATGCATAGGGAATTTTAACCTTTCATTTTCATTTCCCCAGTTGGTAATCAGACAAGTTTTGGATGCAGAAAATTATGAGTCATCATCTCCCATCAGTATGTGAGGAAAAGGCTCCCCTCTGAAGAACATGAAAGGAACAAATGAAGGAGATAAGAATCCATAGATACCTGTACTGAGTACTATCATTTTGGCGAGGGAAATTCTCCCAGATGCTGGAGCCTCTAGATCCTGGAGCCTCTGGCAGCCAGCAATTTATTTCTCCTTCCATGCGTGACCTCTGGATTTAACTGCTGCCTTAGCAGTGTGGTCATAATCTTTGTGCTTTTTTTATGGGTGGCTATGAAAAAGATGCAACCCTCCAGATTATCCATGCTTACCATGTGACTTGTAATCTATGGGAGAACATGGGATCCCTTTTTGTAATGAATCTTGATCTGTCTGTGTTGAGGCTCCATTAGTTAATGAACTTTGGGGGCAGGGGATTGGGCCTTAGTTAGAATGGAGGATCATAGCTGAGTCTAAGTTACATTTTTGGTGCAGTTTGTGTTTTTTTTTTTTTTTAAACAAAGTCTGAGAAGTCCTTAGGCCTCCACATAGAACCTTGGACTATTTCCTTCCTTTTTACAGAACAGCTGTAGAATGGTATTAAAATATATATTTCTCTCTGATGGCCATGATTCTCTATCATATCAAGAGTTGGCATGCAGACCATGTTTGGCAGCAGAAGAACACTAGGGGTAAAGGTTGGAATAAAGAGTTTATGCTCATAGTGGACTGAAGGAATCTTTGGAGGGCTGTGGATATAAGTCTTCAATTGGCAGTTAAACAAGGTGGCAGAGCACACAGGAGCACAGACACAGAAATGGGGAGAATACCTACAGGTTTGTAAAGCCTTAATATGCAAACAAAGGGAACCCAGACCTTTTCTTAGGAACCATTCCATGTCTTTGTCTCAATGCTAGAATCTGAACAGCTAGAGTCTGAACAGCTAGAATCTGATCTGCCAAAGGAGGGGAGTGCTCAGGAGGGAGTGCAGGAGAATGCAGCACAGCTCATTTGGAGGTACATGTGTTATTCAGGCTTTTGCTCAGTGCCACTTGACTGACCAGTTGCCACATGAGTTCACATAAGGGCTGTCAGGAGAGGAGTTAAGGGAAAAACCTTTGAGGTTCACTGGGGAGTGGCCCCAGCCTGAACCTCAAAGTTGTTCCAACCCCTGTCTGTTTCCATGCATCCAAAAGCAGACCAGGATTAGACACTGTATACTCATGCCAAATGCACTGAGAGCCTGGGTAGGATAGTAAGAAATGGCTGTGGCAGAACCCAACATGCCTGACCCACAGGACAGGTGATGGGAGCCACCTACGCCATGAGTCCTGTCACCCAAATCTTTTAGAATGGTGGCTTGTACTCACTGCATTTAATTAGCCAACAGGTGCCCATTATTGTCCTACAGAAAGAAAGGAACAGGAAGACACACCTCAGAAAGTTGTGCAGTGCGTGCAAAAAAGCTTACCTCAGTGACTATCTCGGTGGGACCTCCAAAGATGACACCAGTGTTGAGAATCAGGTTCGAGTCCTGTTCCCCGTTGTTGAAGACTGATCACCCAAGAAATGCTAAGGCAAGAGCAAAAAGTTTTATTTAAAGAATAGAACAGAGAGAGAGAGAGAGAGAGAGAGAGAGAGAGAGAGAGAGAACAGGAACACAGGCTTCTCCACAGAGGAGAGGATCCAACTTGGTGCCTGAGAGAGTCAGGTTGCCCTGCCCCTTTTATCCTTTGTTCTTATGCCCCCTCTTCTCCTTATCTTGCCTATATGGTCAAAAGATGGGAAAGGAACCTTCCAGGGGTGCCTCTCCTAGTCTGCCCAGAAGGGCAGGAAGGGAGCCCTCGTGCAGGTACTTTATCAACAACTTCTTTTGGGGAGGAAAAATTCTCTGGAGGCAGGTAACCTTGGCAACAGGTTGGAGGAGGGGAAGTGCTCTGGAGGTATTAGAATTTTATTTCCTTTTGAACCAGCCCCATCTTCCTGACCCAATCATTCATTGCCTACCATGACTGTCCTTTGGCCTTCCCCCTCCTCATTTATAACATAGACCTAAGACAACATGAGCAAGGTTAAACAGAAAGACTAGGCAGCAGACACAAAACCATAGTGCTCTACCAATTATGATTATCAAATAAAATATAAAATAGCTGTGCTTACTATGTTTGTATACTTAAAAATGGCAGAGACTCTAAATATGACATTGTGAAGTTAAAAAATAACCTAATTGAAGAATTTTAAAAAATAGTTACTAAAATTAAGAACTCTGAAGCTGGATTGAGATTAAATATAGTGGGGTAGGGTTGTGGCTCAGTGATAGAGTGCTTGCCTAGCATGTATGAGATATGGGGTTCAATTCTCAGCACCACATATAAGTAAAAAAAAAAATAAAGGTCCATTGACAACCAAAAAATATTAAAAAAAGATTAAGCATAGCTAAAGAGAGAACTGATGATCTTGAAGATAAATTTTAAAAAGTTACTACAATAAAGAAGGGAGTGAAAGACTTGAAATACTGGAGAGAGTGTAAGTTATGTTGAGTGCAGTAAGAAGTTGTAACTGATGATTAACTGTTATCTTAAAGTAGGAAAGATAGGAAGTGGGAAGAAGGTCAGAGGAAACATTCAAGGGTATAATAGCTAGGAACTGTCTAGAATTTATGAAAGACATTTGTGTACTGATTTGAGATGCACAATTAAACCCAGGCAGGACAAATGAAGATAAATATAAACATAGAAACAACACAAAAAGATGAAGAAAATAAAAAATAAGAGGAAAAATCTTAAAGTTAGCTAGAGAAAAAAAGAGTCACCAATTGTGCTGAGGAGTTATGTTTGTACTGGCAACTGAGTTTTAGTGAATGATTCTTTTCTTTTCAGGTGGACTGTTTTATTGATTTTTTAAAAAATAAATGAGAGTGGAATGCATTACAATTCATATTACACATATAGAGCACAATTTTTCATATCTCTCATTGTATTTAAAGAATTTTCACACCGATTTGTGTCTTCATACATGTACTTTGGATAATGATGCCCATCACATTTCACCATCATTGCTAAAGCCCTACCCCTTCCACCCCTCTGCCCTATCTAGAGTTCATCTATTCCTCCCATGCTCTCCCTCCTTATCCCACTATGAATTAGTCTCCTTATATTAGAGAAAACATTTGCACTTTTTGGGGGGGGATTGGCTAACTTTACTTAGCATTATTTTCTCTAACTCCATTCATGTACCTGCAAATGCCATGATTTTATTCTCTTTTATTGCTGAGTAATGTTTCATTGTGTATATATGCCACATTTTTTATCCATTCATCTACTAAATGGCATCTAGGTTGGTTCCATAGTTTAGCTATTGTGAATTGTGTTGGTATAAACATTGATGTGGCTGTGTCCCTGTAGTATGCTGTTTTTAAGTCCTTTAAGTATAGTCCAAGGAGAGGGATAGCTGGGTCAAATGGTGGTTCCATTCCCAGTGTACCAAGGAATCTCCAAACTGCTTTCCATATTGGCTGCTCCAATTTGCTGTTCCACCATTAATGTATGAGTGTACATTTTCCCCAGTCCTCGCCAATACTTATTGTTGTTTGTATTCATATCAGCTGCCATTCTAAGAAAACTTCTAGAACTAGTAAATGAATTCATCAAAGTAGCAGGATATAAAATCAACACCCATAAATCAAAGGCATATCTGTATATCAGGGACAAATCCTCTGAAAGGGAAATGAGGAAAACTTCCCCATTTACAATAGCCCCTACCCCAAAAAATACTTGAGAATCAACTTAAAGAGGTGAAAGATCTAACCAATGAAAACTATAGAACCCTAAAGAAAGAAATCAAAGAAGACTTTAGAAGATGCAAAGATCCACCTTGCTCTTGGATAGGCAGAATTAATATTATCAAAATGACCATACTTCCAAAAGCACTATACAGATTTAATGCAATTCTAATAAAAATCCCAATGGCATTCCTCATAAAAACAGAAAAAGCAATCATGAAATTCATCTGGAAAAATAAGAGACCCAGAATAGCTAAAGCAATCCTTAGCAGGAAGAGTGAAGCAAGTGGCATCACTATACCAGACCTTAAACTATACTACAGAGCAATAGTAACAAAAACAGAATGGTTCTTTTAAAATGTATTTCAAGTATATGAGGATTTTCTAGTACCCTTGCATTTGGTTTTAGTGTTATAAACATATTTTAAGGAAAATAATATTTATAAATATAAAGAGAGAGATTTTACAATAATAAAATCTTCAGTTTAGTAGGAAGATGAAAATATTTAGGCAGGTAATATCATGGCTTCAAGATATATAACACAAAAATGGACAGAACTCTAAGGAGGATAAATTCATATTCAACTGGAAGATATTTTAGAAAGATCTTTTAAAAATGGATTAAACAAGTAGACAAGTTAGTACGAATTTAGTCCATTGGGACTGTCAATAAAATTGTCCTAGCAGACAGAGTATGTAAAACTCTGAATTCAACATTGGCAAAATACTCACTCTATTTAAGCAAAATTTGAGAATTTACAAAAAAATTAACTATACTGTTCTACAAGTCAACTCCCAAGGAATTTAAGGTTCTGAAGCAACAGTACAATTAAGTTAGATTTCAGTCTAGAAAATCCACATATATATGAGATACATTTAAAAATAACTCATGTATTCATGGAGAAATCAAGGTAGAAATTGGAAAATATTTGGTGCTTCCATGTAAAGATGACCTATAAGACAAACATTTCTGGAGGTGAGTTGAGCAGAGAATCTGGGGGAGGTTAAGAGAACATACCTGTAGCACGGTGGCCATATTACCTGAATCTCGGGATCATCACTTCAGTGTTACCTGTAGTAGAGATCTCATTCTCCCATTTTTGTTTGTCTGAAAATGTCTGTGCCATTCTTTCTTTTAAACTAAAAGAATTGTTACATTAATTTCCAAAAGCAGATCATATCAGAGACGAAGGCGCCACAGGACTTGTACACACTCATCCTGGAGTGCGTGTGCTCGGCAGGAGTGTATTGATTGTTGTTGGTTTAAGCCTTCTAGTATCATTTGTGTTTTTAACTTTGTTCGTGAGCTACTTAAAAATTATTTTAAAAAATGTAAACAGCAAACAGATCCTAGTTGGTGGTGATAAGTGTGGTCATGAAGAAAGCAGGCTTCAGCGATGAACTGGGTATGTACCTGGGTAGAACTTCGGAAGTGCTTGGCAGTCAGAGCTTGGAAAAGGATGTGTCTTTGAGCCAGGGTTGAATCATAAGGAATCAGCTCTGCCAGTGGGAATGAACTTAACCATGTTGGAAGTGTGAAGGAAGGGAAATGAGTTAATTTTCTGTTACTGCTAAACATTTCCACAAACTTCCTGGCTTAAAAAAACACATGTTTATTATCTCACACTTTCTCTGGGTCAAAATTCTATCCTATTTTACCTAAGTCCTCTTCTTAGGGTCAGGCCTGAATCATTATTGCTGGGCAGTATTTTTATCAGAGCTTAGGGTTCTATCCTCTGGGTACTTGGCAGGATTCAGTTCCTCTGGTAGGGAAACTGCTCTGGTCTCTTGCTGGATGTCACAGGGTTCTTTAACTCCCAGGAGCTGCCTTAGTTCCTAGTCACATGCTTCTCTTATGGCATGGTGGCCTACTTCTTTAAGGACAGAAAGGAAGTCTGTCTTTAGTCAGATAAGATGGAGCTGTCATGGGAAAGCAGGGAGCTGAAGCCCTAAACCTTAGTTCTTGTTTTCCAACAAAAGAAAATGTAAAGTCAGCCACCAAAAGTTACACAAGAGAACTTTATTATAAGTGAAAGTAAAGTAAAAGCAAAGTGAGGCTCAAGCTGAGAGTACTCTCAAGGGAGACAGTGGGCGTCTCCAAGCAGAGAACAAAGGAGACAATGCTGTCTCCAAATGTATTACCGATTGATGCTTACCAGGAGAGCTGGGGACCACCTCTGTACTCTTTGCTAATCAGGTGTTCAACTCTTCCTTCACATAGGGCACTGGAGTTTTTGACCTACTTGGTCCTCTCTGGAACTGTCATGGTGGCCATCCTACATGGGGGGCTTCATCTACAATTCAATCTCATGTTAATGTGGGCACTACGGTCAGTTGCTGGTTAGAAGTTACCTTAGTGCACCTGCACTACTAAAGGAATCTTCCTTTCCAGACAATTAGAGACACTTATAGCCATAATTCCTAGCTTTACATTAACATCAATGACTTCCAATTAGCTCCCTTGCTTCTGTTTGTTTATTTATTTATTTATTTATTTATTTATTTATTTATTACAAATTAACTACCATCATTTGCTTTCTCATCTACTTTGGAAGTAGTTTAAAGAAGACCCTCAAGTAATTTAAAGAACACTTATGCATCTCACTACTCATTGATAGCTACTACCTAACAGAGTCATCACATCTTTATTGTGCTGTATAACCTACTTGAGAGTGTGACTATCCTGTTATATTCACGGGTTCTGTTCACATTCAAGGGAAGATTGTATCTGTTCACATTCAAGGGAAGATTGTATCTGTTCACATTCAAGGGAAGGTTGTACCATGCACAAGAATCTTGGTGGACATCTTAGAATTCTGTCATGGGGCAGTTAAGTACAAATATGTCATAAGCAAAGACAGGCAATGTAGGGTCTTCTCAGCTTTGGTAGGGATCTGGATTTTATCATAATTTCGATGGAAAGCCAATGAAGGATATAATAATCCAGCAGTAGAAAATAGATTTTCCTTAGGGGTATATAATGTATGATTCATGAACTGGGGTTTGCTTCATGCATTAACTGTTAATTAACTTAAACACTGATTATAAACAAAGGGAAGTTCTAATCAAATTTGAATGTCTTGTTTTGAAATTCAGATGGAAAATGTATGCACATATCCAAAACCCATTTAATTTAAAGGTGTCCTAATTTTCTCTTGGATAATAGTAATTTTCACTAAAGAGTCAGTTTTTCTCTTAAAAATGATTAGCATTAACAACAGAAATATAGAGAATTTGACAATTGATATTTACTATATTTGCTAAATTTGTTCCATGAAGTGGGTTTTAGTTGATGTTTTGCTTTTGTGATAGAGATGCATTATGCTTACAAGATGAACTTTGAGATCTTTCACAGAGAAAGCCTTCCTTTGAAACTCTCTCCTAATATACATGCATCTGCTACATAATTCTGGATATTGTCATGCGGGCTTTTTAGAGGAGACATCTCCTAACAGGCCACAGGGATGGTGGGAATCCTTCCTTGGTGAATATTCCTTCCATTCGTTTGTTTAATTACCAGATGGTCCTTGATCATAGTTAGCAAACCTAATTCTTTTTAATTTTTTTCCCAAAGCCTTACAGAAGAATTCAAGGTATAAATAACATGTGTCGAACTTCTTTCTTAATAAAACCATCATTTAATGTTACCATATGCCACAGTTTATTTTTAAGTATTCACTAAATTGGACTCAATAGGAGCCTTTCCTTTCTTGCACTTTTCCTAAACTAGTTCTCTGTTTAAATTCTGAGATTTTTAAAGAGCATTCGTTTATCAACTGTAAGAAGCATCTCCCTCTCTCTCTCTCTCTTTGGCTGGCTCATACTTCTCCCTGATGTTAAATGCCACATTATTCTATAATTGGATAGTGCTGTAAAATAATTGAATTTGCTCTTTTTCTAAGACTCCTAATGTGAAATGTAAAATGCAGCATTTTCTGTTTGCTTCTCTGACTTTGCAGTTTTAATTTGGGCAGTTGAAGGGAGAAGTTATGGTATGCCAAGCCTAATATTTTCTTGCATATTTTATCTGTATTGCTGTTAAAACATGAGTAATGTACATATATACACTAATTACTTTGTATTATTTCCAGGTACTCTACAAGTTCTTTTTAAAAATTAAAAAATTTTTTTTTGTAGATGGACAGAATACTTTTATTTATTTTTGTGTGATGCTAAGGACCACACCCAGTGCCACACATGTGCTAGGCAAACACTCTGCCATTGAACCACAGTCCCAGCCCCACTCTACTGGTTCTTCAAATAAGTTCCCAAAATTAGAAATCAAAAGGAAAGTAGGCACACTGAGTCTAAATCTTTTTCCCTTCTCAGATGCAACATAAGGAAGCACTTTTCCAAGGTTACCCCTGCCACAAAGTCCAAACACCAGCAAAAACTCTTAAAATTTGATGTTTATTTATAATATTTTCAGCAAGAATTAAATGTGATAAATAACTAAGTATTTCTGTATATGGTGATAAAAGCTATTTTTCTCAATTGAAATCCTAATGCTAACTACCTTTCAATATTTACACCTTTTGCAAATCTATTATGTTTCTGTCAAGGGAAACAATGTCACTTTAAAAAATACTTTTTTTAGTTGCCAATAGACCTTTATTTTATTTATTAATACATGGTGCTGAGAATTGAACCTGGTGCCTCACACATGCTAGGCAAGTGCTCTGCCACTGAGACATAACGCCAGCCCACAATTCCATTTTTGACAGGCCAAATCTGTACAAATATAGCTTATATAGAATGAAGTCACATTTTTTATTGAGATTCTCAGTTAAAAACAAATTATACTTTAATTTTAGTAGTGAGGAAGGACATCAAAGTATTGCTTATGATGAGAGCCAGGGCTGTTACTGGTTATACATAATACACTTAGGACTGGATACACACACTCTCTCTCTCTCTCTCTCTCTCTCTCACACACACACACACACACACACACACTCCCTACCTACAAGGCAATTTTTTTCTTTCATAGGTTTATATTTTATTAGTTTCAATGTAATTGCTATGGAACTACATTAATTTGTTAATAATAGAAAATTTCAGTTCTTCTCAGCCTTCAGTGGTTTTTATAGTTTTGACTTTTTTTTTTCTTTTTGCTACCAGGGATTGAACCCAGGAGTGCTTAACTATTGAACCACATCCCCAGCCCTTTTTAAATATTTTATTTAGAGACAGGATCTTTCTGAGTTGCATAGCATCTTGCTATTGCTGAGGCTAGCTTTGAACTCACGATCCTCCTGCCTCAACCTCCCAAGTCAGTAGGATTATAGGTGTGTGCCACTAAACTCAGGTAAATTTTTTACTTTTAAAATGGTATAATTGACCTAGTCCTGATTCTGTGTGACTGTTTCTGGACCCATTGTTTGAGTAGATATTCAGATATCTAATGTTTTTATTTTTTCATTAAGTTAAAATATACCATTTGGGCACCAAACATGCTGGATGCATGCAGATTAAATGAAAATACATAATAATTGCTTTGTTCAATCATGTTTAACAAAGAACGGCTTCCACAGAAATGTAAAGAGCTTCTATATCTTGAATGTGATTTTCAGCAGGTAAATCAGGCTCTTTCCTTGAAGTCTTTATTCCTCTCTCTTATAATGAAACGTCTCTGCAGAGCATATGCTTAGCCCTTCTGACACTCTCAGATTATGCTCCTTTCAGAATTGGAACAACATTTGGACTCATTATGGTCTTGATAACTTGGCCAATGTTATTTTGAAATAAACAAATTCTAGCTTTTGTTAGTCGATGACTTTAATCCAAGTGATTTTCTTTGTTCCATCTTGAAATCCCTGTCTTATAAAAGGAATAAATAATGAAGGAATCAGTCTACAAGGACGGAGAGAACTGGAAAGGAGAAGAGCAGCAGTGAAGCACAGCCTCGGGTGGAAGAGTGGTGACTGACACAGGAAAGTGAAACAGGACTTGCTAAGGAGAAGCCAAAGTGCCTTGCTTTTCCCAGAAAGTTCTGGAAATAGGGGAACCAATAAAATATCAATGAAGTTCATCTGAAAAGAGGAATATTAGTGAAATTAATATGTCAGGTATTTATCATTGTCACCATTTGCAAGCGTTTACCTCTTCCTCTTATGCCTGATTGAAAAAACAACAGCAACATTAGATACTTATTGTGAGGAAAAACAGAAACAGAATTTTAAGGTTCTGGGGCACAAAACAATAGGTGAAGTCAAAGGTGAAGTATCAGAATCAAACCAGGAACATGACTGCATTCATCATGAGATCCTCAGTGACCCTCTTTCCAATCCCCAAGATGTTAGTACCAAGGCTTATGATTTGTCCAGGAAGGAGTTGATAGAATTATTCCTTTATTAAAATGTATTTTTTAAAAATTTTAATTAGGTATATATGACTGCAGAATGCATTTTGATTCATCGTATACAATTGCAGCACAACTTTGCATTTCTGTGGTTGTACATGATGTAGCATCACACATGTGCAGTCATACATGTACCTGGGATAATGATGTTCATCTCTTGATAGAACTGCTCTTTAGGTTAATGTGTCCTCCCTATTAAGACCTATAGATGAAAGCATCCGAAGTGCAATAATTAAAAAGTTATTTATGCATGGTAGGCTAAATCTGCATGACATCAACTTTGTTATGGACCTTTTGTAAGATAGTCTCTTGGGTTCAGGATTTTGGCTCAGCCCTTAAAAGTGTCAGTTTTATAACAAAAGTCGAGAAGTGATTGATGCATTTCTGAGAAATAAATTTCTGGACGTTTTCAGAATAGATGAGCAATGATCTCATAATGTCTTTGGGTTCTCTAGAGGCCAACCTTGAGAAGGAGATTAAAGAATAAGAAGGCTATTTGGGAAGTGATCCCAGGGAATACTAGAAGAAGAGTAAGGAAGCAAGATGGGAGAAAAGCGGCCAGTAAAGGGCTCAGTGTCCATCAAATCATCACCATGGGTTCCTGGAGCCAATTGATTGTGGGCATCATGGGACCCGGTGTAGAGCACATGCCAGGGTCATTCCTCTTGTGGTGTCAGGGAAATGGAGTATTAATGTGCAGATTCAGATCTTTCATTGGTGAGGGCCTCAGATTTAGGTGGCAAAGTGAGCTCCAGAAGCTGGGGAAAGATTTCAAGTAAAGCAGGGACACAGGTGGAAGTCTATAAGAAGTGCACTCAGTTGGTAGAGCTAGGGAACTTGTGTGGGGCACCAAAAGCATCTGCTCTACATAATGAATTACTCATCTGCTCATATATACTGCCTGGATTATAATATACTTGGGCTTTACAGATGGTTAAAGACCACAATCACACATGATAGACTTCTTTATATTGTTTATTTAAAAACTAAATAGATAAGCTTTACAGAGGAATTATAATGCATATTGAAGTTTCGTGGGGGTGGGCAGTGCTGATTTCAATGATTTTTCCCTGAGAGTTTTTCCATTTGAAAATGGATTTTTGGGGGGGTTGGGAATGTGGCTAAAGTGGTAGCGCGCTCTCCTGGCATGCATGTGGCCCAGGTTCGATCCTCAGTACCACATACAAACAAAGATGTTGTGTCCGCCGAAAACTAAGAAATAAATATTAAAAAAAATTCTCTCTCTCTCTCTCTCTCTCTCTCTCTCTCCTCTCTCTTAAAAAAAAAAAAAAGAAAATGGATTTTAAATAACCTGATAGTAAAACTTCTCTTCTCCTGACTGGATCCCATCCTTATTTTCAGGAAAAAAAAAAATTTAAGATCGGTGATGGTGCTGATTGCCAAATTGAATTTCTTATAAAGTAAAACCCCAGAAACGCATCTTATGAGTAGAAGCAGGTTCTAAGAGTCAAATCAAATTAGAGGAGAAAAGGAATGAACCTCACTAATACTGGGTCATAAAATCACAGAAAAAGAATCAGCTTAAACTTTTTGCTGCTTTTTGAGGCTGAGAGGCAAACACTTTTGTAGAAAAGATACTGATTTATTATGGCCTATCCATACAGAAAACACACCAAATTTTTACCTGAAAGCAGTACTTATTTTCACCACACATGCCTACGTTTATTTATTTTCATTGGTTTTTTCCAACGTATGCAAGTGGCCTTTTACTTTTGTCACCTACCAGCAGAAAACGTTTCCTGGGGAAGGTATGCAAGGTCTAGGTGCCAGGACCCTTTGTCATATTTTCAGTCTGGTAGTGTGTAGCTGGAATGTTTTAGATACAATTCTGGTTGAAGAGGCTATTTTCCTCTTCAAATTGAGATCTATTTTAGGAGTGAGAAACAGCCTGTATGTACCTTCAGATTAATTTTTCTTCTAAAACATTCTTCCCATGGAGTTATTTCTCTGAACCTTTTCAATACAACGTCTGATTAAGTCATTATTTCTCATTATAGCCATGCAGTTTTTCCATATTTCTCAAAATGAAATTTATCATTTAATATAGTTGGTGGTTGGCTTGGTTTTGTTCATATTTCTTTGAAAAGGATTTTAGAACGTCACTTCATGAAATGCTTTAAAGTGTTACAAATGTTTGGAGTTCTTCACATCTTCATAATTGGATGACTGCTGTATAACCTTTAGTATTTGCTAACTTAGTTGTTGTCTATTTTGCACTGGGAGAATTACTTCAAAAAATAAACTTCTCTTAGCACATTCCCGACATTTTACCAGTTGTAGAATTACACTTTTTTTTTTTAAACCTCTTTCTTTGAACTAATTTCATTTTCTATGAAAGGGAGTCCCTGGAAAAAACAAACAAACAAACAAACAAAAAACACAACAAAATTAACAAAAACAACTTTGTTCTAATATACACAGTTCTTATTTTTAAAAGAAAATATTCCCTAGTATTTAATAAAGGCTGAATGTTTGTGCCCCCACATTTATATGTCAAAGCTGTAACCCCAATGTAAACATATTTGGAGATTAAGCCTTTATGGAAGTAGAGTTAAATGATGTCAAAACGGTAGCACCCTGATCCAATTGGATTAGCATCCTGACTAGAAGAGACACCAGAGGACTCGCTCACTCTCTCTCCAAGCACTTGCACTAAGGAAAGGTGAGTATACAGAAAAAGGCAGACATCTGAAATAAACGTGAGAGCCTTCTGTGGTCACCAGTCTTGGTGAAACCTGAGATTGGAGTTCTAGGTTCCAAAACTTTAAGAAAAAAAAATTTATATATTTCTAAGTCACCCAGTCTATGGGTATTTTATTTTGGAAGTTGGAATAGTCTGAGTCAGTACTATTTAATTATATATTGTATTGAGGCGATTTTCGTATATACTAGAACACACAAATCCTAAATATGTAGTTGCTTATGTTCAAACATCAATCAAACAACAAACAAAACATCAGGTAGCCACTCCTCAAAACAAGGTATGGACCATTTTCATCATCCAAAAAGTTCCTCCCAAAGACCCCCTTTTCATTACCCCAACAACTGTACACAGGTGACCACTCTAATTTCTTCCACCATAGTTTAATTTCTCATATACTCATGTAATTGGATACACATAGTAGGTGTTCTTTTGGATTTACTGTCTTTCATTAAACAAATGAACTTGAGATTTATCCATATTGTTTCATGTAAATGAAGTCGCTTTTCTTTTTACTGCTGTGTAGTACCTAACTCTATTAACATACTGTACTTTATCTGTCCTCCAGTTAATAGACATATGTAATGTCTCTAGTTTTGGGCTTTTGTTGATAAGGCTGCTATAAATTCTTGCAGAAACCTGTTTTATTTCTCCTGTCTAAATATCTAGAAGAGAAATGATCCATAGATTCTATGCATCTTTGACTTGAAAGGAAGCTGCCATGCCACTAAGATGGTTGTGTCATTTGATACCCCTACTTGGATTGTGTGAGAGTTCCAGTTGCTCCATGTCCATGACAACATTTGACATTGTTGATTTTTTTTTATTTTATATATTTTAATAAGTTATAAATGATTGTGCTTTTGGTTTGAATTTTCTGATGATAAATTGATATTTAATATCTTTTGCATGTACTTAATGTATTTGTGTTAATTTTTTCCTCATTTTTACTGGGTTATTTGCCTTTTATCATTGATATGGAGGCATTTCAAATATATATTTCATATATAAATTCCTTGTCAGGTATACTTATTTAAAAATTTTGTAATTATATTTTTACTTATTTTTATACTGTATATTTGTATTACAAGTATTTTACCCCTTCCTTAATAGTTTTTATAATCAAAAATTTTAAGATATGAGCCAGATGAAGCAGCACATGCCTGGAAATCCCAGCAGCTCAGGAGGCTGGACTGGAGGATCACAAGTTCAAAGCCAGCCTCAGCAAAAGTGAGGCATTAAGCAACTCAGTGAGACCCTGTTTCTAAATAAAATACAAAATAGGGCTGGGGATGTAGCTCAGTGGATGAATATCCCTGAGTTCAATCCCCAGTACCAAAAAAAAAAATTACGATATGATGAAGTTTAATTTAACTTTTTATCATTGGCGGCTTTTGTGTCTATCTAAGATTTTTTTATCTAGCCCTAAATCACAAGATATTCTTCAATCTTTTTTTCTAGATGATTTATTATTCTTTCTATCGCATACATCTAAGTCTATGATCTATCTCAAATTAATTATTGTGTATGGTAATATGAGGTGAAAATTTAATTTGTTTTTTAAGACAGATATCTAGTTTGTTCTGTACCATTTGTTGGAAATGATTTTCCTATTGAATTGATTTGGTGTCTTGATTAATAACAACAACAACAAAAATTAGCTGACAATATATGGGTATTTATTTGTGGTCTTCTCTATTTCACCGAATTTTTCTGTCATTATGTTCAGACCCACAGTTTATTGATTAATTGATATTTCTAGCAAGTCTTGAAATTTGATAGTTCAAGTCTATCAACTTTGTTCTTTTCTTTCTTCTTTCAAGAAAATTTGGTTATTTTACTCCATTGCTCTTACAACTTTTAGATTCATTCTGACAACTTTTAAAAAGCTTTGTGGGATTTAAATGGGATTTCATTTAATCTACAGATCAATTTGTGAAGAACTGTCATTTTACCTATGGAGTACTGTAGTCCTTCAGCAACATTCCCTACATATTCAGTGGATGCCCAGGGGGAACATTTGGCAGGTGAGTACAGACTTGCCCTGTGGCTGGACTCCTTAGGATTCTGATTTAACACATTATCCTATCTGCAACTGCTAAAAGTTTGCTAATATTTTTCCTTGTTTCTCTTTATCCTTGTTCTGGGTAGATTCCTTCTTCTCTTCACTGCTTTTCAAGGGATAAAAATATCCCTATTTTGCTTCACTCCTTGGGATGAATTGTCATGTTCTGGAAATTAGTGGATGTAGGTTTGTTTGCATCCTATGGTCTCTGATTTGAGAAACCATAAGTTTGTATTGTATTCAGTTATTTTTGTTAGGATGGAAACAATGGTACCTTGTCACTTCCCTCATTCTTTTTGTAAATGGAAGTCCCCAGCCTTTAAAAATCTAATTTGAAAATATATTTGTCTTTAGGTTAATTTCATTTTGAAGATTCACAGCAGAATTTGCTGAATATAATTTGTTGGTGGCACAGTACTTTATTTGGCTAGCATCCACCCACTGCCCAGTGTATCCCAATGAATGACAGATGAGTAGATAATGATTCTACTTTCACTAATTGTTCCTTCATTGGAACATTGGCGTTGGGCTAGGACAGTCCAGCACTTACTTAAAATTATTGCCACTATATATGATAAGGTTTTGGTTCTTGACTTTCTCAGATTTTTTACAGAAGTTCTTCCATTTTACTTAGATGAAATCTTATTGCATTAACTATTTTCTTCATTATTTTATTTCAATATGTTTATTTCAGGTTTTAATATTTTTTATTTGACATCCAGTTTATTTTAATATTTCCTTAGTACATATTAAGGACATAATACATATGCATTGATATTTATGAAAAAATTAATCATGCTTCATTTAATTTTAGAGCTGAAGCTTTCAACATGCATTTCTTTTCTGTGCCCTCCTCCAACCACCCTCACACTAAGGAATATGGGTTTTGTGAGTCTCACAGCCTAAATTTCATAATTGTGAATGTGCCTCCTGGATTTTTAATAAGTTTATTCATTCACTTACTTATTCATTTGTCTATCTTTTCACAAATGGTAATTTAACACCCACCATGTTCTCTGCATGTGCCTCATGCTTGATATATAACAGTGAGCAAGAAACAGTCATTGACCCATGTTGGTTATATTATCCCATATTCTTTCATGTTTCTCTCTTTTAAGTCAATAATAACTTTGTATGGTGTTTTCCATAGGGACCAATATTGGTACCCTAACTCTCACTTTTCAGAGCTGAGATATGTTAAAGGATTACTTGGTATTTCAGTCACCTTTTTCCTTACTGTCACCTAAGGACTTGGGAAGAACAATTAGAGGAGGAAAAGTTTACTTGGGGTCTTGCAGTTTCAGGGGTCTCAGTCCCTGGATTCCTTGGGGCTCAAGGTGAGAGAGGATGTCATGGCAGAAGTGTGTGGCAGAGGAAGGTAGCTGGGAACATAGTGCCAGCAAGGAGAAAGAGAGAGAGAGAGAGAGAGAGAGAGAGAGAGAGAGAGAGAGAGAGAGAGAGAGACTCCACCTGCCACATTCAAAATATATACCCCAAAGGTACACCTCCAATGCCCACCTCTGCCAGCCATACCTTACCTGCTTTCAGTTACCACTCAGTTAATTCCTATCAGAAGATTAATTCAGTGATTGGGTTAAGGCTCTTGTAACTCCATCATTTCACCTCTGAATGTCCTTCCATTGTCTCATTCATGAGCTTTTGGGGGACACCTCACATCTAAACCATAACACTTGGCACACAGAATCCTGGAAGACATGGATTTAACATTGTCCTAATAGACATTCTAGCAGCATCTGGGAGATGTTCTTTAAAAAAAAATTCATAGCAGTTTTTCCATAATAGCCTGAATCTTGAAACAACCCAAATGTCCTTCAAAGACTGAATGTTTAAACAAACTGACAAATTCATACATGGAATGCTGTACAATAACTTGGATAGATCTTATTATTTTATAATTCATCCTGAGTATGTGTGTGTGTTCAGGGGGGGAAGCCAGTCCTGAAACATATTCTTAAAGCAAATCATATAATAGAAAATGCATTTCACCAACAAGATTTTTACACTTACTCCCATCCTTTGATCGCTCTTCAAACAATACTAACCCAAGTATTGGGAAGGCCATTATCAGGACAGAAGGTGGCCCATCAGATTTGTTTTCTCAGATGCCAGATGTCATGGAAATGGTCTCCTTGCATCTTGTGAGCCAATGGCATCTTGTTCTCTAATACTTGTTGTGTTAGTTGGCTTTTCATCACTGTCCCAAAATACGTGAAAAGAAACACTTAGAGGAGGAAAAATTTATTTTGGACTCATAGTTGCAGAGGTCTCAGTCTTTGGTTGGCTGAATCCATCATTTCTTGGCCTGAGATGAGATAGAACCATGGCGTAAGGGCATGGCGAAGAGAAGGTCTTCAGCTCATGGCAGCCTTGAAGGGGGCAGGGGGACGACAAATACAGATCCCAAAGGCATGTCCTAGTGGCCTGCTTCCTGCAGCTACACTCTGCCTGCCTCCAGGTACCACCCAGTGCAGTAGTCCTTCCAAATTATTAACCCATCAAATGGATTAGTCCACTGATCAGGCCGTAGCTCTCATATTTAATCATTTCACCTCTGAACATTCATCATCACCATATGAGTTCTAGGGGGAATATCTCATATCCTAAACCATGATATTTGTCATTTTAAGGGGTGATTAGTTTCTGGAAGATTTCCAAGATGGCAAAAGTTCCTTAAAAACTAGAAAGTAAAGAATTTATTTCTGTGACCAGCAAATAAGTTTATAATATAGTATCATTTCTTGATGAAAATAAGAGTAAAAGTCACATTATAGCAAGAAAAGAGATATGCTAACATGAGCTTGAGCTGTTTATTTATTAATCAGTGGTGACTTATTTAAATTTTCCAGGTCATTTATCATTTGCCTTTATTAAACCATCATTTCGTTCTGCCTTAAAGTTTTAACTTCCCAGCAAGTTCAACTTTTAATCATTCCGCTTAGTTATGATCTCTATTTAGATTACAATGTGATTGACAGAGGCTGTAATATATTGGTGGCTTTGTATATAGCCAGCAGGATGGACCAGCACAGAGACCTGATTGTTAATGTTCTCTAACATAATAAGAAAGTGAATTTAACTGCTGTATATAATACCAGGATACCTTTGGGCATATTTTTATCTAGATATTTCTGGTATAAAATATAATGTCCAGTCTGTTGAATATTGGTTGTAAGTGTGGGAATCAACAAGGAGTTCATGAGAATGACAGGCAGGTGCTATCCTGTATGTCTTATGAGCAACTGACGCCATCACATGTCAACAACAGCCATGCTTGGGTGTCCTTCCTAATCCATGCCTATGAGTTCTATTCTTTTCTTTCTACCTCTGGGTAGCAGTAAGAGCAAAGAGATTCCAGAATAGGAACATGTACTCAGACTACACATAATAATATAGGATGTCAAGTGAGGCCCTCTGTGGAAAATTTAAAATTTCTGAAGAAAAACAGCAAATAAAAATACTAGTTTCAACTTCAGATAGTTTGGCTTATAATTTTGGGGGCAAAAAAATCAGAGACTTATTTAATCATAAGATTAAAATTGGAGATTGAAGCCAAAAAGAGGACTTTTTTTTGTCCACTAATGCATATGGCAGAAAGCCTTTCATTGGAAAAATATATAAATAAAAAGAGGCAGTATTTTTATAGAACTATTTTCTATGACATTGTCTCTGGAGTAAACCAAAATATGAGCAATAAATACACACTTTTTTCATACTTACATGCCTTATTTGATGGTCATTGGCATTCTCTAATGTTTGGAATGAGTTAATAGTGAATATTTGTTTATTTTTGTTATTTAACATGATTAGTTTTTCCTTTACTGCACTTTCCTTTACTTTCCTCTTCATGTAATGTTTTGCCAAGGATGTTTTGAAGTGCTGACTTTCTAGCTGCAAATTCTTTTAACTTTTGTTTATCGTTGAAGGTTTTTATTTCATCTTCAATCCTGAAGCTTAATTTTGCTGGATATAACATACTTGGTTGGAACCCATTATCTTTCAGCATTTGAAATATGTTGTTCCAGGATCTTCTAGCTTTCAGAGTCTGTGTTGAAAGATTAGCCGTTAACCTGATTGGTAATCTGCTTCCTTTCTCTTGTGGCTTTTAAAATTCTCTCCTTATTCTGTATGTTGGACATCTTATTATAATGTGTGGATCTCTTGTGATTTTGCACATTCGGTGTCCTGTCGGCTTCTAGGATTTGGATTTCTGTTTCATTCTTCAAGTCTGGGAAGTTTTCTAATATTATTTCATTGAACAGATTGCTCATTCCTTTGGTTTGGACCTCTATACCTTCCTGTATCCCAATAACTCTTAAGTTTGGTCTCTTTTTGTTATCCCATATTTCTTGGATGTTCGGCTCATGGTTTCTTATCAGTCTTGCTGAGCTGTCTACGTTCTTTTCAAGTTGATATACTTTGTCTTCGTTGTCTGATGTTCTATCTTCTAAGTGTTCTACTTTTCTAATATCTGCAGCAGATGGAATGTTAAATAAAGAGTTCAGGATATACATGCTTCAGATGATCTGGAGTCCCAAGGAAAACATTAGACAGCAAATTCAGACAATGAAAGATCACTTTGACAATGAATTACATAAACAAATTCAAGAAGCAAAAGATCAACTCTATAGGGAGATAGAGGTTACAAAAAAAAAACAAAAACCAGAAATCCTGGAAATGAAGGAAATAATAAATCAAATGAAAAGCTCAAATGAGAGTATTACCAGTAGATAAGTGAATAGACATAAAAATACTCAAGTGGAAGAAAACAGAAGTCAAAAGTTACCTTGAGGATATATCTAGGAGAGAGAATATTTCTACACTCATCCAAGCCAGGGCAGAAACTTTAATTGTTAATGATAAACCCAACTTTATTATCCTCTCTCCAAGATTCTTTTCTCTTTGTTAGATCCTGATATATTGAGGGTACTCTCTGGGTTTTGGGTCACTTGGTTAGGAGAACCCTTTGCTGTGTTTAAGTGCAAATCTAGCAACTTTCTGATCTTGCAAGCTGATGGTTCATTTGTTCATTCTATCATTTGGGTCCAGCATTCACTGGTCACTATGAGAGGATGAAAGCGCTCAGTTTCTAAGCAGTAATTCAATTTAGGACACATAGAGTAGCTACATGGTACCAACTACTGTGGTAAGAACTGGATGCATGAATGTGGTCTTGACATCTGCTGTGTCTCCCTGTACATTGATTCATCTCAATACCAATTTCAGTTCAGAATCCTTCTGGTAATTTCTAATACTTTTTTCTCATTTTTTTCTGACTTTGGATATCTGTAACAGTGCACATTTATTGCATCAGACCTGTGTCAACTAATAGAACACACAATTTCTGTTGCAATTTCTCATGAAAATTTGAATCAGTGGCTGGGGTTGTGGCTCAGTGGTAGAGCACTTGCCTAGCATGTGTGAGGCACTGAGTTTGATCCTCAGAACTACATAAAAATAAAGAAATTAAATATTGTGTCCATCTACAACCCAAAAATATTTTTTAAAAATGAATCAGAATTTTCTAACTTTAAAACTTTAATAAAAACTTGAGCTACAGCTTTGGCGGGGAAGGTCAGCGCCCTGGGCAGCCGGCACCTGAAGGACCGATGACAGGAGCCAGTCATCGCACCTTCCCCAGGGGCTGCGAGGGCGTATGGGAGGATAACAAAGAAGAAATAAATTTATAAGCAGCACTTTATTGAAGTTTTTGGCAGACACAACATCTTTGTATGTGGTGCTGAGGATCGAACCCGGGCCGCACGCACGCCAGACAAGTGTGCTACCGCTCGAGCCACATCCTCCTTTTCTTTACTTATGTGTTATAAAAGAATTTTTCAAAAAGCAAAGAGGGATTCCAACATGGCGGCGGACGCGGATAGATCAAGTCTCTGACCTCTTCAGCTGTGCGGGCATAGGGAGTCATAAACAATCTAAATTCTATCTGCTCAGGATCACTAGGCAATGCTGAGCTGACGTGGATCTGGGGCGAACAGTCTGGGCCTCTCAGAACACACACTGAGCCCAGATCGGCTGAATTCAAGCTCCCGTTCGCCTGCTTCCAGCAGACAAACAGCTGTGACTCAGCACTAATCCATCCGACTGAAACAACTGGTCAGCCCTTCTGATCCCACGGAGGTAAATGCCTACCGAGCCTTCATAGGTAGTGGCCACAGGTTTGAAACGGGGCTTGGAAGAGACAGTAAGGACCCACCCGTTGCATTGGTCATCCGGCAAAGGGAAACGAACTGTCGCCATTTGCAAGAGATACCGCAATGGCAGAGAACTGACGTCACCAGACTGCGGCGGAGGAGATAACTTCATTGAAACCTGCAGCTACAGGAGTGTAATTGCCTAGCCTTCCCTCTCCACACATCGGGGAAACCTTAAGAGCCCTCCTAGCTCTCCCGTAAGGGCCCCTCCCAGCTCTCCTGTGAGCACGATAGCCAGACCGAGGGAATCAGATGTGGCGCGGAACCCGCAGCGCGGAACTCCCGGCTACCGCTCCCACCAGTGCCGACAACTGAGGTCTCTTGCACCAGCTACCGGGGGCGTGGCTACCGGAGGGCAAGTAAAATTCGCTGAGGATTCTCAGCCCCAAGCTCTACAAACTTAGGGTCTGAGGGAATGGCAAACTGGGAGAGTGTGCCCAGTCGTTCATGAAAACAGGGCTCCTGGGAGCAGCAGACCTGGTGTGTAGCCAGTATTGTGGTGAGTGGCACCCGTGAGAGGGGCTGGGCTAGAGGTAAAGTGGGGAAGTGACTAGACACAAGAGGAGGCCCTAGGCACTCAGGATTGGAGACTCGCCATGTCTGGGAGGAGAAGCTCCTGCACAGTGATTGGTTCCCGCGTATTGACAGGAGAAACTTGGCCTGGTGGGCACAGCGCCACCTACTGGAAGAGAAGTTAATCAAACTCTAATACTGCATTTATTAGTTTTTTTTTTCTCTTTTTTTTTGATTTGGTTTTTTTCTTTCATTTTCATTTTTCTTTATTGTTTTTTAATTTTTTTTACAACTTTTTAAAAATTTTTTTCTTCTAATTTTAATTTTTTTATTATTTTTTAAAATTTTTTTCTTTTTTTATTTCCTATTTTTTTTCTTCTTTTGTCTTTTCATTTCTTTTCAATTTTCTTATTCCCCCTTCCTTGAATTCTACCTGCTTACTCTCATTCTCTTTAGTGATTTCTTCCCTTCCCTTCTAATACCTTTCCTCCCAAGCATCAAATAAATTTATAGGAGTAAACAGTAACTCAGCAGTCAAACAGAACAAGAAGTAACATGAGCAGCTTCAAAAAGCAAGGAAGAAAAGGAGTACAAACAATGCAGGACAGCCTAAATACTCAGGAGGACCTAGAGTCATCAGAAAAATGGTCATGTAAAGAACTCAAGGAACACCTTAGACAGATGGAATGGAACCTTAAAGAGGATATAAGACAGCAAATTCAAGCAGCGAAAGAACATATTGAGAATGAATTACATAAACAGATAAAAGAAGAAGTTAAGCATCTTTATCAGGAGATAGAGATTATAAAAAATAATCAAACGATAATTCTAGAAATGAAGGAAACGATAAACCAAATTAAAAACTCAATTGAGAGTATCACTAACAGAGTGGAGCAAGTAGAAGCCAGAACGTCAGATAATGAAGACAAAATATACCATCTTGAAAAGAGTCTAGCCAACTCAGAAAGGCTGGTAAAAAATCACGAGAAAAACATCCAAGAGTTATGGGATAACATAAAAAAACCAAACTTACGAGTCATCGGGATAGAGGAAGGTACAGAGATTCAAACCAAGGGAATGAGTAACCTGCTGAATGAAATAATTACAGAAAACTTTCCAGAAATAAAAAAGGAAACAGATATACAAATTGAAGATGCATACAGGACACCGAGCACACAAAATCACAGTAGACCAACGCCAAGACACATTGTTATGAAGATATCCAATATACAGAACAAAGAGAAAATATTAAAAGCTACAAGAGAAAGGAGACAGATTACATTTAGGGGTAAACCAATAAGGTTAACAACGGATTTTTCATCACAGATGCTGAAAGCAAGAAGGTCATGGAACAATGTATTTCAAACACTGAAATACAATGGATGCGAACCAAGAATTCTGTATCCAGCAAAATTAAGCTTCAGGTATGACAACAAAATAAAAATCTTTCATGATAAACAAAAGTTAAAAGAATTTGCAGCCAGAAAACCAGCATTGCAAAGCATTTTGAGCAAAACACTACACGAGGAAGAAATGAAAAACAATAACCAAAACCATCAGTGGGAAGTGCCTTGGTAAAGACAGAGGGTGAGGGGAAAGATAATCATGGAGAAACAAACTAATTTTTTTAAAAAAAGGATAAATAATCAAACATGGCTGGAAGTACAAACCATATATCAATAGTAACTCTGAATGTTAATGGCTTAAACTCTCCAATAAAGCGACATAGGCTGGTATCATGGATTAAAAAAACAAATCCAACAATATGCTGCCTCCAGGAGACACATCTGATTGGAAAAGACATACACAGGCTGAAGGTGAAAGAATGAAAAAAAATATAACACGCACACAGTCCTCGTAAGCAAGCAGGGGTGGCCATCCTCATATCGAATAAAATCGACTTCAAGACTAAGTTAATCAAAAGGGGTAAGGAAGGACATTATATACTGTTAAAAGGAACCATTCACCAACAAGACATAACAATTATCAATATTTATGCACCAAATAATGGTGCTGCGACATTCATAAAACAAATTCTCCTCAAGTTCAAGAATCAAATAGACCACAACACAATAATTATGGGTGACTTTAACACACCTCTCTCACCATTGGACAGATCCTCCAAATTAAAGTTGAATAAAGAAACTATAGATCTCAATACCACAATCAATAACCTAGACTTAACTGACATATATAGAATATATCAACCATCATCAAATGGATATACTTTTTTCTCAGCAGCACATGGATCCTCTCAAAAATAGGCCATATATTATGCCATAGGGCAACCCTCAGTAAATATAAAGGGGTGGAGATAATACCATGCATTTTATCTGATCATAATGGAATGAAACTGGAAATCAATGATAAAAGAAGGAAGGAAAAATCCTACATCACATGGAAAATGAACAATATGTTACTGAATGATCAATGGGTTACAGAAGACATAAAGGAGGAAATCAAAAAATTCTTAGAGATAAATGAAAATACAGACACAACATATCGGAATCTATGGGGCACAATGAAAGCAGTTTTAAGAGGGAAATTCATCGCCTGGTGGTCATTCCTCAAAAAAAGAAAAAACCAACAAATAAATGAGCTCACACTTCATCTCAAAGCCCTAGAAAAGGAAGAGCAAAACAACAGCAAATGTAGCAGAAGGCAAGAAATAATTAAAATCAGAGCAGAAATCAGTGAAATTGAAACAAAAGAAACTATTGAAAAAATTAACAAAACTAAAAGTTGGTTCTTCGAAAAAATATATAAGATCGACAGACCTTTAGCCATGCTAATGAAGAGAAGAAGAGAGAGAACTCAAATTACTAACATACAGGATGAAAAAGGCAATATCACAACAGATGCTACAGAAATACAGAAGACAATTAGAAATTATTTTGAAAACCTATATTCCAATAAAGTAGAAGATAGTGAAGACATCTATAAATTTCTTAAGTCATATGATTTGCCCAGACTGAGTCAGGAGGATACACACAATTTGAACAGACCAATATCACTGGATGAAATTGAAGAAGCCATCAAAAGACTTCCAACCAAAAAAAGCCTAGGACCGGATGGGTATACAGCGGAGTTTTACAAAACCTTTAAAGAAGAATTAAAACCAATACTTTTCAAGTTATTTCAGGAAATAGAAAAAGAGGGAGCTCTTCCAAACTCATTCTATGAGGCCAACATCACCCTGATTCCGAAACCAGACAAAGACACCTCAAAGAAAGAAAACTACAGACCAATATCTCTAATGAACCTAGATGCAAAAATCCTCAATAAAATTCTGGCGAATCGAATACAAAAACACATCAAAAAAATTGTGCACCATGACCAAGTAGGATTCATCCCTGGGATGCAAGGATGGTTCAACATACGGAAATCAATAAATGTTATTCACCACATCAATAGACTTAAAGATAAGAACCGTATGATCATCTCGATAGACGCAGAGAAAGCATTCGACAAAGTACAGCATCCCTTTATGTTCAAAACATTAGAAAAACTAGGGATAACATGAACTTACCTTGACATTGTAAAAGCTATCTATACTAAGCCTCAGGCTAGCATCATTCTGAATGGACAAAAGTTAAAGGCATTCCCTCTAAAATCTGGAACAAGACAGGGATGCCCTCTATCACCACTTCTATTCAATATAGTTCTCGAAACACTGGCCAGAGCAATTAGACCGACGAAAGAAATTAAAGCCATAAAAATAGGAAAAGAAGAACTTAAATTATCACTATTTGCAGATGACATGATTCTATACCTAGAAGACCCAAAAGGGTCTACAAAGAAACTACTAGAACTAATAAATGAATTCAGCAAAGTGGCAGGATATAAAAACAACACGCATAAATCAAAGGTATTTCTGTATATCAGCGACAAAACTTCTGAAACGGAAATGAGGAAAAACACTCCATTCACAATATCCTCAAAAAAATAAAATAGTTGGGAATCAACCTAACAAAAGAGGTGAAAGATTTATACAATGAAAACTACAGAACCCTAAAGAGAGAAGTAGAAGAAGATCTTAGAAGATGGAAAAATATACCCTGTTCATGGATAGGCAGAACTAACATTATCAAAATGGCAATATTACCAAAAGTTCTTTATAGGTTTAATGCAATGCCAATCAAAATCCCAACAGCATTTCTTGTAGAAATAGATAAAGCAATCATGAAATTCATATGGAAAAATAAAAGACCCAGAATAGCAAAAGCAATTCTAAGCAGGAAGTGTGAATCAGGCGGTATAGCGATACCAGATTTCAAACTATATTACAGAGCAATAGTGACAAAAACAGCATGGTACTGGTACCAAAACAGGTGAGTGGACCAATGGTATAGAATAGAGGACACAGAGACTAATCCACAAAGTTACAACTATCTTATATTTGATAAAGGGGCTAAAAGCATGCAATGGAGGAAGGATAGCATCTTCAACAAATGGTGTTGGGAAAACTGGAAATCCATATGCAACAAAATGAAACTGAATCCCTTTCTCTCGCCATGCACAAAAGTTAACTCAAAGTGGATCAAGGAGCTTGATATCAAATCAGAGACTCTGCGTCTGATAGAAGAAAAAGTTGGCTCCGATCTACATATTGTGGGGTTGGGCTCCAAATTCCTTAATAGGACACCCATAGCACAAGAGTTAATAACAAGAATCAACAAATGGGACTTCCTTAAACTGAAAAGTTTTTTCTCAGCAAGAGAAACAATAAGAGAGGTAAATAGGGAGCCTACATCCTGGGAACAAATTTTTACTCCTCACACTTCAGATAGAGCCCTAATATCCAGAGTATACAAAGAACTCAAAAAATTAGACAATAAGATAACAAATAACCCAATCAACAAATGGGCCAAGGACCTGAAGAGACACTTCTCAGAGGAGGATATACAATCAATCAACAAGTACATGAAAAAATGCTCACCATCTCTAGCAGTCAGAAAAATGCAAATCAAAACCACCCTAAGATACCATCTCACTCCAGTAAGATTGGCAGCCATTATGAAGTCAAACAACAACAAGTGCTGGCGAGGATGTGGAGAAAAGGGTACACTTGTACATTGCTGGTGGGACTGCAAATTGGTGCGGCCAATTTGGAAAGCAGTTTGGAGATTCCTGGGAATGCTGGGAATGGAACCACCATTTGACCCTGCTATTGCCCTTCTCGGACTATTCCCTGAAGACCTTAAAAGAGCATGCTACAGGGATACTGCCACATCGATGTTCATAGCAGCAGAATTCACAATAGCTAGATTGTGGAACCAACCCAGATGCCCTTCAATAGATGAATGGATAAAAAAATGTGGCATTTATACACCATGGAATATTACGCAGCACTAAAAAATGACAAAATCATGGAATTTGCAGGGAAATGGATGGCACTAGAGCAGATTATGCTTAGTGAAGGTAGCCAATCCCTAAAAAACAAATACCAAATGTCTTCTTTGATATAATGAGAGCAACTATGAACAGAGTAGGGAAGAAGAGCAAGAAGAAAAGATTGACTTTAAATAGAGACATGAGATGGGAGGGAAAGGGAGAGAAAAGGGAATTGCATGGAAATGAAGGGAGACCCTCATTGCTATACAAAATTACATATAAGAGGTTGTGAGGGGAATGGGAAAATAAACAAGGAGAGAAATGAATTACAGTAGATGGGGTAGTGAGAGAAGATGGGAGGGGAGGGGAGCGGGGATAGTAGGGGATAGGAAAGGTAGCAGAATACAACAATTACTAATAGGGCATTATGTAAAATTGTGGATGTGTAACCGATGTGATTCTGCAATCTGTATTTGGGTTAAAAATGGGGGTTCATAACCCACTTGAATCTAATGTATGAAATATGATATGTCAAGAGCTTTGTAATGTTGTGAACAACCAAAAAAAAGAAAAAATAAAAAAAACTTTAATAAAAACTTTAAAAAATGATGTGGCAGAATCATTTTACACATTGTTTGGGGGACTCTCTCTGTTACTTTCCATCCTGTGAAAGGGTTGTTCCACCACTTGATCTTCCTCATCACCCCCTGAAAAGTATAAAAAGCTGCTTCATTTGGTGCTGCTTCTTCATAGAGCAGTTTTAGAGATAGTGCTCTTATAAGAAGGAACTCAACTGAAATCTTCATGGGCAGATTTCAAAATATGTTCTCCTAGCTTTTTAAATTATATAGTGCATTGCTGTTTTCTTTACTTGCCCTATTGAGCATTAGAACACTAGAACTTCTGACTCCTAACAGTAATTCAGTGACCATTAACCAACCTCCCCCACATCCTCCTTCTTTCCCCAGCCTCTGGTCAGCATCATTCTACTGTTAACTTCTATGAGACCAACTTTTTTATATTTCTCATATGAGTGAGGCCAGGAGGTATGTCTTTCTGTGTCTGTCGTACTTCACTTCACTTAATGATTTCTCACTCCAACCACATTGTCATAATGGCAGATTTCTTACTATTTAAGACTGAATAGTATTCCGTTGTGTACATGTACCACATTCTCTTACCATCAGTAGATCGATACTTAGGTTGTTTATATTTCTTAGTTATTTGAATAGTGCTGCAATAAACATAGGAACTCTTATGTGGTTTTGATACATTGTTTCCATTGTCTTTGGATATAAATATCCAGTAGTGGGATTGCTGGATCACATGGCAATTACTTTTTTAATTTTCTGAAGAATATCAAATGGCTATACTAATTTAAATCCAATCAACAGCAGGGAAAGCTTTCCTTTTCTCCACATCTTCACCAGCACTTGTTACCTTAGCTTTTTTGATAACAACTATTCATACTAAAGTGAAAAGGAGACTCACATATTTATCATAAATAGACATTAGGTTCAGAGAATGTTTGAGATGAGTTCACCCAATTTTTAAAAACTCATACTTTTTCTACTTGATAGAAATTGTACTAGAACATTCCAGTGTATACTTTTTTGAAATGAAATTGCCAAGTCACCAGGTATAAGCATACTAATACATTTTTCTAAATAGGTTGTCCCAAGTTGGAATTCATCATCACAGTTGCAGACATTTTTTTATTCCATACAAGCCATCATCCTATTGGACAGTGCTGCCCATGCTTAAGGAAGGTCTCCATTTCAGTTGGCACTTCCACATGCCAATCATTACTAGATATAGCCTCATTGACACACCCATAACCTCTTCATCAAATACTTAGTACTTAGTCATTTTAGTGGTGTGTGTAGTACCTCACTATGGTTTAAATATTCATTTACTAAAGATTAATGATATTGACAAAATAATGTATATGGTACTGGTTCATTTGATTATGAGGGAAAAAACTAAACTATTTATATGTAAAAAAAAAGACTAATGATATTGAGCCCTATGTATGTGTTTGTTGGCTATATGAATGTCTTTTGTGATGTGTGTTTAAGCCTTTTTCATATTGTTTTAAAATATATATATGTACTTGGTGTGAAACTTGTATCTCTCCCTCTCTCTCTCTCTCTCTCTCTCTCTCTCTCTCTCTCTCACACACACACACACACACACACACACACACACATACACGGAAAATCTCTAAGGTACACCCTTTGCCTGTTTTAAGTGGTGTCTTCTAAGGAACAGAATTTCTTCTTCATTTTAATTTATTGATAATTTTCTCCTTTATGTTTTTTTTTCTGCTCTATGGCTTGCTTAAATGGTTTGGTCTAACACACGGCTTTAAAGATAAACTTAATTGTGCATTTTTAATTTTGATATCTGAAATGCCTTTGGGATGGCTTTCGTGAATGTGTACATATAAAAAATGCTGTATTACAAAAATGTCATCTTTTCCTGTGGTGCTCAATTGTTCCAACACCATTTATTGAAGCAGCCATCTGCTCCCACTTCCCCTGCAGTGGATTTTTTAATAAATCAAGTGACTATACTCATGTGGGTCTGTTGCTGAGCTCTTTATTCTGTGACATCAGTTTTGTTTGCATACCCTCTTAGTTCCTGTTCCTTTAAAACAAATGTGATGTTTGACTAGAAGTGTTCTCCAATATTAGTCTTCTTCAGTTTTGTCTTGCCTCTTCCTGTCCCTTTGCATTTGCATACAAACTTTAGAATTATCTTGTCAATTTCCATGCACACACATACATGCAAACACCTCTGGGATTTTAGTTGGAACTGTATCATTCTGCAGATTCATTTGTGGAGGGTTTCATTTTTTTTCCAATATTAAAACCTTCTAGCACTCCTGTTAATATGTGTAAAATTTTTATGCTTTTAGATATTGGCTAAAGATAAATCTAATTCAATCTCCAGAAGGAGTATAATATATCCTTCTATTTATTTAGGTTTTTAAAAAAATTTCCCACAATTGTGTTTTGTTGTTTTTAGTATGCAACTTGTTATTTACACAGTTGATTTTTTAAAAAATACTGGGGATTCAATCAAGGACCTCACACATGCTGGGTAAGCACTATCCCACTGAGCTATATCCCCAAGTATGCATAGTTGGATTTTTATGTTATTGTACATATCACTATTTTGTTTGTTTATTGTTGGCATGTAGAAATCTAAATTGGCCTTTTATCTTACAATTCATATATATCATTTCAGTTTCTTTTACATCTTTTTTGTATGCATAGTTATGATTCCTTTCATCTATAACACTGTTAATATGTTATATTTTTTCTTCTGTCAGTCTTTAAACAGCTGAAATGATCTTCAAGATATTGTTGTCATACTAAATTATAAATCTAGACATATAATCCCACTTAGGTTTGAACAAATGATTGCATATATAAATGCATATTTACATGAATGCACGGTAAAAGTTCTGTGAGGACCTTCATTGATACATTAATTATAGCTACTTTTGAGGCTGAAAATGAAGGGTGGGGACATAAGGGACTTTATTTACTTGCATGTGTGTGTACATGCATGTGTATGTGTGAAAGAGAGAAATCTATTTTAAATGATATATATATATTTTTTTTAAAGAGAGAGTGAGAGAGGAGAGAGAGAGAGAGAGAGAGAGAGAGAGAGAGAGAGAGAGAGAGAGAGAGAGAGAGAGAGAGAGAGAGAGAGAGAATGAGAGAATTTTTAATATTTATTTTTTAGTTCTCGGCGGACACAACATCTTTGTTGGTATGTGGTGCTGAGGATCGAACCCGGGCCGCACGCATGCCAGGCGAGCGTGCTACCGCTTGAGCCACATCCCCAGCCCAAAATGATATATATATTTAAATTGTATTTACATCCCCCCAATTCTAATAAAAGATAACTTTTGGTGGCAGCATGAAAGATGGACTAGAAATGATGAAACCAGTTCAACAAAAATATTTCAGCTATAGTGAAATTCACAGGAGGGACTTTGGGGCTTGTAATCAGCAGTGACATGGGTAATGGAAGAGGAAGCACAGATTTAAGACTTCCTGCATTTGGGGAATGGACAGAGTTCAGTGGAGAGTGAGGTGTGAGGAGCGAGGGAGGAGGAAGTGTTGACTGATGTCCGTCTTCTAGTTTTGGTGACTGGATGCAGATAATGTTCACCACAATGGCAAACTGCAGAACTGGGTAGGTTTGCAGGGGAAAAGGAAAAAAAAAAAAGGGCAATATCAGATTTTGGCCTGGTGAATCTGTAAAATTTGCATAGGAGTCAAGTGAATCTTGTCATAGTTGGGTCAGTTCCATAGAATGGCATGACTAGCAATTGCACTTTGGAGTAGTCTGTGTCTAGCTGGAATTTAAACTACAGACTATCCTAGTAGGAACGAGTGGCAATGGGTGAGAAGACGACTGTAGCCTTAGCTCTTCTCCCATTTTGAAAGAATTTGGAATCCAGAAAAGGAAAATGCTCTAACGAAAGGCATAATTATTTTTTTTCCCTCTCTTAGATGGTCACAATTCTATGTATACATATCATAGAATATTAAACTCCTTTCTTGGTGGTGGTCTGCTCTCTAACAAAGATGAGCTGCTATTAAGAAAAATAATAAAATATGTTTTGGATACTTTTCTGTTTTTGCATAAATAGGATCTCCAGTGATTGAAAAAAATAATTCTTAAATTTCCTGAAGAGGGTTTCTTATTTACCAGCCAGCCATTAGGAAGTGTGGGATTCTAAGGCCATGGGAATCTAAAGACAGGGACTTCTTTTTCTCAGCTGACCAAACATAATTTTGTCTCTACAAACATCCATAACTTCTGGATGAACAATTAAACAAAATACTTTTAATTTGTTGTTTTAGCTAGTTGACACAAATTGGTCAATTTATCATTTTTCCTCTGATTGCAATAACTTGTTACTCAACAAATTTGCATTAAGTTCTCTACAAGATTAAACAACTCAATGAGAACTAGTTTCTTGGAATTAAATAATATGTGCCTATTGTCATTAATATAGCTCTTAGAAAGGCCCTCAATGTTTTCTATATGTTACTTGAGTAACTTACAATAAGTTACAACAAAGTAGTGAATAGAATTTTGAAATCTGGAGTATGGAATTGGCAGCCCTCACTTATTGAACAGAGTTTTATTTTATAAATATATATTTTTAAACTCAGTAATATCTCAGCAGTGAACTTTTTCATCAAGAGAACTTTTATTTCTCAGCAATAGAACTATTCCCTCACTAACCAAGAGAAGCCTCTACTGGGTTTAATTTTCTCAACATAAAATCAACAGCGCTGACATTTCCTGAAAGCTTCCATTGTGTCAAGACGTGATCTAGCTATGAGGATTTATGATAATTAGTGAACCCCCCCCCAAAAAAATTTAAGCTACTATTCAGTGTATGTAACTGGGATACCCAGCTAAGGAGAAATGTTATTTATTAAATAAATAAACGAAGAACTAAATAAAAGCATGTCAGGAATCTTGGCAATGATTTGTCAGAGATTATATTTTCCAATACATAAATTTTCTGACAATACTACATATAATCAGAATAAACATCTGCCTTTGACAGACAGACAGACATACACACACACACACACACACATGCACACACGCATACATACACACACAAACACACCTCTACATGGAAAAAAATTATGTACATATTTTAGTCCACAGTTTACTTTCAATTAAGAGAATAATGAAGGAAAAAAGGAATTTATTCCTGAAATATCCATGTTCAATTTCAAAGAGTTGTCATGAAAAGCAGCAAAAAAACAAACCAACAACAACAACAAAAAATTACAGGGTTTTTGTGACTATTTCAGTAATTCAATGTATTAGTTTCCTATTGCATTGTAACAGTGATTTATGTCTAACTCACGGACTAAATAAATTCACCTCATTCCCAGGTTCCCAACCCATACAGCATCAACTCAAGTTGAAAATCTCATCTAACTCTCACAAGCTCAAAAGTCCCAAATCTAATTACAGAAATTGTCTGAATTAGATATGAATGAGACTCTGGATATATGTTATCATGGCATACGATTTCTCTCCATCTGTGAACTTATAACCTGCAAGACTCCAGTTATCTGCTTCAAAAATACAATGATGGATTAGGATAATATGACATAAATAACAAGATGGGATAGGTAACCGATATCTATGTTGTCATCTCTCAAAAGAGAAAATGAAAAGACAAGAACTTAGTTTTGTTGTCTGGTTGCAATTGAGTGAAGGATGCTGTGGGAAATGGATGGGGCATGGGGGCAGGCAAGCAGGGCAAGGCCATGGCCCCCTGAGGCTCAAGTCTTTTGTGGTGGAAGGACCTACAAAAACCTTATTTCTCATCTGAAAAGTTGCTCCACTTTTGTTCTGGAAAGACCTGTCCATTTTGCTTAAGGATTCCAGCAGTCAATTTCCTAACTTGTTTTTACCTCAATTTTATCTTCCAGAAAATAGTTTATAATCCCACTGGAAGAGCAGAGAAGAAATAAAAAAAATGTCAGGAAAGCCATCAGAGTACTTTATGATATTAAAATGTGGAAATGTATGTGAAAATGCTTTGGTAAACTGAAACTTCTCACATATCCCCCCCCCACACATGCCCATCATTTTTTATTATTAGCTTAGTACATGAAGTTCTCATATTATACCATGCATTTAGAATCACCCAGAAGGCTTGCCAAACCAGTGCGTGGATTGCTGGATGTCCTGTCAGCAATCACATAGAGAACACCTGATGATCTGCATTTTTCCAATTAGGATTTAATGCTGGTGTGAATCATATTTTGAGGATCATTTTCCTCAAGGAAATGTATCTTGCTTATGCTTGAGTCATAATCTCTCCCTCCTCTTGAACCCTCATCTTGAAATCTTTTTAACACCTGGGATTGTATGTTATAGGAGAGAGCCCTTGGGGTAATCGCTTGGCACACAAATCTTCTCTCACCTCCAGGAATAGTTTCCAATTATGCAACATTGAAGTCTTATGGAGCCTATGCTGTGCTCCAAAATTGTGATTCCTGGCCATAGTTGATTGATCTATAAATAGGTTACTGAACCAGGCAAGAAAAATCATTCCTGGGTGATTCTCTCCCAGGATTATAAAACTAGGACTCCATTCACTGAAAACTATCCAAAACTTTCTTACAGCTCTTGCAATAAATGTGTTAGAGTCAGGTTAAGCTAACTGCTCTAACAGCCCTAAATGCATCAGTAGTTTAATCTAACAAAGGTCTATATTATGCTTAGTTTCCAATCCAAAGAAGCATACAGAAAATTAATCTGCTGCATGCAGTCATTCAGGTACCAGGTACCAAACTGAGACTCCACCATCCCTTAGGGTTTTAGAGAATGGCCTACAGAGAGTAGAGTTCAAGTGGGAAGCTTTCTGAGCCAGTCCTGGAGAGGATGTTTATCAACTCACATCTGCACTACATTCGCCCAAACCTACTCAGATGGATACACTTACCTGTGAATCTGTGCTTGAGCTCAGGAGGAAAGGGTAGGTGTTTATTGGAACAGAAATATTTCGTTTTCATGTGGTATTTAAGGTCATCTGTGATATATTCCTTACCTATTTCCATTCCTTTCCAACCACAGGGAATATGCTTGTCCTTCATGTGAAAAACTATTCTTTGTTCCCCAGTTGCCTTGTAAACTTCTGGTCATCCTTCTAGTCATACACCCAATGTAACTTCTAAATATAACTAGGAAGGTGAATAGGAACATGTAGCCTGTTGCATATATTTTAATAGGAACTATTTGCTTCTCTTGAGTTTTAAACAGTTACTAGGTCAATTATGTTATTAATTCATCAATTCTGTATTCTTTATTCATTCTACATTCCTCATGAGGCTATAAATCCCCTGAGGCATCAGATGAGGAAAGGCATGCGTCAGTATGTAAAACCATATTCCAAAATGAATTGACTATCTGATAATTTTTTAGCCATTCAAGTAACTTTGATGGGAGGTGAGCTATTATTTTTATCCACAAATTGCATAAAGTTTGAACTTTATTACACAATGTCAGTCATGTTATTCCAGATGCACCTGGGCCTGGTGTAATGACAGATTCCAGAAAATGGCTGGGGGTGGTGCAGACTGTTCAGGAGCACAGGTGAGCCTTTATCAGAAGGATTTAAGCAACAAGGCAAGAACTTGAAGAATTTGAATGCACTGCTCTTTTCCTACTTTTTACCTTCAGCCAGGGAAGTTCTGAGAAAGTAGGAAATGAGTTCCAGATTTTTAAGAAATGTTATGACAGTTAGCTTTAATGCAAGCTAATTATTAATTTTAGGAAAAATGTAGATATTGCCACCTTGTGTCAATGACCCATATTTGATGGTGACATGTCAGGTTCTCTGCTGATTTATGTATATGGAATATACAAGGTATCTATATCTATGTATACATATAAAGATACATACATATATATACACACTATATGTACATATTACAGATATATGTATGTGTGTAAGGTTATGTATATACATGGTCATGTATATATACATAATGTAAAAGGAATATATATGGAATATATCAGGAATTATACATATATATATATATACACATATATATATATTTGTGTAAATATATATTTGCATAAATGTGTGTGTGTGTGTCTTCATAAGAAACCTTCTAATTGAATATAATTTGCTGAAATTTAAAGACGGGATAACAGCAACTTAAGAAAATAAGCAGATTGCCCAGAACTGCACAGGGTTTATTCAAATCAAACCCGGGCTTGCAGATTCCTACCTGCTGCAGTGATCTTTGGACCTGCTGTGTGGCCCACACCAGTCATAATGTAGACACCACAAACTCCTTGCTCTATTATTATCTCCACTTCTCATCCATGTAGAAATTATCTAGAACCCATTCAGGCTTCTGGTTCACTGTATGTGTGCACAGTATTTTCATAACATTTCATGAACAAGTTCAAAACTGAATCTCTTACATCAACTTTCTCTTGGACTGTAGAGAATTCTCAAGTTTTCAATGGCTGGCTTTTGTGATATCATTTCAACCCTACATCAGGCTGATGAATCTTTGTATCTAAATCATAATTTGGGATTATTATAAGTAGAAGAAAATCCCTGCCCTGACCTTCGAAAGAAGAAGCATAGATTTCACCCACATAAACAAGGTGCCTTTGCCGCAGAGATTTCTACTCCTCACATCTAAGACTGACAGAAATATGTTGTACCTTTTCAAATAAAAAGAAAAATTGTTTCCATTTAACCTCCTGCTCCCTGCTTTGACTCATTCTTGAGAGATCCTTGGTTAGCATGGCCTGAGCAAGACATGGCTTTTGGGTTCAGATGATTTGGGAATCCCCTCAGAAGTCTCCTATGGAGCTGAGGAACTTGCCAGCCTCAGGAACTTAGTAAGGCCTTAAGCAACTCAGCGAGACCCTGTCTCTAAACGAAATATAAAAAGTTGGGGATGTGGCTCAGTGTTTAAGTACCCCTGTACTTTAAAAAAAATGAAGAAGAAAAGTGGGGATAAGTATAGATTAATCCAGTGTCTTCCAATTCTGGTCAACTTTTCAGTGCAATTCAGGACAATGTGTTTCTGAATCGAGGCCCTGAATAATGGTTTTAGGATCTCAAAGAGCTAGATAACTCTGAAATATTCCACTTCATGAGGGATGCATCTGTGTACCCAATCACAGGAAAAGGTTTTTCTTTTCCTTTTTTTTTTCTTTGCACCTGTCCACTCAGCAGCTGAAACTTGGACTAAAGCCCTTAGCCACTCTCCACTTGAGTGCCAATTTCTAGTGTTTTAAAATGAAACTTTCCATGAATACTAATGTTCTTATAAGAAACCACCCAGAGGCCAGTAAACCCCTGACAAGAAGAAATTTGCTTTGAAATGTGCCAAATATGCAGATCTTATTCATCATGGGCTGTTGACAAATCCCAGAAGAGGCTGTGAGGAGAGTGTTATAGGAAACAGTTGCATCTCACCATCCAGAATTCTCCTGAGGGACACAAAGGCAGGACCTGAAGTGAATGTACTCACATGATCTTTGAAGAAGGATAGTCTGCCAGCTTGCTGATGAGGTCACCAAGAGTTCTGTCCAGTCAGGATTTCTCCTCACCCCTGATGGTCACAGAAGAAGCAAAGTGGGGGGCTACCTTGTGGAAACTGGATATCCCCAAGAGGGGACTCTGGTGCCTCACTAGGGTCAATGGGATTTATGTACCCAGTGTCCAATCCCAGGTCTGCTATATACCAACCCTGTTACTTCTCCTCTCTTTGGATCTTAGCTTTATCTTTTATAAAATAAACAAAGAATTCCAAGCTGTCCAATGTGATAGCCCCTGGCTACATTTGAATAAAATTACACTAAATGAAAATTCTCTTTCTTAGTCACACTAGTGCAATTTCAAGGGCTACATGTGGCTAGCGGTTACCATATCGATGGCAGATTATACACCATTGCGTCATCACAAAAGGTTCTAGTGGATAATGCTGGTACAGATAACGTGTTTGATCTTTTTCTAACTCAAAAATCCTGAATCCCTGCCCACACACCATCTGTGGTAGCCAGGATTATAAGACATGGACTTCTGGCCCTAGAACAGTAGCCCTTGTTTTCTAAACACAATAATGAGGGGGGCATCTGTACTAGAGTGGGAAGACATTGGCTGGGATCAGTGATCACCCACCAAGCAGATGCAATAAGGAATACAATGGAAAACCCCACAAAAGAGGAGAGAGCTGGATGGACAGATGGCACTCCCTAGTTTCTCATATCCCCAAACTCTCACTTGATTGAACTTCTGAAAAGAAGCAGAAATAGTAGACCCAGTTCTCAGACATTAAGGGCCTTTATTGTTTACTCACTTGTAAGTTTTTGGCTCAAGATGGCTCACAATCTAGAACCCAGTGAATGCCAATAAGAGCGGAATGCCAGAAATAACCTGCCTCTGGAGAAGTTAGTTCCATGGATTCACTTTCCTGGCAAGTCCATAAAGAACATGTAAACCATAGTTATCATCTTCCTTTGCCTGAGAACATAGTGCTCACAGAACCAAACCCATGTTTATATAGCTTCTAGTCTTTGCTGACTTCTGGTTTGGGGGGTTCTTCAATTCTTGATTCAAAGAGAGCTCTGAGGAGAAAGGAGGGGCATTGTTTGAATGATAATGGTATACAGGCCAAAAGGAAATCAGTCCATGTTGTTTATTCTAATGCATTGCAATTAAATCCACAGATGACTAATTTAATCATGCCTTTGGGGTCTGGAAAGCTGGGCTGATAGAAAACCCACTGCAGCACTCTTTCATCTCCAGACTTATTTTTTGTATCTATTTTGGTCCTTTCTCTAGTAAAATAAGATTGATTGCAAACATTATATCTAGCATTTGTTAAGCAATTGACATGCTTCCAGATGCTTTAGATGTATTTGATCATCTCTTCCTTGCAGTTGACTTATGGGTTAGGTGGTATTATTGTTTTGCACAAACTCATACAGCTAGCAAATGATAGAAACAGATTCTTTGCTCAGGAATTCTTGTGCTCTAGAATTTCCTCACTTCACCATGATTTCATACTATCTTATTCAAATGAACCTGATTTAACCTAAATTTAACCTGAGATCCACCTTGTGAGTGACAGAATGCATATAAAAGATGCAGTTTTAAGATTAACACACAAGAGAAAACAAGACAGAAAGAGCATAGTGACTTTGTTAAAAACCAGTGAGATGGGTTGGCCCTGCGGGGACCCAATTAGTTAAGACCACAGTGGTCATGCAAACCAAAATGCCAAACACATTTTTGCAGGAGGCTCTTAGCTAATGCAATATTAACTAACTGGACTTTTTGTTTCCTTACCCTGAAAGGTCAATGAACATGGAGCTAGAAGAAAGGATATTACAAGGAGGGTAGACATAAAAAAAGAGAATTAGGAAAACAAGACATTGTGAGTGTATGAGACGTGAGAGGGGCTTACATCAGGACAAGCTCAAACTCACAATGCTTGTCATTGTTAAGGAGGGTTTACTCTAACAAGAAATGCAGTAAGGGACTAATCACTTCTTCCTACCCTGATGCCTGTAATTTGGAGAGCTACCTTCCCATGGTTAAAAAATATGCTAATGAGTAGCCAGTGTGACCCTGATGTCCAAGAAGGCCAAGAGGTTAATGCACAATCACAGACCTACTGCAATTTGCCAATAAAAGAACCCTCTCTTACAAAGCAGTAATATGAGAGAATTCAGCACTTACAATGTGACATTGAGGGATATGATAAGTAGCAACTTAAAAATTTTTAGTTTATCTGAGGGTGATGTGGCAACCTCTCTCCCATTCATTTTGAATTTATAGCTACTTTATCAGACGCACACACACCTCGACCTGAGTTCTAGTAGCAAGGTCATAAGTATTAAAAATTTCACTTTCCAGTTTATTATTCCCATTCCTTTCTTTCTTTTTCTTTTACAACCCACTGCCATCTTCCATATCCGAAATGATGACTTTAGTATTTACATTTCAAAGTATATACATTTTAGATCCAGTCATTACTAGATTTGTATCTAGTTATTGCTACTTGCTGGTTTCACTGATATAAAAATGATAATTTTCTTATTCCCTGTACAACTTATTTTCTTCTTCTGTAAAATAAAACTGGAAGTTCCTGCTTCATGGAGCTTACAGTACAGTTAAAATACTGGCTCTTAAAAAATATTTAAATAATCAGTTTCTTTTAACTATTCTTTTTTTTAGCCCCAGAGGTTGTACAACAGAAAATACAAATAAATCCTTATTAAATTTAGCATAAAGGAGATATTGAATAAGATAATGATTGAATAAGGATGGGTTTTTGGTGGGTAGCAATGGATCTGAACTTAACACAATAAAAACATATTCTGAGCACACTGGGCACACAGATTCTGGTCATGAGCTTTCCTAAGTCCTTATCTCATCTTTTACTAAGTGCACACCTTGATCCTTTTTCGTTCATAATATCAAAATGACAAGTCTGAATCTACTGATAGATAGACTCAAACAGAGCTATGAGCCATGTATCCTTGAGAGTTAGGAAGCTAATGAAGATAATTTAGAATGGAACCAGGCAGTTAAATCTAATCAAAAGGTAAGGCAGCATGAACTAAAGCGTTCCCTGAATAGACAGAAGAATCTGATAGTCACAGGACTCTCAACTTGAGACGGTGGGCCATCACCCTGTTTAAGTTTTACAGTCCTTGCCACAGTGACCACCACAAGGCTGAAAGTAAACATTCACCAAGGCCCTCCAAGATATCTAGTTCTACATAATCTTTACTAGCTGAAAAGACCATGTTAAAATCATTTAAAATAATATAACTGTCTCATTAAAGAATAAGGCTCTTTTAACCTTGGGAAAATTAGGAAATAAATGTAGACACTTTTAAGGAAATTATGATATTAATGTTTTATATTAGATATATGCTTTGTGTGTGTGTGTGTGTGTGTGTGTGTGTGTTACTGGGGATTGAATTTACAGGGTCTTGTGCATTCGAGGCAAACATTCTACCAACTGAGCTATATTCCCAGCCCAATTTGCTTGAAATTTTAAGAGTTTAATGTTTAAAAGAATTTTGCCCATGAGAATAGCTTTATGAAACCAACATGAAATGTGTTACATAGTATTTGATTTAGACATGTAAGGTTGAAATTTTTGAGGTTGAATTTTTTTATACAAAAAAATTTCATATATATATATAATGTATATATTATTTCTCTCTCTATATATATATGTGTATATATATATATATATAAACTGCTAATACAGATTTAACACTTCTATTTTCATAAGTTTAATTTATACATTTGAAAATGATTTCAGTGCACTTAGAAAGATTTTTTATCTTTGGCTTGGTAGTTATTTGTAATTCTTAAAAAGGAAGCTTAATATACTAATTTATAAATTGAAATATTTAAAATAGCTTAAAATTTAAAATTTTAAATAGAACAAAACATCTGTTGGAGTCCCTTTTAAAACCAATATGTGTTTTGCCAATTTATCATTATAACAAAAGATTTGTAAGTAGAACTTTTAAAAAAAACAGATTGTTAAACTAATTTTAATAAATTAAATGTTACTATTTAAATTAAACATCTGGATAATCTTCTTTTCTATTCCTTAACATCTTCCCACGGAACCAGAAATCTTGCTTTACTACTTCACTAAATACCTTGCTTTTTCATCTTTTTTTGCTTAATCTCCCAGACATGGATTAAGAAGTAGGATGGTAGCTGCTAAAGGGATCAAACTGTGTGGTTCTGAACCTGTATTGAAATATATCAGAAAAGTGACTTCAGGCATGTTTGGTTCCCATGAGAAACTGTCTGTAGTAGGAAAAAAAAGCGTGGGTGTACTCTTCTCCCACAGAAGCATACAGTGTCCACCATCATGAGGTGCATAAAGGAGGGTGATAAGGGGAAAAACTAAGAAATGGGAAAAAAAAGAAAAGAGTAACACAAAGCAATAGCAGTGGACATGTGGAACAAAACAGAAGCCACCAACCCTGAAGTGGAGTGAGCCAGTCGGATAAGCTGAGCCTGAGGTCACTTTAGCAGGACAAACCAAAGCATGACTGCGAAGTATCTTCCCAGTCAGGGGATGGGGAGCCATGGATCTGAGTGGCTAGAGATCAAGCCCCTCCATGACCACCGCCATGGGTAACAATCCTGCAGTGGATACTTCAAAACAATTTGAAGAGGGCATTCTGAATGTGCTCTTCTCAAAAAAAAAAAAAATGATATGCATTGGAGCTGATGGCGATGCTAGATATTATGATTTGATCATTACACAATGTGCACATGTATCGAAACATCAGACTGTACCCTGTAAGTGGATTCATGGATTATGTGCCATTAAAAACAAAGTTGAAGGAAGAGGGAAGCTGAAGGTAAAATGGGAGCGACATAAAAAATGGCAAGTTTTTAAGCATTGAACTTATAATGAAAGTATTTGGGAAGATATTTTGTGCCTTTATGCATACAAGTTGCTTCTGTCCGTAATGACTGAAAATGACCATCTGTAACCGGTTATGACTGCCAAAATGATATGACATAAAAGGCAATTCCAAGTAAATTGCAGCATTGCATTGCATAGTACATATAATAAATGGCTTAGTTTGAATATATAGAATGGGGTATACACTTTTATTAAAGAACACTTAGCTCCTCACTTACAAGCATTAAAAAAACATCAGTTTGAATGATGTGCCAATGTATGGCCTGCTGGGTTGCCCCAGTGGGATGTTGGGGGAGTCATGGAGTAGCTATAATTCTAGAGACTTAAAAAGTGCACTTGGGTCAAACTTCTAGAAGACTTATGGGACACCAGCAATTTTCAATGGACTCTCTTACTTAAATGTTATGCTTTGATTTATAAATCCAATAGAAAGAAACTGAAATGTGTGTAGGAGGAAAAATGTGAAAATAGGAAGCCAAGAATCAGAGAATAGAATAGGCATTCTGATATTAATGGGTTATGTCAAGCTACTTCCACAAAAATAAAATTGCCCTGGAGAAAAATGATTTCAAAAAACTAGGCAAGAGTAAGTCAGCCCACACACTCTACCAAAAGGTTATGATTTGACAAAGTCTGGTGTTAGTAGTGATGTAGATTCCCAGGTCTCTGGGCGATAGATAGGTTTAGGTTGGGTACTGTTATGGTTTATTTACGAGGTGTTCCTCAAAACTCATGTACGAGAATGCAACGTCATTCAGAGGTGAAATAATCAATGGTAAAATAATCCACCGATGCAGATTAACTGGGTGATAATCACAGGCAGGTAGGGTGTGGCTGAAGTAGGTCACTGAGGACATGTCTTTGGGGTTTATATTTTCCTGGTGAACAGAGCTCTCCTTGTCTCTCTGCTTTCTGACGGCCAGTCCTGAGATGCTTTCCTCTTTCACACCTATCCGCCATGATGTTCTGCCTCCTCTTGGGCCCAGAGCAATGAAGCCAGTCATCTATGGACTGAGACCTCTGAAACTGTGGGTCCCAAACAATCTTCCTCTTCTCAACATTGTTCTTGACAGGTCCTTTTGGTCACAACAGTGAAAAGCTAGACTAAAATAGGCAGGTCTGGCTTTACTTCTTTAAAAAGTACCATTCAATACTGTCCAGTACTAAGAAACAACAGACTACTAACACACATGCGTGAATACATTGAGACAAAGGAGGTAAATACAAGAGTATATTATATGTTTTTTAGGGATTGGCTAGCTTCACTTAGCATAATCTGCTCTAATGCCATCCATTTCCCTCCAAATTCTATGATTTTGTCATTTTTTAATGCAGAGTAATACTCCATTGTGTATAAATGCCACATTTTTTTATCCATTCATCTATTGAAGGGCATCTAGGTTGGTTCCACAATCTTGCTATCGTGAATTGTGCTGCTATGAATATCGATGTAGCAGTGTCCCTGTAGCATGCTCTTATTAGGTCTTTAGGGAATAGACCCAGAAGGGGAATAGCTGGGTCAAATGGTGGTTCCATTCCCAGCTTTCCAAGAAATCTCCATACTGCTTTCCAAATTGGTTGCACCAATTTGCAGTCCCACCAACAATGAACAAGTGTACCCTTTTCCCCACATCCTCGCCAGCACTTGTTGTTGTTTGACTTCGTAATGGCTGCCAATCTTACTGGAGTGAGATGGTATCTTAGGGTGGTTTTGATTTGCATTTCTCTGACTGCTAGCAATGGTGAGCATTTTTTCATGTACTTATCTTTGATATAAGGGGAGTAACTAAGGACAGAGTAGGGACAAAGAGCATGAGAAGAAGATTAACATTAGACAGGGATGATAGGTGGGAGGGAAAGGGAGAGAGAAGGGAAATTGCATGGAAATGGAAGGTGATCCTCAGGGTTATACAAAATTACATACAAGAGGAAGTGAGGGATAAGGGAAGAATAATACAAGTGGAAGAAATGATTTACAGTAGAGGGGGTAGAGAGAGTAGAGGGGAGGGGAGGGGAGGGGAGGGGGATAGTAGAGGATAGGAAAGGCAGCAGAATACAACAGACACTAGAATGGCAATGTGTAAATCAATGGAAGTGTAAATGATGTGATTCAGCAATCTGTATACGGGGTAAAAATGGGAGTTCATAACCCACTTGAATCAAACTGTGAAATATGATATATCAAGAACTATGTAATGTTTTGAATGACCAACAATAAAAAAAGAAAAAAAAGAGTATATTATATGGTTCCAATTTGTAAGAGATTAAAATACAGTTTGAAACTAATCTATAGTATCAGCAAGTATAAGAATATCTCAGGAGTCAGTAGTGAATGACTGCAACATGGTAGGAAGGAAATTTTGTGGCAATTGAAATATTCTATATCATTATCTGAATGCTGGTTATATTACACATTTATAAAAAAATTCACAAAACTTGAGGGTTGTGCAATTCCACTATATTTAAATTACATTTCACTGAAGAACGTTAATATAAACACACATACAATGAGATCTTACTACAAACTTACCATGGTAGCTAAATTAAAAATAATAGAAATCACCTGGCAGGAATGCCAAGTAGCTGGGACTGTCAGACATAGCTGCTGAAATTATAAATTTGTAGAATAAAATTGGGGAAAATGTCGGCAGTATCTGTTACAACTAAATATCACTGGTGTTGTGGCCCAGAAAATTCACTCCTAGATATGTATATCCAGCAGAAACACTCACACAAACATATCAAAGATAAGTAAAGGAAGTATAATTATAAAAGGGGATTTATCAGGTTGGCTTATACAGCCAGAGGCTGGATAGTCCACAATGGCCGTCTGTAGACTGGAGAGCTAGAAGAACCAGTAGCTGCATAGTCCAAGAGGCTAAAGCCCCAGAACAAGAGAGTTAAACAGTGCTACCCTAGTCCAAGATCAAAGTCTTCTGGAGAATCACTGTCAGAGTCTGCTTTGGAAGAGTGAAGAAGTGAGAGTCCAATATCCTCAGACAATCATAGCAGCAATCAAGAACCCATTCAAGAAGAATCCATCTTGCATCTGCTGCTGCTTCCTTGTTCTTCCAACTTTTATTCCATCCAAGCCGTCATCCTATTGGACAGTGCTGCCCATGCTTAAGGAAGGTCTCCTTTTCAGTTGGCTATCCCACATGCCAATCATTACTAGATATACCCTCATTGACACACCCCAAAACCTCTTCATCGTGGTCATCTCTTAATCCAATCAAGTTGACAATTCAAATTAATCGTTACAAGTACACAACTTTTTGCATATTTTTTTCAATGACATACAATTGGAAACTACCTAACCAACCATCAAAAGAAGAATGAATAAGGAAATTATGAAATAGGAACACATGGAAAACCACAGAGCAATGAGAGGAAATGATAATTTTGAGCAGCAAGGTGAGTGAATCTCACTAATATTGAGCAAATGGAGCTACACCTGAAAGAGTACATCCTCGATGGTCCCCCACATATAAAGTTATGAAATGTGCAAAATTCATCTATAAGGTTAAAAACTAAAATAATTGTTATTATGGGAGTCACTGTGATGAGAAAGAAGTAGAAAGGAGACTTTTCAGGGTGCTGGTCATATTCTCTCTTTTTTGATTTGAGTTTTGTTTACATAAATGTGCTGCTTACAACAATTCATGGCCCTATACAACTATTATAGGTATACCTTCCTATGTGTGGTACATACATGTTTGATTTTTTACAAAGTAAAAACACAGTGTCTAATTGTACTGTTCATTAGCTTTTGTGTCTCCATCTGCCTTTGACTTCAGACCTGCAATCACACTTTTCTGTTTTCTTAGCAGCCACACTTTTCCATGTATGGTTCCTTTTTCCCAACTGTGTTATCTATTGTGCTTTTACACTGCTGTTCACAGTCTCCAGTGCAGCTAAGAAATTTCTCAGTCAACCAGATGAACAACCCAAGACCCAGCCCAGTATCTAGCTCACAGTTGGCACTCAGCATTGATTTAATCAGTAAACACATAAAGAGAAATCATCGGACACTCCCAACAGCTGTTCTCTACTGCCTTTATCTGGCTATGTTGACCTTGATTCTAAGAAGTGTTGGTCTTGGCTAATTGGAAGAAAGCATTACATTAACTGAGTGAGAGCCGTCAGAAGTGAGGAATGTGCGCAGGTGTTTCCAACCCTGGTTTGTATCTGCTACCTAAATCACAGGATGGGAACCCAGAAGCATACTGAGAATCTCAAGAGACTACTTACTGTGTCACTAGGAGGATTGTGGGTAGTGATATTGCTATATTAAATTGTAAGTCCTCAGTGGTATGAATTCTTCAGGTATATAAAAAATAATCTTAGAATTTAGCAACTGTGTCACTAAGGAATAGATACAGTAGTGCAAACTGAAAATATAATCACAAGAGACTATAGAAACTTTGAGGCCCAGACTCAAGAAATGTGGAAAGTGCTGAGATATGTAGACAGAGAAAGATCTGCTATTTTCCTGACTGGAAATGTGAGGGAATTCACCACCCTGACATTTCCTTTTGAATAAAATTCACCCAGACTGACTCTCTGCCCATCCCACACCCAGAGACCCCCAAAGCCTGCTCTTGAATCATAATGTAAGGACAGGGAAAATGGCCTTAGAGAAGATGCAATTATCTAAGCTCTGTGCTCATGTTTTGCACCACTAATGGCTTCAGTTTTGAGCTACTCTATGAGAACTTCTTCTGTGACACATTTCAGAACATTTGGAAGCCTAAAAGAAGTCCCAAAGACCCTGGGAAGGCTATGGCTGTGGAGGTAATGGCTCCTGAAGTTTGGGGTTAAGTAAGTTAAGAGCACCCCAGGGGCTGGAGTTGTGGCTCAGTGGTAGAGCACTTGCCTAGCATGTGTGAGGCACTGGGTTCGATTCTCAGCACTGCATATAAATAAATAAAATAAAGTTCCATTGACAACTATTTTTTTTTAAAAAAAAGCACCCCAAACTGATGTTGAATGTGGAAACTTAAATACAAGAGGATTAAATAAAATGGATAAAGAAAGTGCTCATTAGAGTATCTGGTATGTGGTAGGTAATAAATAAATGGTAGGTTAATAACTAGTATAATGGAGGAAATAACAGGGAACTGCTACCTCATCAAGGGGAACAAGACTTTAAAAGAAATGCTTTAACTGATGAATAAGAGACATTTGTAGCTATCACTCTCGTTTGGGGAATGCTAAGGCAGCTGCTAAAGAGATTGAAATTAATTTGCTGGCCTTCACCCTTAAGGCAGATGAACACTGCCCATGTTTACTTTACCCATTTGCTCAGCAAACTCTTTCATCCATGGAATTGATCCACAGTGAAAGGATAAATTTCAGCCCAGCCCTCTGGAAATAGAGAAAATTATAGATGAGAGGATTACACACCAGCACAATCTGTATACTATAGGACAAAGCTAGGTATCAATGATAGTGTCATTTTCTTAGCCAGGAGCAGAGCTTGTACCCAAGGCTGTACTGCTAATGGCAACATTAAAAAACGTGGAGACTAGACAACCCTGGCTCTTTTACAGCCTCTATGGCACCTCAAGGCCAGTGCTTCCTGTATGGATGGCACAGCTACCAGACTGCAGGCTTCAGGGCTGGCTTTGCTGCTAGTAAATTGTTAGCAGGTATAAGATTGATGACCTCCTTCTCTGGCATCAGGGCCAAGCAGAATGGTTGGGTTATCAAAGCTTTTAGGGGAGATGCAATTATCTAGGCTCTGCAGAGGCTACCAAAGGGTAAATAAAAACCTCTCCCAGTCACTATTCCAATTCCACCAGTGCTGTCCTTTCTTCTGTTCTCATTTCTCCATTTCACACCTGACAGGAGCTTCCTTTTTCTGGTCACTAGTTAGAGAGGAGGTTAAACAAAAGGAATCTCATTATGCTCTTCTCAAGTTCTACCTATAATAGCAGGAATATGTTTTTTTTTTTTTAAAAAAGCCTTTCTCTGAAACATGAATCCACATTTAATTCTGTTTACTTTGAGAGGTATTTAGTAAGCATTCTCAATGCTTCTAGAACTTTGTAGTCAATTAGTAGGGATCAAAAGAGTCCAACATATGGAAATGAATGGTGTAAAGACATAAAATGAATAAGAATTGCCAGACAGGTTGTCTTTACCTGGTGATCTCGAAGGTTGGGTATAAGTTGGTTAATAGTTTGAAATATATTTGACAATTTTGATTATATGATTTCACTTAGTGGTGCATAGGCAGACACTAGGGTATTAATTCCCACTGATCTAAAATTCTGGTTGTCCCTCCATTACTGCGTTTATGATATGGTACTGCAACTCTGTACCATGCTAGGCTCTAGTCTTAGAACTTTATTTCAGTATTAAGTGTCTTTGGGCAAGTTCATAAAATCTTGACACTTTATCCATAAAATAGGAAAATTGTTCAATATATATGAAAGCCTGGGGCACCATGGATGTTGAATTGGAGGTCGGACTACTTGGGACACAGTCAAGTCTGAGCCCTTGTGGCAGTATCCCAGAGCCTCTTGCTGGCCTCTTCTCACCAAGAGTGGAGGCCAATACTGTCCTGACTTGTGTCTTGGGCAAATACATCCCCACAAAAGTACATTCAGAGCAGGCTTTGAAAAGATGCAAGCAGGTATGCTGCCAGTTTGGTTTGCTAAACTGTGGGGCACTTTAAATAACTCTTTGCTTAAGTTTCTGTGGTTTTCATGATTAATGTTTTCATGCCTCCCAAGTCTCTTGAGCAAAGAGCAATGCCCACTAGAAGATTCCAACTTCACATTTCTGAAATATACAGGAGAACATGAAAAGCCCTGAAAATGCCACAATGAGGCTTCCAGCAAGATCTCAGGGATGAGTTGGGGCTTTATGTACTGTTCAAGAGTCCCCTCTCTTTTTATCTAAGCTGCTCTTACCTCTTTCATTCTTGTACCAAATTCTGCGCTCTTCCAAAAAGGGCTTTTCCACTTACTCCCACCCGCCTACAAAGGTCTCTCTGATTCCCACAGTCTTCTATGATTTTGCACATCCAGAGCCAAATCATCTATCTTGTGCTTCAGAAAACTCAGTTGAAGCTTATCAATACATGCTGTATTGATTGACCCTCTCCTTCTTCATCCAAAGTTTATTTTTGCCCTGCTTTCTTTCTCATTACTATAATCAGCTCAGTAATAGCAATAAAAACTGATGGTTATTGAAGGTTCCTTGCCTGGTAGGCACTGTATTCAGTAGCACTCATCCATTTTTCCATTTTAATCTTCACTAACTTGGTACAAGGTAGTCTTCATCATCTCATTTTAATTTCAAGGATGCAAGTGGAGTAATCAACCCACAATTGCACAGGTAACTCGTGGTAGAACTGAAAGCAGAGTCCAGGTGCTATCTTCCCAACAGACCTGTGTGCTGTGCTGCCTAGCTGTCTCCCTGAACTTTATAAAACTTTTGAAACCTATGTTTTGTTTTTTGCCACCAAGATAGATAATAAGTGTTTAGCCATATGCAGAAATGTTCCTCAGTAGAATTTAATAAGTGACCTCATTAGGATTCAAACCCCCAGATGATACGTTTTGTACTGGGGAGGTACTGAAGGGTTTTGTTATATTTTATTTAAAAAAAACAATTTTATTTAATGATTTAAAGTAAAATTATTTCTCTTATTTAAGAAATATCTTCATATACAGAGTTATAATAATAGCAAACATTTATATGATGCTTTTAATGTTATAGGACTTATCTAAACACTTTGGATATAATAACTTACTTAATTTTGCAACACATTATGAGGTAGGCTTCATTGCTATCTTTGTCATACAGATAAGGAAACTATGGTGCGAAGAGGTTAAGTGATTGCTGGAAATGAAATTCTGATGGAGTATTTGACTCTGGAATCCATGAGCCTAACCGCAGTCAGTCCTTCACCCTCCCCTGTATTGCCCCTGTTCTCTCCATACCCCTATCTATCACTTGTTTTCAAGGTAGGGGGACCAGCCACACAACTCCCCACTAGGTTAATTTCTATTTTTTTTTTAGTTGTAGATGAACATAATAACTTTAAATGATTAATTAAATAAATAATTTATTTGATCCCAAGGATCAAACCCAGTGCCTCACATTTGCTAAGAAAGTGCTCTACCACTGAGCCACAACCCCATCCCTTCAATTTCTAATTTTAATTATTGCATTTCTCCATCTTCATGTTCTCTTCTACTCATTTTCTGAAGGAGGGCTGTGCCCATTTTTAATCAAAGATAGCAGAATTTTGGTGCTTAGAGTCTCTTTGTCTCCAGTTTGGGGAGTTTGTTGCTGATTCTAGGACAAAAGGAAATGTTCTACTCGATTTTCTGCATTGCTTACTGAGTGTCCATTAAGTGCTGGGCTTAGTACAGAACTAGAGTCCAAATATGCATCAGTCAGGGATTCCTCTCTGAAGAGAAAACTAGTTTTGTTGGAGAAATAAGATATGCTATAATTATTCTAAGGTAGAGTTAAACATTACTGACTTACAAACTTCTACAAGGGCAGAAGGCACAATCTGCTATGGGAATTTGTCAGAAACATCCCAAATAGTGAAACCAGGAAGAAGACAGTTGGGTAGAGTGATGGAGGATGAGTCCCTCATGGGCCATTTTCCTCATTAGATTGCCATATACATGTGTTAGAAGGGTCTTTCACATTATTTAATCTGAACCATCCAAGTTCCCAGATGAGGAGAGAGCAAAGTTTCCTTCCAAGGTCATACTGTTAATATTTGAGGCAAGGCTTACTAGGATCCTGACTCTTAGGCTTAGCTCCTTCTTTTATAGCACGTGGTCCCCATAAGCTAAGACACCTTCAAGTTCCAGGGTCATCTTCTGATCAAGTACTCACCATCTTCATCTTGATCTATTTTTCCAGGTGAGATCAGAAAAATGAGGCCTTGAACATATGCTTTAATTTCATTTAAACACATGCAGACCCTTACCTGTTCTTGATGATTTGCCAGAAATGATCAATCATATCTCACTAATTCTCCCTGGTAGCTCTTTAAAAATCCTGGAACAAATAATATTCCATCCCTAACTCCATATGTTCACTACACATTCTTTTCTTTCCCATACTTTCTGTCAACATGCCCAATCTCCTTTAATCTCCTTTGAACTATTGACTCTTTCTCCTTTCTGATGTTTTACTTATAATTATGCATAAGCACTGATGGAAAACAGCTAAAGTTTGGAGACAGTTCATCCCCAGTGTTATTATTTAACCTTTGCAGAGTGCTATATGTTTGTAGAACACTTACGTGATAATTAACTTCTTCACCAATCCTCTTGGAAGGGTGCCAGGTTATTTATTTCTAGGACCAAGTAATAAAATTTGATAATAATGGTTCTGTAGGACTGTAAAGGACTTCAAAAGATCACAAAAGTGTGCATTCTGTTTCTAGAAAAGCCTACAGTGATGCTTCTCTGACATCTTTCTCCCAACTGCTAATATTCACTGGCCTCTTGTGCTCCATGCTTCTAAGTTCTTCAGGAGTAACTGGCACCAGCCACTGACCTTGAAATCACAACCTTCAATCCCTTCTTGCCAGTAAGAAATTTAAAGAATGAGCTTTTTGCATTTTAATTTTCATTTCTCATATCCATCCATTAAAAGGCAACATCTCCAATTCATCCTGTTACCAGGTAGGTGAAATGTCATTGTGACCTCCTCTGTTCAATAGAGCTCTCTGTTATTGGATTCTATATGTCTGTCATGTGGGATTTTAGGTACAGAATATCATGGGAAAGAATGGGAGGAACAAAGGAACTTACATTTTTTGCATAGCAACTATGGGTGGCTCATTTTGTAGCTCATTTTACAAACTTGATTTCTGTGAGTGTCAACATGGTAGCCATTCTTGATAGATTTATTTTTAGAAGTGAAAAACACCTAAGGCTGAGAGAAATTCAGTAACTTTCCCAAGGTCAAACAGCTCTGAAGTAGTGAACCACCATTCAAGTAGGATTGGGTTGACTCCAAAGCCAAGATATTTGTGTATGACAATCCTTGGAGTTTTGAAAGACCTGGGAACAAGGGATTAAAAAGGATCCTGTCCTAGCATGGAACTCTCCCTAATATGGAAACAATACCTGAGTTTCCCCTGAAGAACCTTCTTCCCTATGCTTTAGACTCACATGATGTAGCTAGGGCTACTGATTCCCCCCACCCCAAGGTGAAGTGTTGGTTAGCTGAACATCATGGTCATGCTCAGGTGGCTCTGCTCTGCTCCACATAATCTCTCATCCTCCAGCAGACTACCCAGTCTTGTTCTCACACTAAAGGCAGGTTTCCAGTAGAGAAAGAAGGAAATGGGCAAACTCATTTCCAAGGTTTGGATTACATCTACATAAGTCACTGTTCCATTGGAGAAGTCAAGTCTCATGACTGGTCTGGATTCTGCATGGGATGGGCTGACAAAATAGCAGGGTAAACGAATTGAAGACTTTAATACAATGCAGTCATTACTTCAGGAAGTTATGGACCCACACTGTGGCTGTTCTCGGGTGGCTTTTCTGCAATTCTGCTCATACATCTCTAAAGTCCATTCAAGCCATCTGCGATGAACCTTGTTTTCTATCAGAATTCTAACATGCTTGCGATCTAAAAGGATAAAACAACTAAAAAATGATCTCTCCTCCCCTAGATTTCAAGGAGTGCTATCATCAACAGGATCTATATGACTATTTACTGTTTAACCTTAATTTATTAGTTTGATAGAATTTTACTTTTTGACCCTGATCCAAGACCTCACCAGGAATGGAAATGGATAGAAAACATATGGCAAGGCTGTTGAGTTAAAGGTGTTTTTTGGATTCAGAAAACCTGGCTCCCCCTCTATTTTGATAACCTGAGGAAAATCATATAGTATTTCTAGTTTCCTGTTTCTGAAGTAAGGGCATTCGTTAGGGGGATTCTGATGGTAACCAGAAGGAACCTGTAGGTCAATAGCTTAAATTTATTTTTTATTCAACAGTAATGTGTAAAGATCAATTTGGTACAATTATAGGAAATTACTAGAAAAATGGCTGAGAAACAGATATTTAGGTCACACCTTCTGAAATCTAACAGCCTATCTGCAAGGAAAATAAATATTGGTTATCTGATATAGTGGTAATATGAAGGGAGTTATAGAGAATGGGCAGAATTCCTAACTCAGATTTGGATTATAGTCCTTCTGGAGATAATATCCACATTGCTGCCTGAAATGGGGACAGAAGATAGAGGCAAGGGGACAGGGAATGAGATAGAAAAGGAGTACATTTTTTATTCAAAAATATTCACTCCTGGGCTGAAGCTGTGGCTCAGTGGCAGAGTGCTTGCTTAATATGTGTGAGACACTGGGTTTGATCATCAGCACCACATAAAAATAAATAAAGGCATTCTGTCCATCTACAACTACAAAAAAAATTATTCCTTCCCTCACTCCTACTTCTGTGGGCAGAATGGACATGCCTTCCCTTGATCTTGTTCAATTTCTTTCTTTTTTCTTTTCTTTCTTTCTTTTTCTTTCTTTCTTTTTTTTTTTTTTTTTTTTTTTTTGCTGGGGTGGGTTATGTGGGTACCAGGGATTGAACTCAGGGGCACTTGACCACTGAGCCACATCTCCAGCCCTATTTTGTTTTTTATTTAGAGACAGGGTCTCACTGAGTTGCTTAGTGCCTCGCTTTGGCTGAGGCTGGCTTTGAACTCACAATCCTCCTGCCGGAGCCACTGGGATTAACAGATATGGGCCCCCCGCCTGGCAATTCTGTGCAATTTCTTTTGGTCAACGGGATGTGGTCAGAAAAGACAATGTGCAAGTTCAATGCCTCTGTGTAGGAAGACTTCACTTGGTTCCCTGTGCACTTTCTTACTTCTGTGCAATCATCATAAGAGTTTACTCCAGCCAGTGTTGATGGCCCAAGGAAGATGAATGGCATGTGGAGATGACCTGAGCCCAAACCTCCAGGCACAGCCAAGTTTACTGGCCTCACACCTTGAAGCAGTGCTCCTCTGCCCATCAAACAATCAGCTGAGCCACAACTGGCTTACTTTACGAACGAGCCCACGTGAGGTCAACAAAACTGTCTTAGCCAGCTTGCAGTCATGTGAGCAATAGGAGGTTATCTTTGGATAAACCACTGAAATTCTGCAGTATTTATGTGGCATTGTTGTTAAGAGCTGACTGATGTAGGAACTCTGTTTCTTACCACATTTTATGCAGAGGCTTTGAAGGAATAGCACATATAAAAGTCTATACCATGTATAGCAAAAGGCAGCATAGTTAATGGATTAGTTTCCTATGGGTGAATAACAAATGATTGTAAGTAGGTGACTTAAAAGAGCAGAAATTTATTTTTCCATGAATTTCTGGAGGCCAGAAGTCCCAAATCAGAATTTCAGCAGTGCCATACTCTTTTCAAAGGCTCTTGGGAATAATTCTTTTCTTCTTTCTTTTTTGGTACCAGGGATTGAACCCAGGGTTGTTTTACCACTGAGCTACTTCCTCAGCCCTTTCTATTTTTTTTTTAAATTTTGAGACAGGGCCCTGCTAAGTTGCTGAGGCTGGTCTTGAGCATGCAGTCCTCCTGCCTAGCCTCCTGAGTTGCTGGAATTGTAGGCGTGAACCACTATGCCCCAGCTTTTGGGAATAATTATTGCATGTGACTTCTGTTTTCTGGTGGCCCCTAGTATTCTAAGGCTTCTAGTAGCATAATTCCACATTCTGCCTTTGTTTCCCATGGGCTGCTTCCCCATATCTCTATACCTCAAACTTCCTCTCCCTTTTCTCATAAAGACACAAATCACTGTGGGATTAAAGTGGGACCTTAAGGCCCACTTTGAATCTAGGATGATTTCATCCTGGGATCCTTAACCTAGTTATATCTGCAAAGATCCTATTTCTAAATTAAATCACATTCAGAGGTACTGAGGGTTAAGACTTAGACATATTGTTTTTGAAAACACTATTCAAACCTCTACAGCTAATATGAGGAATTAAAAGGAATTCAGTGGAGCACGACTCAATACCTTGCCTATTAAGTGGGGATTACACTTGGTAACCTACCTCATGTACTGGGAGGATTAGAGTCAGTGATGTAGAAAGCATTAAAACATGATCTGGCATATGGTAAATGGCTGATAAATAGTCATCATTATCACCATCATTATTAATTATTGTTATTTATTGCTAGTGCTGTTATTGTTGTTATCACTATTTGGAGAATGATTACTGGTTTACAAACTTCCAAGAATCATGTGAAAATAAAATGGTATACTAATTGGCAAAGCATTTTTGAAAAGTGTTTTTTTAAGTATCAAAATAATTTAAAATGGTTCTGAAAAATTCTCATGTGTGTACATTTTTAATAAAGCAAATCGCATTAAACATAATGCCAGTGCTAAATGGGGAGACATGTTAGGTAAATCTTTTCATAAAGTGAAATTTTAAAAAAAAATGTGATTTTTTTTTCAATGAGCCAGACCTTGTATAAATCTGTTGACTGAAAGAGGAGTACATCTGCTCACTTCACTGCTGTTCATGCAACGTGCTACAGAACTGATGTAAAAGTGAAACTTTTTATTGAAACAACAAAATTGAGACAAGAGCACAAGCTAGTATTTTTCTGGGCTGGAATCCTTGGGAACCCTGCACACTCCCACATAAATATACTATTGTCATATTTTCTAATGTAAATGCTTATTTGTCTTATTTTGGGATGCCTTTTGTATGGAGCATGGTCTTTGAAAACATGTTAAAAGCTCTCCCATGGTTTTTTCAGGAACCTTCTCGAATGAGCCTGGCAAATGTCCTTTTTGCTAAACAGTGGGAAGAAATGACTTATTTCACCTTTTAAAATATGAACATTAGGTTTTATTGATGAAACGCAAACTCAGTAGGACTCAGGGTTGCTGTTTCTGGTCTGGTTTCACTTGTGGGCTGAGAAAGCATTCTTTAGGACTGTGATCTACCAGGCCTTCTGCCAAGTGCTGGAGCAGAGATTTTTTTTTTTTTTTTAATTTCCAATGCATACGTAGAGTTAAGTATTGCAGACAGATGAGAAATTCAGACACTGAACAGTGTAATGAATGTTTTAATGGTTCTATTAAGAAAGTAATATAGAGATTGCTGCTACCTCTGATTCCGTGCTGCCAGCCTGAGACCGCCTGGAGGTCTTCTTTCTGGGTGCTGCTATCACAGAAGAAACTGCTGCCCTGGATGCAACTGAACCGACACTGCTACTGACCCCCAGAGATCACCTGGTGATGCTGCCCCCACAGCTGCAATTGCAGCTGTCGATGCAGCCACAGCTACTGCTGACCCACTGCCTGCTACTAACCACCACCACCACTATTGCTACTACCATGACCTAGATGGGGAGACTCCAGGTTTGGTTGCATGGTTGTACCCATTCTGGGACACCAGCCAGGGCCTGGGGCCTGGGTGCCAGCAGGTTTACCACCACAAGAACCTCTGTCTGGAGACTCCAGCTGGGACCTGCAGATCTAGTGTGGGGATGCCTGCGGGTTTGGAGGAGCCTGGGATCTTCCTACCGAGAGTGCTGGTGGCCCTTGTCTTGCTGCTACATCTCGGGGTTGCTCCTTTGCATGAGTGTATCCCTGGTGGTCTCTCTGCAAGTGGGAGCAGCATTGACATCTTGGGACTGCAGCATGGTGGAGCCTGAGGTATCTGAAGCCCAGATCGGTGGGATAGAGACTGGGTTTTCGAGGGCTGATCTGGGTTTGGTGATCCCGAGAGACGTCTGAGACAGGGCTGAGAAACTGTTGAACACTGAAGGAGACAGTTTGACTTTCTAGCAAGATTTATTTTATTTTTTTGATTCACTAATCTCTCTACCATATTTGTGACAAGATGTTTTTTATGCATCAGTGTGTGGAGGACAATGACATATGAATTGTTTAGCATCTTTTTTTTTGTATTCTTACGTCTTTAATTTTTCTCTTTGTTCATATTATTCCTCTCTCTTGTATTTTCTTTCCAGCTTTTTAAAAAATCATCAGCCAACCTCTTCCATTCTTCCTATGAATTTTTACTTTTAGATTTTTTATTTCTCCTTTGTGAGTATTACATACTGCACTACCTCTGTTCTCTCATCCACCATTTGAAATTGTAAAATGTTTTAACAAATATTTTGTTTGTACTATAGATAGTTATTGAACTCCTCATTTTGGTTTAATGGGAGAAAGCAGTAGATGCTTTAATGGTGGCTACTAGGTTTAAGGCTATATATTTTGTACACTGGGTGCTATTGATATTGGTCCCATCAGTAAAGGTGAAGCACTGGAAACCTTCAGGGACACTATAGGTCTAAGGGTCGAATTTATACTGCCTTATATCTGTACTTTTAGATGGGAATACACACTAACTACATGAAAAAACAAGGGAATAAAGTACCCTAAACAAACCAAGATGCTTTGACAACAGAAGCCACTGATAACATAGTAGAAGAAATGTCCAATAAGGAGTTCAGATTGTATATAATTAAATTGGTATGTGAATTAAAGGATAGTATAAGGAGAGAAGTCAAAGAAAAAATACAGGAAGTGAAAGACCACTTCAATAAAGAGTTAGAGATAGAGAAATAAAACTAGGCAGAAATCCTGGAAATGAAGGAATTAGTAAACCAAATTATAAATTCAATAGTAAGCATCATCAACAGACGAGATTACTTTCAAGACAGAACATCAGACAATGAAGACAAAATATATAATCTTGAAAGTAGAATTTAATATGTGAAGAAGATGGTAAGAAACCATGAACAGAACATCCCAAAATTATGGGATAACATGAAAAGGCCAAATTTAAGAGTTATCAGACTAGATGAAGGAGCAGAAATACAAATTAAAGAAATGCACAGTCTTTTCAATTATATAATAGCAGAAAATTTCCCAAAACTAAAGAATGGAATGAAAAATCAAATACAAGAGGCCTACACGACCCCAAATGTACAAAATTACAGCAGACTCACACCAAGAAACATTATAATGAGAATGACTAACACACAGAATAAAGATAAAATATTAAAGGCTGTGAGAGAAAAAAATCAAATTATGTAAAAGGGGAAACAAATTCAGGTCTCAACTGATATCTCAACCCAGACCCTCAAAGCTAGGTGGTCCTGGAATAATATATTTCAAGCTCTGAAAGAAAATGGATACCAACCAAGAATTTTATATCCAGCCAAAATGAAGTTTCAGATTTTAAGATGAAATTAAAACATTCCATGATAAACAAAAATTTTAAAAATTAACAAATAGAAAGCCTACACTACAGAGCATTCTTAATAGAATATTCCATGGGATGAAGTGAAAAAAAATTAAAGTGCTGGAAAAAAAAGTGAAAATCAGCAAAGGGAAGATCTACACTAAAGGGACATTCAACCAAATGAGAAACTAAGAAATAAAAAACCAGAAATAAATCAAAATGACATAGAATATAAATCATATTTTAATAATAACCTTGAATGTTAATGGCCTAAACTCATCAATCAGAAGACACAGACTGGCAGATTGGATTAAAAGGCAAAACCCAACAATATGCTGTCTTCAAGAGACTCACCTCATGGGCAAAGACATCCACAGGCTGAAGGTGAAAGGATGGGAAAAAAACTTATCACTCATATGAATTGTGTAAACAAGCAGAGGTTTCCATTCTCATCTCAGATAAAGTAGACTTCAAACCAAAGTTAATCAGAAGAGACAAAGAAGGACATTTCATACTTCTTAAGGTAAATATATATATATATATATATATATATATATATATATATATATATGTATATATAAATAAAAGCAGGATATAACAATTATAGATATTTATGCCCCAAACAATGGAGCATCAGTGTACATAAAACAAACCCTTCTCAATTTCAACAGTCAAATAGATCACAATACAATAATACTGAGTGACTTTAACACACCTCTCTCACTACTGGACAAATCTCCCCCCCACCACCAAAAAAAAAAAAGAAAGAAAGAAAAAACTAAATAAGGAAACTATAGAACTAAATAATGCAATCAATAATTTAGGTTTAATAGACATGAAATATTTAATAGACATGAAATAGAAATATTTAATAGAATATTTCATCCATCAATGAGCAAATATACTTTTTTCTCAGCAGCAAATGGCTCCTTCTCTAAAATAGATCATATGCCACAAAGCAACTCTTAGTAAATAAATAAAAAAAAACCAAAAACAAACAAATAAAAAACCCCAGAGATAATACTCTGCATTCTATCAGACCACAATGGCATGAAATTAGAAATTAATGATAAAATAAAAAAATAAAAGGTACTGTAACAAGTAGAGACTAAATAATACACAATTGAATGATGAATGGATAGTAGAAGAAATCCAGGATGAAATAACAAAATTCTTAGAGGTAAATGAGAGAACACTGATACAACTTATCAAAATTTCTGGGACACTATGAAGGCAGCACTAACAGGAAATTTTATTGCATTGATTTCATTCATTAAAGGAATAAAAAGTCAACAAATAAATGACCTAACACTACATCTTAAAGCCCTAGCAAAATAAGAACAAATCAACACCAAAAGCAGTAGAAGACAGGAAATAATTAAAAACAAGAGCTGAAATCAATGAAATCAAATCAAAACAAAACAAAAAAAACTGAAAAAAATTGACAAAGCAAAAAGTTGGTTCTTTGAAAATATAAATAAAATAGATAAACCTCTGGCCATGCTAATGAAGAGAAAAAGAGAGAAAACTCAAATTACTAAAATGCAAGATGAGAAGGAAATGTCACAATGGACACATATGAGATACAGAAGATAATGAGAAACTATTTTGAAAATTTATACTCTAATAAAATAGAAAATATCAAAGACATGAATAAATTTCTAGAGGCATATGATCTACCCAAACTGAATGAGGAGGTCATACATGATTTAAATAGATCAGTTTCAAATAATGAAATAGAAAACCATCAAAAGCCTACCAACCAAGAAAAGCCCAGGACCAGATGGATTCTCAGTTGAGTTCTATAAGAAGAATTAATACCAATACTCCTCAAAGTATTCTATGAAATGGAAAAGGTGGGAACCCTCCCAAACTCATTCTATGAGGCTAATATCACTCGGATACCAAAACTAGACAAAGACACATCAAGGAAAGAAAACTTAAGACCAAAATCCCTGATGAACATAGATGCAAAAATTCTCCATAAAATTCTAGCAAATTGCATTCAAAACATATTAAAAATATGGTGCACCACAATCAAGTGGGATTCATCCCAGGGATGCAGGGTTGTTTCAAGCATTTGACAAAATACAGCACACCTTCATGTTCAAAACACTAGAAAAACTAGGGATACTAGGAATATACCTCAACATTGTAAAAGCTATCTATGCTAAACCCGAGGCCAGCATCATTCTAAATGGAGAAAATTTGAAAGCATTTCCTCTAAAAACTGGAACAAGACAAGGATGTCCTCTTTCACGACTTCTATTCAACATCATCCTTGAAACCCTAGCCAGAACAATAAGACAAAAGACAGAATTAAAAGGATACATATTGCTTAAGAAGAACTCAAAGTGTCATTATTTTCTGATGACATGATTTTGTATCTAGAAGATCCAAAAAATTCCACCATAAAACTTCTAGAACTAATAAATGAATTGAGCAAAGTAGCAGGATATAAAATCAACACACATGAATCAAACGTATTCCTATACATCAGCAATGAATCCCTGAAAGAGAAATTAAGAAAACTACTCTCTTCACAATAGCCTCAAAGAAAAAAAAATACCTTGAAATCAATCTAACAAGAGAGGTGAAAGACCTCTACAATGAAAACCACAGAACACTACAGAAAGAAATTGAAGAAAACCTCAGCAGATGGAAAGATCTCCCATGCTCCTGGATAGGCAGAATTAATATTGTCAAAATGATCATACAACCAATAGCATTATACAGATTTAATGCAATTCCTATTAAAATCCCAATGACATTCTTCATAGAAATAGAAAAAGCAATCATAAAATTTATTTGGAAAAATAAAAGACTCAGAATAGTTAAAGCAATCCTTAGCAAGAAGAGTGAAGCAGGTGGCATCACTATACCAGACCTTAAACTATACTACAGATCATGGGATTGGTACCAAAATAGACTGGTAGACCCATGGTACAGAATAGATGATACAGAGACAAAGCCACATAAATGCAGTTATCTCATACTAGACAAGGGTGCCAAAAACATTCACTGGAGAAAAGATAGCCTATTCAATAAATGGTGCTGGAAAAATTGGAAATCCATATGTAGCAAAATGAAATTAAACCTCTATCTCTCACCCTTCACAAAAATTAACTCAAAATAGATCAAAGACTTAGGCGCTAAATAGAGACCCTGTGTCTAATAGAAGGAAAAATAGGCCCAAATCTTCACCACTTTGGCCTAGGATCTGATTTCCTTAAAAAGACTCCTAAAATGCAAGAAGTAAAATCAAGAATCAATAAGTGAGATGGTTTCAAATTAAAAAGCTTCTTCTCAGCAAAGGAAACAATTAATAATGTGAGGAGAGAGCCTACAGATTGGGAGAAAATCTTTATCACATGCACCTCCAACAAAACATTAATCTCTAAGATATATAAAGAACTCAAAAAACGTAACACCAAAAAAACAAATAACCCAACCAATAAATGGGCCAAGGAACAGAACAGACACTTCACAGAAGAAGAAATACAACTTATCAACAAATATATGAAAAAGTGTTCAACATCTCTGGCAATTAGAGAAATGCAAATCAAAACTAAGATTTCATCTCACTCCTGTCATAATGGCAATCATCAAAAATTCAGGCAACAATAAATGTTGGTGAGGATGTAGTGAAAAGGTACACTCATATATTCCTGGTGGGACTTCAAAATGCTGCAACCACTATGGAAATCAGTATGGATTCCTCAGAAAACTGAGAATGGAACAACCATTTGACCCAGCTATTCCATTCCTTGGTTTATACACAAAGGACTTAAAATCAGCATACTATAGTGATGCAGCTACATCAATGTTTATAGCAGATTAATTTACAATAGCTGGACTATGGAACCAACCTAGGTGTCCTTCAATAGATGAATGGATAAAGAAAATGTGTTATATAACTCAACGGAATATTACTCAGCTTTAAAGAAGAGTGAAATTATGGAATTTGCAAATAAATGGTTGGAGTTGGAGAATATCATGCTAAGTGAAATAAATCAATCCCATAAAACCAAAGGCCAAATGTTTTCTCTAATGTACGGATGCTAATTCACAATAAGGCAGGGGGCACTAGCAAAGAATAGCGTTACCTAAGATTAGTTAGAGGGATGTGGGAGGGAGGGGAGGGAAGGGGAGGGGATGTGGGGATAGAAAAGATAGTAGAGTTAAACAGCCATTATTACTTTATGTATATATGTGACTACATGACCAATATGATTCTGCAACATGTACACTCAGAAAAATGAGAAATTGTATCCCATCTATGTATGATATATTAAAGTGCATAAATGCATTCTACTGTCAAGTATAACTAATTAAAACAAATTTTAAAAAATTTAAAAAGAAAGTAATATAGAGACACAGGGCCGAGATAAATGAGGTGTAGAGAATGAACTCTACCAGAGAGAAATGTTGCTGAAGTTGAGTTTTGCAGGAAATCAGAGCTTGTCAGGGACTGGGGGGCAGAAACTGTCAGAGAGGGAACTGACTACATGTGCATGTATGTGGAGATGCAGCAGAGCCCATTCAGGATTCTGTTTTGAGCAATAGATATTTATTGGAAGGATTTCGAATGTTCCTTAAGATTAGAAGGCAGAGTGTGTCAGTGAAGGAGATATAACTGAGGAACTCTTAGGTCAATATCTGATGGACCCCGTGTGATGAGCTAAAGCCTTAGTATTTCCCCTGAATATTCTCTAACCAGAGACTCACTCACAGAAACACAAGGAGAAACTGAAGGGAGTCAGCTCACAGACAGGGAAACTGGCTAGAAAATGGACAGCTGCAATCAGGAGACCAGATTCTCATCTACTACAGCTTAAAGTAGAAGGTAAGAGACTGTGAAGGCTACACAAAGAGAGCACCTCTAAAAACAGGCAATCAGTTGGATGTGTGGGGTGCAAGGTCTGAAGCTTTGCTATCTAACAGAGCAACCACAAGCCATGGTGTGGCTAAAGAACTCTGGAAACAGGACTAGTCTAACTCGACATTTGCACAAGTACAAAACACACACCTAATTGTGAGACTTAGTGAGATAAAGGAAGGTAAAATATCTCCTTAATAATTTTTTATATTGGTCACTTGCTGAAGTGATAATATTGTGGCTATATAGGATTAAATTAAGTATATTATCAAAATTAACGTTGTGTGTTTCTTTGTATTGTTTTACTGTGATTACCAGAAATTTTAAAAGGTCCTGTGTGGCTCATGTTATATTTGTAATGGACAGCACTGATCTAAAAAGATGGGATGTTTGTCTTGGGTAACTCAGGGACTGTGTTGTTACTCGTCAAAGTAGAAATGATGGGAGGGAAATTCTGGAGGGATGACTGAGTGTTGTAAATTTGATGTATTGTCTTTGAAGTTTCTACTGGGGCTTCCAGTGGATCTATGTACGATGCTAGTATGTTAAATACACATTGGAGGCTCAAGACAGAGACTGGCTGGAAACAGCAGGTGGTGTGGGTTGGGGTGTGTCCTGTAAGCTCCAGAATCCAGCATTTACTGTGGTCCAGGCATCCTATGCAGTACTTCACATATCCTTAATTCTCTTGACCATCATAACCTTTACAATAGTATTATTATCATCACCCCTGTTTTCCAAATGAGGAGACTGAAGTAAGTATAAACATATTTCTAAAGTTAATAAATGTAGTGCTAATGATGCTTGAGCTTTAGGGCCTTGCTCTTGTATGGACCCATTCTGACCTTAGCCTACTTATCACTGAGGCTGAAGGCACAGGCAGAAGCTTGAGCCATCTGCCCTCAGGGGTCACCTCTGTACCCTGGAGGTGATCCTGGGCTGCCAGTAATCCTTGTACATCCTCCCAGCCACATTAACATTTTGTGTCTGATGCAAGCGTTAAGCATCGGGGCTCTACCTTAATCCAAAGAGAAACACCTGAGGAAGATGCTGATTCGCTAGGGACTTGTGACTTGGGCTTCATGGCCACCTTGCACCCCAGGATCACCCATGCAGAAATGAGGAGCTAGCAAGTGGTGGGGGGGACAATGAAAACATGTCTGAGTGAGGCCAGCTGCTGATTGGTCATGAGGGGTAATGCCAAGGGACACCAAATGCTAGAGGTATTCACGGATGCTCTGGGCAAGAAACACCTCTTAACAATAACAAACAGGAAAAAAAAAATTCATAGATGTGGCATTACCAAAAAACATGTCAAGAGGCGGAAAGAATATTCTAAATTATGAGAAATATGAAAGCAAATCTCATGCATACAGAACAGACAAAATACTGAAATAACTTTCTCATTGCTCTAGAGAGCAATTTATGACACTTGTCATATATGGAGGCAAGGAGAATATATAGTCAGTTGAGCCAATTCCTTAACGACCCCATCTTGTTTCTCTGGAGAACCTTAATACACACTTCACCTCTCACCTGGGATCCTCAAGGGCTAACATCCTTCAGGTAGACTCCTAATTGCCTCCCCTCCCCAAGTCCAAGTAAACACAGTTTTTAAAAAAGAGTCTTTCTGTTAGTGTTTTGAATAGTCCAAGAAAAATAAGTTATTGTACCTCAGAACAACCTTTCTTGGTCCCAGAGGAGATCCTTTTAGTTCATCACATGCAAAACTCTTGATACTCTAGAAATATGTATTTCTTTTCTTTTCTGTTTTTTGGGGGTTTAGTAGGGATTGAATTCAGGGGCACTCGACCGCTGAGCCACATCTCCAGCCCTATTTTGTATTTTATTTAGAGACAGGGTCTCACTGAGTTGCATAGTGCCTTGCTGTTGCTGAGGCTGGCTTTGAACTTGTGATCCTCTTGCCTCAGACCCTCAAGCCACTGGGATTACAGGTGTGCACCACCGCGCCCAGCTGATATGCATTTCTAAATAGGACTGACTCTCCTTTTTTTTTTTTTTTTTTTTTAGAGAGAGAGTGAGAGAGGAGAGAGAGAGAGAGAATTTTTAATATTTATTTATTTATTTATTTTTTAGTTCTCGGCGGACACAACATCTTTGTTGGTATGTGGTGCTGAGGATCGAACCCGGGCCGCACGCATGCCAGGCGAGCGCGCTACCGCTTGAGCCACATCCCCAGCCCTGACTCTCCTCTTTACTCCCTCCCTAAGCCCCTCTTTATTAACTAATTTTGAATTTGCCATTTTCTTCCTCTTCTCACTACACTAGCCAGACTGTGAAGTCAATACAGACAGCTGTAAAAGGAAGGAAAAGCTGCTAATACTATTGCCACTGTCCCAGGAGCCACTTTATACATTGAGTCTAGATTTAAAAATTTCCAATTGCAGCTCTGGCCTGGCCCTAACCGTGGAGCCAGGACATAGCCAATCACAGAGGCCCACTGCAATTACATACAGATTAAAATGACTTCTGCTAGTGAGGACTAGTGAAGGCTTCCCTGAGAGGGGGATTCTGGGGTGCAGAAAGCCTTCCCCAGTTCTGCAGCTGGACACTGAGCATCCCACAGCTCACCACCCATGCAACTCCCAACCTGGACTAGCTCATCGCTGCTTTGGCTTTGACCCTGAGCTGATGATCTTGTAGCTGTGCTCTGTGAAATCAGTGTGCAGCTGTTGTGCTCAGTAGTTCTTGAAATGTTAATGAGAAACATTCTCCGAAGGCTTCTGGTATTATCCTCTTCCTCCTCCTCGTCATCACTGGGCTTCCCAACCATAGAATTCAGGTGATATATTTCGTTTGTATAGAACCGCATACAATTTCCTTGGCCATGAGGTTAGAATTCAAGCTCATCGCTCAGTGCGAGGAACCCAAAAGCAAAACCTGGAATTCTTTTGGTTTCTCCACTAGGGCAATAGCAAGAAGGAAATCCTATGGGAAGCCAAGTGATCTTCCAGTTCTACTGTGGGGCAAGTTGGAATAGAAGCAAAAATGCTAAGGAACTGCCTACCCTGAGACAGATGTTTATTTTCAGCATTAGAACTTTCTCATGTTTTCAATTCCCTGGGAGCACATAGACAATGTAAACACATGGTGGAAGGTTAAGTTACAGAGCTTCCCCAATATTGAAGAATGGTTGTGTTAGGAAGGGATGTGTTCCCTGTGTGTAATGGAGGTAAAGGAAGTATCAATTTCCTACTCCTGCAAAGAAAACGTTTGAGCAGTCTTGTTTCAGTGATTCCTGTTGCCTAAGACTCTGTAGACACCCCTTCCTGAAGATAAGGTGCAACCTATCTTTGTAACAAGAGTTAGGTGCAAACCTCTTTTCTGCTGCTGCCTCTTTTTCTTCTTCTTCTTCTTCTTCCTCCTCTTCCTCCTCCTCCTCCTCCTCCTCCTCCTCCTCCTTCTTCTTCTTCTTCTCTTTCCTCGATTTTTAGGTTTTGCTATATTGTATTATGTAATTTCTTATGTAAGTCTGGAAACTCCCTTGAATCCTGGCTTTGTCCATATAGTGTCTGCATGACCTTGTTTGTCATTATATGTATATATTAGAAGAGATAATGATAACCTTCTCAAGTTGTTTCTTTGAGATGGCAAAATGTTCATAAAGTGGCTGCCAACTGGTCACTGGCAGACATGACTAAGTAACCATACACAGTGGAGGCTCCTCTTCCACAGTGATTGATGGGAAGTGATTATTCTCCAGAAACTACATTTCTCAGCTCCCCTGCATCTAGATGGGGTCATGTGACTCATTCAGGCTGGAGGCTCCTGAGTGGGAGCGACGTGTGCTACCCTTGGTCCTAGGTGGTGAAGCACACCTGTGTACATTCCTCATGCCTTCTTCACTTTTGGCTTGGAGCTACAAGAAAAAAAGAAGTGTATCTCTATATTAGCCATCACATGAGACTTATCCAAAACAGCTTCACCCCACAGAGGACTTTTCAGGATGAGAGTGAGAAAAATCTTTATTGTGTCAAAACACTCAGATTCTCAGGTTGTTATAGAGTTAGAATATTCTGATTAATAGATGTAGCTATTTTTTACTTCTATAGTGAATCACTAATCTATTATTAGTAGTATTATTATTAACCAAGTTAGTAACATTGTTTCACATTTTAGGCAATAGTCTTAATTAGTATTAAGGAGGTACTAATTAATACTTAATTTAGTATTAATAAGAACTGTTAGGAGGTTTCCATGAAGAAGGCAGAAAGGTGTCTAAGAACACTATAATAAAGTTCTAATGTGTTAAGCCAAGGAGATTTTAGGTGTGTTTGTTATGTAGCAGTTATCCTACCCTGACTAATGCATAACACAATTAGTAACTGCATAACACACCTACAGTATATTAAGAACTATCTGAATGGCAAAAAAGAGGCAGACATGACTTCTCAAGATCACAATTCTTTAGTTTATCTTTCCACCTGAAAATTCTTTACTCACATCTGTAGATTTCCCGTTAGACCTACTGGGTGGACCTTAGTCTGCCAACCTCAAGGGACCAACAGTTTGTGGTGAATATATATAGCAATCTCCATTCCAGACAAATTCATTACAAGGAGATCACCAGCATTACTCTGGGTAGACAGTGAGGTAATATTTGACTTTCTTTAGCAGATTGTGGTTCTTTAGCAAAGTAATTAAGATTTAAAGAAGAAATGCAGTCTGAGAATTACAAACAAGATTGAAACTGGGCTTCAACTTGGAAGAAGCAGGACAAATGTCCAGCTTGGGGAACAAGCGAGTCATGTGAGGGCTTTTAACATGAAAGAGAGCAGGCAGGGCCTGTTGCTAGATGATCTTTGGTTGGCTTTCTTGTCTAAAGTAAGGACAAGGGGCTCTGCTTCTCAAATTTCTTTCAAAACACAAACCTTGGTTCATACATAGTGCCTCAAGGTCATGGACATGGAACACCTAGAGTCCTATGGCAGAATATTCCCAGAAGTGTGAACTATGTTTAACACTGTGAATTTTACGAATCATAATTTAAAAATATCTGTGTTTGCAAATTAAGAGGCTTCCCTAACCTTAATTAAAATATTCTTATTAACTTTTGGCAGGCAACTGCTGTTCTTAATTTGAGGGGAAAAAAAAAAGCAGATCTGGAGGAAAGGTTTGGAAATACTAAAGAGGAAAAACAGACTTTACAAGAAAGTAACAAAAAACAACAACAACAACTTTTTGACTACATCATCAAAGTACACATATAGTGCCAAATTGACTGTAATCATGAGGATGAGAACTCTAGTTATTTCTGAGTTCAGACTATTACAATATTATATTTTTTAAAATAATGCCTCTTTTTACCTTTTCCAATGTTTGGTTTAGTCTGAATTTAGTGGTTCTTTTTCATTCTTACAAGGATGCCTTGATGGAGTACCCTTGGTCAAGGTTCTTAGTCACTGACAATAGAAGCTGTTATAGCTATTAATCAGAAAGAGATATGAGGTGCCTTTAAGCAGTTCACAGGAATTCAGGCTTAGATGCTACTTGGCGAAGAACAATGCAATCCATACCTTGGAGCTCTCTACCAGAAGCATCACCGTGGATCCCACCCAGTGTGCAGCAAGATGATACCATGACTTGAACCTCACAGTGTTCCCTGTGGTCCAGAGTACCAGACACCTGCTTGACAAAAATTGTTTCTTCTTATGGGGCACTGCTTTAATTTCTCCTCTCCCCCTCAAAAACATGTGGGATGGTGTCTTTGTGGTAAAACAGTTCCACCGTGGATTTCTAGCTTCATATAATTTTTAGCTTGACCGACTCTTCAGTTCAGGAAGTCAAGCCAGAATCTGGATCGAGTTACACAATCTACAGTGGGCATCATAGAATTAATGCCGCAGTCTTGGCTGGGCACAGAATCACGAGCCACCACACACCTTGCAGATTCAAACAGCATTCTTTATTCCCGAACTCACACCAGCCTCTACACACGTTCTGGGGAAATCCAAGTTCTCCTGCCGCCCCATTCACCTACTCCACGAGGCTCTTTTCCAAAATACTTTCTGAATCTCAGGAGAACACCAGGGGAACTCAAGGATCGGCGTGCCTGAGGCAGCAGGATACGCCCTATTCCCCCCTTGAGCAAGGTCACCTTACTAAAGCATACATGCAATGTCCCAACGAATGTCCTCTAAGCAACATGGGGTTCGCTGGCAAGGAAATTTCGATGCGTCATTCCTACTTGGCAATGGCCCTCAGCAAATTTGATTTTCCTCTTTGGAATGCACCCCCAAAAAGTATTCACTGGATGTGCAGGGACATGTACCTGGTACTGTGTGCTGATATCACAAGAGACTGAGTGAAAAAAAACAGAAAGAAACCAGGCACTTGACATCTTTATTACTTCTGGATCAAACTTCACCTGAAACTAGACTTACCTCCAGATTGTTCAGATTTACTTTATTATTTAAGTTCATTTGAGTTGTACAGCTCATTACTTGTCACATTTTTTTAAAAAATGCTTAACTCCTGCCTGTGTCTCCTACATACAGAGTATAGATGGAGAAAGATAAATATGACATGGTCCTTGACTTTAAATAGTGAACAGCTATTTGAAGAAGAGAATAAAATAGAATAAATCTCACCGAACAGCGGGATAAGTACTGGGATAGAATAAGGCAAAGCATTTAGAGCAATTAAATAGGTAGCTTACATATGTAGTTGAGCAGAGTGATTGTTTCCTAGATTTTCTGCACACAAAGGTGGTTGGGTGTTGGTGCCTTGTAGCTGAGCTTCACTTCTCAGCTCTCTGGTGGTTGTTCACAAATATCGGATTCCACCATGATGATCTTTCCTGGATACTTGTTCTTTTCCTGGATGGGTAACCTCCAACTGACTTATAACAATCCCATTCTTTGGACACCAGGTCATTTTCCCAAGAAGAGTGCTACAGAATTCCAGAAAACTCAGAAAGGACAGCAGGTTATCCTTGGCAGGATACTATTTGTATGAGATTATCACAAATGCTGGGCTTGTTTTTTTCTTCTTTAGAAAGGAAATGGTTCCATCTTTGTCCTCCTTCAACTTTTTAAAGTGATAAAAATCACCTACAAGCAGATCTGTCGACTGGAAACTTCGCAGATAAAAATAGAAAACTTCCTGCCAGTCACAAGTTCCCATTCTTCCCTTCATCTCCAGCTCCAAAGAAGCTGAGAAGTCTTGAAGCATCCTATAAGCCAAATGCCACATTCCGTTGCAAAGGAGATAGGATTGCATGAAAAGAAACTGTCTCTTTGAAAGTTCAGGGAAAAAAAAAACATATTTTCTAGAAATTTCATATGGAATATATATTCTGGGTAGCTCTGCACTGGACAGCAAAAGGAGAAAAGAAAGAGAGGGCTGAAAGAGAGAGCAAAGAATAGCAATTGGAAATAAGAGAAAAAGATCATTATAAGCAGTAAGAAAGAAAATAATAGGGTAAAACAGGAAATTACAGGGATAAGACAATTTTGCAAATTCTATGTACATCTTATTATTGTGACATCTCCAATTCCTTGGTCTTATTTTTAAAGATGGTGAAACATTAAGGATAAAAAAAAAAAACAAAAAACTTTAAGTCGTATAGTGTGCTGGGGTATCTTGTTGGAAAGGCCTGCTTTTTTGAGAACAAGGGAGCAAAACATTATGTGGCAGGTAGTGGCTTTATGAAAGGTCCCCTTTGTGCTGATGGAGGCTTTGCAGATCTGCCCCTAACAGGAGGATTTGCAGTAGGATTATCCAGATTAACTTGCTGAGCCAAGGAATGGTTTCTTCTTTTTATTCTGATTTTTTTTATTAAACCTAATATTTAAGCCCAAAGCCTAGAATGTTCACGTAAAACTTGTTGACTGATGATTTAAGGAGCAGAATTCAATGGCTAGAACTCAAAACTGCGCTCTATTAAGAAGGAGACAAGGGCTTGTGGGAAGGATAAGAGGTTTGTTATTAATTCCAATGGGTATGGGATTGTTTCTGGAATTGTTTTACAACGGTTCTAAAGAAAGTAGATTTTTTTCAAATGGTTCTTAGTATCACTAGAGACCCACGTGTGATAATAATGTAGAAATAAAATGGAATAGCATATCAGATAAATATGATATGGTCCTTTTTTATTTGTATATTTTGGGGATGGATACCAGGGATTGAACTCAGAGCACTTGACCACTGAGCACATCCTCAGCCCTGTATTTTATTTAGAGACAGGGTCTCACTGAGTTGCTCAGAACCTCTTTTTTTTTTTTTTTTGCTAAGGCTGGCTTTGAACTCATGATCTTCCTGCTTCAGCCTCCTGAGCTGCTGGGATTACAGGTGTGTACCACCATGCCCAGCTGGTACTTGACCTTAAATAGTGACCCATTGCACAGCTTCTGAAGATATTCATGTTACAAGTTTTGGCTTCTGAAGATTCTGGATATAGCTGCAGAATTCAAATTTGTGCTTCCTGATAGCTTCTTGACCTGGAAATGGACCAATACAGTGATTCACAGTCTTGGATGCACATTAGAGACAACTGGAGAGTTTAATACATTACTGATCCTGGATCTTACCCATCAATATACTGAGTTAAGTGATCTAGGGTGGGACATGAGCATCAGGACTTTCAAAATTCTTCCAGGGGATACTGTTTTGTGGCCAACACTGAAACTAACTGGGACTAGATTCTGAAGGCCATGGAGCTCACACCGTTTTCCCTAGACCATTTTTCCATTCATACTCCTATCAAATTTCTTTGGGGGCTGATCTGAATGGAGAAACAACTGCAAAGGCTTTAGCCCCATCTGGAGTGAGTCAAACACCCATTCCAGGATCTTGAGCCGAATAGGTGGTGCAGCTGTGCAGACCCTTTCTTCAAGGGGCCTGATGTAAGATGAGAGCTTCATGGGGCAAGGTTTACTATTGGCATTTGACTTGTTCATCCTGTACCTCAGCTTCAAATTGATTTTCTCTATTTTTTTTATATGAACATAGTTCAGTAACTGAAAAACATAACTGAAACATAGTAATCAAACAAAAATCTCCCCCAACATTTTTTTCCTACTCTCAGGTTGGCTCCCTAGGCGAGGAATTTGGAAGGTTGGAGATCATCTTTCCTGTGTTTCCTAGTATGCAGTTGGTCTCAGAGAGAAGCTCCTTCCTTTCCGGCAATTTGTATTGGGGGTACTATTTATGCCCACCAATGATCAGAAAGTAAGGGAATGAGTATCTTCTCTATTTTGTGGATCCCAAAAAAGGCTTTAAGAATCCATAACCAGAGACACTTGGGGACTACTCCAGAGAAGAAGGTAGCTGGAGACTGGGGCACTTGTGGTCATGTTCTAGGTAATTATCTGTTCTAGGTAATGCATGTAAAATAAGTATCAGCATCCTGTAGACCCCTGAAAGGAGGTGTCAACCATGGATAGAGCATCCTTGTTGCTTTTTAGTTTTTCTCCAGCCCCCTAAACTCCTTTAAATCTTCCTCACTAAATATCCTCACTGTTTATTTTTTTTTATTTGGGAACCACCAGATTTATCAAGAATATAATCAAATCTTAATCCATCCATCCCTTCTTATGTCCTGGGCATTGGTGGGCAATGCTTTTTATCCTCTGTCCAGCTGATACCAATCATCTCAGTGTCAACGAGGAGACTGGGCTTAGTCCTGCTGCACTAGGAATGTGGAAGTGGGGAACACAGAGGGGAAGAATGAGAAAGAGGTTCTTATCTAAGCAGTGTGAGGTTTCCTCCAGGAACATGTGAATTCAATCACATCATGGTATCATGACATTTAATTTTCTTGCTGGATCCAAAAGTCTGGACAACTTGGAAAAAAAAAAAACTAAACTATTCTTCATATTAATTTGATTTTTAATTTCTTTCTTGTGAATTAATAGTGCAGACTTTTAATGACCAAGAAAGCATTCATCATGTTCTCTGAATTAATTCAAAGGCATTTCAAATTACTCTGACAAAGACTCTCAGATACAAATCACAAATCCTTAATCCCAGGAAAAGTCTCCTCTACAACACACAATAGAACCTTGACTTTCTAGCTAAAGAGAAGCTTTACCTTTTTCATATTTTTTTTTTTGGTGGTTGATTTTGAGAGGAATTCATCAGATATGAGTAAGTAATATTGCTCAATTGGTCTAGAAATGACTGTTCTCATCTATGAAATGTAGTGTACCCAGTGTGATACCTAGTTATTTTAAAATGATAACTAGGAAACTGTGTGTGTGTGTGTGTGTGTGTGTGTGTGTGTGTGTGTGTACTCATGAGAATGCATGTGTGCACAAGTGTTGAAAATTGGTACCTAGAAACTATTTACATCATCCATAAATATTAAATAACCTTTAGAACACTAGAAATACCCAATATCATTCCTATTCACAATGGAGTTGGGATAATTTCTCAAAATACAGCAATTCATTTTATTCTGAAGGTTAGCTACTCTTTCTAGGTTGCTAATGTGATTTTGTCCATTAATCCAGAATTTTAAGATTATATTTCAACTTCGAGTTCAATATTTTGACATAGAGCCACCCCCACTGTAGAAGAGAGAGAATTTGGCTTCATGTCTTTTCCCAAAAGCATGACTCTTGATTTCCTATTTCTGGAATGGGGATTTTTTTTTTTTATGAAGCTTGAAAGGTACCACTATTTTCCTCTAGTGATCATATTTTATGTCACATTTCCACTTCTATGCCTCAAATATTTGTCACCTCCACATTGCTTTGTCACCTTTTCATTGCACTCTGGCTCTCCTTTTATTCTGCTTATAATGAACTAGAGCATAGAGGGAAAACTGACACTTTTCATGAGTTTATTTCTGCCCTAGGAATTCATTTACTTTGTATCAACAATATTTCAGTATCACACTGGCTCCACTACATTTCATAGATGAGAACATTCAAAATTGATAATGTTGCTGCTCAAAAGAGAGCTAAGTGGGACAAAATTGCTGTCTCTTTTCACTAGAAATCTTTTTGTTTAATTTGTATTGAAGAAAATTTATTTGAAAGGCTCACAAGCATTTCCTGCAAGCCGCATGCACCTATTCAGCTCCAGATTAGCTTCCTTCTTGGAATATAATGCAAGGAACATGTAAGGTATTCTGCAGTGGGAAAACACAGGCGATTTGTTCATGCATTCCCACCTCAGCTGACTGCTTGTCTTGTTCTCATTCTTGTCTTCTCAGACTCAGATAAATTCTCCACCTTTTCCAGGGAGCCACCAACCACTCTTCTTTGACACAGCGAGTTCTCCTTTGTTCTCCATGTCTTTTGTTTTTTGTATCCTCGAAATAATGTAGTTTCCTTACATTTCAGGAGCAGTTCTAGGATTTTATACTCGTATTGGACTACATGCATAGTAATTTGTTCATTTTATAAATTTACATTCATTTTCTTTCTGACACGTGGATACTAACACATGAAGAGAGGGGATGGGAAGTGTAGAAGTTCATTGGATTAGACAAAGGGGAATGAGGGGAAGGGAGGGGAGATGGGAAATGGGAAAGACAGTAGAATGAGTTGGACATCACTTTTCTATGTTCATATATGAATAAATGGCCCATGTAACTCCACATCAAGCTCAACCACAAGAATGGGATCTAATTAGAATAAGCTATACTCCATGTATGTATAACCTGTCAAAATACATTCTACGGTCATGTATATCTAAAGCAGAACAAATAAAAAGAATTTTAAATTTATATTCATCCAGCCAGTCATTCATTCAATTCATGTTTAGGCGACTCCTCCAAATATGAGGCCTCATATTAGCTGCTGTGAAGACACAGAGAACAAAAGAGTCACTATGTCCGATTTAGTGTAATGGTGGAACTCTCAGAAAGATGTGTTCTAAAGGAGGTAATAGAGACCAACAGCCAAGGACTGCTACCTCCACCCTTAGATTTCACCTTTGACCTTAAGCTTTTTGTCATCTACTCAGGGGAGTACACATCCAGACTCACAGGCCAGACAGCTTCCTCATCCCTTGGTAGTGAGACTTAGTTCCCTACTAGTTTGCAGAATTATTCAGAAGACCCAATCACACCTCCTATGGCAATCAGGGACACCTCATCCTCTTGGTACTGCAAAGCCTGCCTCGCATAGCCATAGATTGTTTACCCTGCGTCTGGAGCATAGCTCCATGCATGTAACCCTGCAGGGTGTGTGGTATTCTCTTCCCCTGGGATGTAAGTATATGTGACCAATAATGGTTGCCAATTTTTTCTGTCCCATATAAGGTGTTGAGTGATTGGCATCCCCACCAACACTGAGAAAGGAATCGCTCTCTTAACAACATGGTGGAGAGGGGATGATCCCTACAAACACCCAACACATTGTGAGTCATAAATGGTAAATGGTGTTATAATTTAAAAAAAAATAAACCCCAATTTTGTCTTCAGACTCCTCCAAACCCCATGAGAGTTGCTTTTTCTCACAGCACAGAAATTGCCAGCTGCTGTCTTAAGTTTGGAAGCTGATATTTGGAACCAGGACTAAATGAGACAAGTTAGGGACACAACTGTGGAAAAACCAAGGGATATTTGGCCTCTACAATTCCTGCTTGGTGTGGCCAACAAAGTGAAGGAAACAGGAATCATAGAACGTCAGGCCTAGTAGTAACCAACTCACCATGTAGGATCTTTCATCCTACTGAGATCCTAAGGGACCATCCTAGAGATACGTCAGAGTTACTGGCTATGTGTCAGTATCCTGTCAGCTCAACTGATGGGTACAAAGCCTTTGGGTACAGTGAATGTATTCGTCCGTAGGTAATCATGATCTTATAAAATCTTGACAAATTCCATTTCCCATGGGTTATGATTCCCTGGAGTTTTTTTTTTTTAAAGAGAGAGAGAGAGAGGAGAGAGAGAGAGAGAGAGAGAGATTTTAATATTTATTTTTTAGTTTTCAGCGGACACAACATCTTTGTTGGTATGTGGTGCTGAGGATCGAACCCGGGCCGCACGCATACCAGGCGAGCACGCTACCGCTTGAGCCACATCCCCAGCCCGATTCCCTGGAGTTTTATAAAGATGTTAGGCTAATATGAGGGAGGGATTTTGAATTAAAATGTAGACCCGCAACTTGGAATAGTTCTAATGGAACAAATCAATGGTCATTTTCCAAAGTAAGCTAAATGTTAACTGATATTCATACCTGTTGTCATTTATCTTTTATGTCAGAATAAGACTGAACACACAAAAGGGGCATATTGATGTTGATGAAGAGTTTGCCCAAAGAATTTTACAAGGAAGAATGTGATTATTTCTATGAATATCACAACATGATTAATTTCCTCTTAAAGTGATTATACCCTTCAGGCTCATAATGCAATAGCAATGACCCAACTTCTCCTTACTAATTTTGGGAGTCATTCACTTATACCAGCAGACAGAATGCCTTAGAACTCTCTTTGGTTCATTCCTTTACCTCCAGAGATATTTTTAGGGTTATTCTTTATGGGTTGTAGTCGTCAGCTTCCACAGACATAAGGTCACATAACAAAAAAACCTCAACATTTCAGTGCCTTCAAGGAAGAAGCAGTTATTTTTCATGGTCAAAAACTTTCATGGTCACTGTTCTGTAAGTTAGCAAGGCTGACTCCTTCACACTGCCAAATGGTTCATTTCAGGGAATTCAGGAAGTCTGCTGTATGAGCTTCTCCTTTGAGCACAGGCTACATGTGGTATGCTTTCATAACAAATAGCAGGAGCACAGGAGAGCAAGGGGAAGCATTTGACACTGCATGATCTTGGACTCTGAAATTGACAGTGTTACTTCTGTCTTGGGGGAAGTACTGGTGTTAGTTTTCCTATTATTGGCTCTTTAAACTTTGTCCCTGATTCCTTTCTTTATCACTATGCACTTTATATAAAATCACAGTAAATAGCTAGATGAAAATCTACTTTAAAAATGTCATTTAATTTAGGAAAGACTAAACCTTAGGAAAAAGATTAAAATTATACAGGGCTTACTTCATCACCAAAGCTTCTGTTTTTCTTACTTTGAATTTCTTTTTCAGAATGAATCAAAAAGACATGTTTAGAGCTATCTCCCTTGTTCAGGAAAAATTGGAAACTAAATTTATTACATACTTTCTCAAAGAACAGTGAGTGCGTTAGGGTTAAAGCACCCCATTTGTCATAGAGAAGAGCGAGTTGGGTCTCAGAATGTACCCATAAAGTGAAGCATTTTAATTTATTGTCTTAAGTAAGACTTTTTATCTTGAACATAGCTGTTATTATTAAGATGGTTGGTAGATCCTTGGGGCTGGCAAGAATGGATGAAATCCATATGGGTGAAAGTCAACCTTGCATGTGGTTATTAAATGGTTTAGTCTATAACTTATGGTGAACAAAAGTTCTTATCAAAACTCAGTACCATGTTGAGCAACAATAAGTGTAGGTGATGATTTGGGGGCAAAGGCACACTCATACATTGCTGGTGGGACTGCAAATTGTTGCAACCAATCTGGAAAGCAGTATGGAGATTCCTTAGAAAACTTGGAATGGAACCACCATTTGACCCTGCTATACCACTCCTTGGTCTATACACAAAGGACTTAAGATCAGCACACTACAGTGACGCAGCCATGTCAATGTTTATAGCAGCTTAATTCACAATACCTAAACTGTGGAACCAACCTAGATGCCCTTCAATAGATGAATGTGGTATATATATATATATACATACATACATACACACACAATGGAATATTCTCAGCAATAAAAGAGAATACAACTATGGCATTTGCAGATAAATGGATTGAGTTGGAGAATATCATGCTAAGTGAAGTAAGCCAATCCCCAAAACTAAAGGCTGAATGTTCTCTCTGATAAGTGGATGCTGATCCATAATGGGGGGGGGGGAGGTTATGGGGTGAGTGCAGGAACTTTGGATGGGGCAAAGGGATGAGGAAATGGGGTAGGAAAGAAGGTGGAATGAGACGGACATCATTACCCTAGGTACGTGTATGACTGCACGAATGGTGTGACTACTTGACATACAACCAGAGAAGTGAAAAATTCTGCTCCATTTGTGTACAATGAATCGAAGAGCTCTCTACTGTCATGTATAACTGATTATAACTAATAAAAAAATCACATAGTTAGGTCAAAACAATGAACTTAAATAAACAAGTAAAAGCAAAAAATAAAAAAAATACTTAGTAGCTTGTTGAAAATATAACATGATTAACTTTGATGGTGTTCAATGTCATTTGATTCATAAATTGATCATCAACAGCTCTTACCCATGATAAGTGGCCACTAAATTCAGGACCGAAAGCCCACAGACTTGAGGTCATGGGACATTGACCCATGGAGAGGGGCAGCACAGCACATCACGCCTCAGGAGACTGAGCTTAGGGTCACCTTCTGCCTTACTATCTTGGAGAACCTGGTGAGACACTGAAGATTTGGGGGTCTAGTGGGACTTACAGGTTCATATGTGTGTTCTGAGGCTTAAAATTAATTAGCCTAGTGTTAATTATCATGATAAAGAAAACCATGTGGACCTGTGTTCTGCAGCAAGGAGCAGCACTGGGAAGCCATGGTTGGTGAGGTGGCTTCTAGAGTCAGACTGAACTGACATTTATGTTCTACCACAGGAAGAAGATTGGGTGAGTCTGTTATCCTCTGTGAGCTTCAGCTGACTCAACTCTAAGGATGTGTATTGTAACAGTATAATAAAGACAAGGGCTCAGTATGTGCCTGGCACACAGTAATTATTTAATAAATGTTATCAGCTAAAAATTACTATTTTTGTTATTTTGCAAAGTGTGTTAATTTGCGCAAAAGGATCCCACAGAGCATTTTATTATATTGACTCTTTGAAACAATGTACTCCATCTTATTTTGACAACCAGACATTAATCCTTTATAACATTTTAAATTGGTTTTTCAGACTTCATGTGATGGTACCTGAGTGGCTTAGTAAGAATATTCCATCCATTCTTAAAGAACATCATCTTTTTTGGTGAATTCCAGATACAGTCCCCCAAACCCTAATTTCTTGAACAAAAACATGAAGGTTACCCAGACTCTTTAAGAAACAGCTTCATGCATGTGAGGACACGTAGGAGGAGCTCAAAAGGCAGACACTCCAGCTGATGACAACACTCAGGTCAAGGATTATACAAAAAAATTAATAAACTACATTTAACGTGAGCTTAGTCATTTTTCTGCAAGATGACAGGCAGTTATAATTAAGTCCTTCATTAAAAGAGGTCTTCAACTAAAATTAACTCCATCCTTTTCTGACAACCACAAAAAAAAGATTTAACGCCATTTGATCTATGATGCAATTTATATCAAACCTATTTTTGGCTGGATCAGGTTGAACTTGCTTGGCTAGAATAATTAAGCTGGGTTTCTGAAGCCTCCTTGATACCTTGTATTTTCATCATCAACCTCATAATCATTAAACTTAAGGACCAGAGCCCAGCAACAATAGCAGCTACAAAATGGTGAGGAGGAGGAGGATTGATAATATTTAACACATAACTGATTGCACCTCTCAATTTTTACCTGCTTTCGGTCTCTACTGTCATACTCCAGTCTAGGTCACTACCTATCTTCATGTGGGATTAGTGCATCCAAAAGCTGAGCTCCTCACCTCCAAGCTTTATCCCACTGGATAATCTACTCTGAATGCTATTTCCGGTTAGATTTCAGAAATGGAAAACTAACCAGGCTTCCATCCCAGCTTGATATTCTTCACAGGATCACGAAGGGTAGGGAAAGGTGTTGTTTCTAAAAATTCGTTCCTAAGACAAGAGCTCATTCTAGAAACTGGACAGGTTTGATCAGGAAAGACCAGGTTACCAGTCCCCAACAGTATTTGAGACTATTCACAATAGCCAAGAAATGGAAACAAACTGAGCATCTGTCTATCAACTGATGAATGGATAAAGAAAATGGGGCACATATAACACAATGGAATACTATTCAGCCATAAGAAGAAAAAAATCCTGTCATTTATAACAACATGGATTGAACCAGAAATTGTCATATTGAGCCAGGCACAGAAAGAAAAGTATCACATGATCTCACGCATATGTAAAATTGTACAAAGAGATTGATCTTGTAGAATTTGGGAATACAGTGGTTACTGGAGACTGGGGAGTGTATAGAGGGGGTAGACATGTGGAGAGGTTGATTCATGGGTACTTAAGTTATAGTCAGATGGGGGTGCTTGCACAACAGGGTGACTATAGAAAACAGTAATGTGTTTCATATTTCAGAAAGCTGAAATAAATTATTTTGAATGTTTTCATTATAAAGAAATGTTCGATGTTTAGGAGGCCTGTTTACCATGATTTGAACAGTTACACAATGCATACATATATAGAAATATCACATGGTGATGCATTAGGTACAATTTTTATGTATCAGTTAATAATACACGAAAAATTTAAAAGAAAAAAATTAAAAATATAAAGAAATGAAATATTTCTGAACAGTATGGATAGCACATCATTTTTTATGAAATTTTACAAATACAGACAGAAAGATCTGGAAGAAAGTTAAAAGAAAGTTAAAAATTGTAAGAGCAGTTCTTTCTGGGTGTTGAGCTTTGGAGTAATTTGCAATTTATCCTTTGTGTTCCTTCAGATTGCTTTCACTTTCTGGAGGATTTTGTACCCTCTGAGTTTTAAACATTGCAATAATTTTCATTTTGCAACCAAAGAAAAACAAGTCCCATGGCCTTGTTTATCACACCACAAAGGACACTAAAACACCCGGTGCTGGGCTTATCTGCACTTGCGGGTCCCAACATAGCTGAACCTATGGCAAAATGATGGTGTTCTCCAAGGCTTTCCATTGTCTCTGGCTTCCAGGCTCCTGTCTACAGAAATCTTTGGAGTCCTTTACTGGCAGAACCCTAGCTGCTGCTAGCTGAGCAGAGCCAACTGTGTGCATCACTGACCAAATGGCAAGCCAATCCTAATTACAGTGTTTTTGCTGCTCTTTGAGAGGTGAGATACAAGAGCCCTATTTACAATCCTGGACAGAGTTTTTAAAGCCCCTAATCAGAGAGGTGATCATTGGAGTTGTAAACTGAACCAATCTACTGTGAAAATTGCTGCAAGGAAATTGATAAAAAGCTTCTTTTCATTTTAAAGCCCCAGTTTTTTTTTTCTCAAGGATAACTATTTTAATGGGGTTATTGGGATTTTAGCTCAGAGGAAAATTCCTAATGAATCTGGGACAGAGGGTGAAGAAAGAATTTGGATGCAAGTAAATCAAATATGGGCAATGCAGATAATTATATCATTCTTCCAATTAAGATGTTTTATTACCTATGGCCACTGCCCCCTTTAAAATAGTTATCTGGAAATGAAGCTATCACAATGTGGTCACTTATTCATTTTGTCTCTTATACTGTCATGTATGTCACAAATGTCCTCATTTCTCAGTTACTCTACTTATTTCCCAGCATGAATCATTTCCAGAAGATGCAGTTAAGTCCATCTCACAAGCAAAATTGAAAACTTTGGGCACCACGGAAAGATCCAGATAAAGTACCTAAAGTGTGGTGGTATTAAATGATGAATTATACTTTCTAAAATTTTCCCTGATTGTCTCCCAAGCAAATCTTCCAAAATACTCCTCAGAGATCTTGAATATTGACTTGCTGGGCCTGCAATAGCAAAATATCACACACTGTGTATTTGAAACAGAAATTCATTTTCTCACAGCTCAGGAGCCTAGAAGCCCATAAGATTAAGGTGTTGGGCAGGTTTGGTTTCTTCTGAGGTATCTCTCCTTGCAGATGGTACTGTTTCCCTATATGATCTCTCCTCTGTGCATGTAGATCCTGGTGTCTCTCTGAATGTTCTAATCTCTTCTTATAAGGACATGGATCAGATTGGATTAGGGCCCAGCTTAAGAGCCTCATTTTAACTTAAGCATCTCTTTAAAGGTCCTGTCTTCAAATATGACTGCCTTCTGAGACATTGAGGTTAGGCCTTCAATCTATAACTCTTGAGGGTCATATTCAATCCATAACATATGGCATGAGTTGTAAAGAGTCAATTGAGATAATAAAATGACAAAGCAACTAAAATAGTGCCTGTTGTCTTATAATATCAGAAACCATGTCAACACAATCTGCCAACTCTGAATAAAGAGATGAATATGGGATTTACTCATCTCTCAGAATGTCACCCTGCTCCTTGCCATTTCCTAAGTTCTCCCTGAAGGATTCCATGCTTCATAAATGAGAAGTGGACAGAGCATGAGCTTTGGTGTCCAGCCAGCTTCTTGAGAGTCCCAGATGTCTCACTCATGACTTGGGGACACTTAGAGTGAGTCACTTCACCTCTCTGGGTCTCAGTTTCTTATTTGGAAAAGAATGCTCTTACTTACTCTGCTTCTTTCCTTGCAAGGTATGTGGGAGAAAACATCAGTAAAAATCATGGAAGTGGGATTAGGCACAATGGCTGTGGAATTGAGGGACTTGAACATGTGCTTGGTCTTGAATTTCGGTGATTCTGCCATAGTCTCACAGCATATCAGGCATTTTTGGAACAGGAAAGCATGTCTGGGCAAACAAAGGGTAAGCATTCGGAACTCGTATAATATAAAATATGAAATGAGTCTGAGAACAATGTATAAGTTTGTGGAAAATTTAAACATTGGCAAATAAACTGTATTTTCCCTATTTGATTATGTAATAGGTTGAGAAATATTTAGAATAGAAAAATGAAAACAATAACTTAAAAACAATCCAAAAAACTGGTGACTTACATGTAATGGTGAAAAGCAGAAGAAAACAGACTGGAGTTTCATGGCCTATAAGATGACGTACAGTTACTCAATTTGAAGCACAGATTTTTCTTTTTCTGAATTTCCCATTATATGAGGCAGAAAGGGGAATCTTATTAATTCACAAGACATTCTCCATGAGAGGACAGAATTCATTTTTTTTTAAAATAAGGCAGCAGAATTTTTCAAGCACAGTGTTTTGGTTCATATATTAGGTATTCCCCCAAAGCTCATATGAGAGACAATACAAGAAAGTTTAGAGGTGAAATGTTTGGGTTATGAGAGAGCCTTAACCTAATCAGTGCATTAATCCACTTGAATGGATCAACTAGATGATGATTGTAAGCAGAAAGGATGTGAATGGAGGAGGTGGCTTGCTGGGGGCATGCCTTTGGGTACATGTTTTGTCCCTGGTGATCTGAGTTTAGTCTCTCTGCTCTCTTGTTGCTATGTTCTGAGCTGCTCCCCACCCCCATTATAGCCCTCTGCCATGTTCTACCTCAACTTAGGCCCAGAGCAATGGAATCAGCCATCCATGCACTGAAACCTTTGAAACTGTGAGCGCCAAATAAACTTTTCCTCCTCTACAGTTGTTCTTGTAAGGTCTTTTGGTCACAACAGTGAAAAAGCTGACTAAAACAGTCTGAGTCTACTCTCCAGATTCTAGTTGAGTAGTTATAGGTCAGCCATACATATCTATATTGCATCTGATCTCAATGTGTCTGATCATTAGGTAGATTTGGAAAGCAATGATGTGGGATAAGACATTCAGGTACCTTCGTTTGAGTTCCTCCAGTAAACACTGAGATAAGGATTTGGGTGCAAAGAGTTTATTTGAAAGGTGAAGGAGTAGAGAGTGAGACAAGGGAAAAGAGAGCATAAACGTGCCTCACTGAGCCTGTTACCAAGACAGAGGGTGCTTATATGCCAAGTTCTCAGTTGTCATCAATTAAGCTTGCCCTTGGAGGATGGCAATGCCCTGGTATCCCCAATTTCCTGTATAAGTGGCAAAGTATGCTGTGACGGCTGGACATCCTGGGGCATAGGCATGCAGTCAAATGCGCACCAATTGGAATTTGGCTGGTGCACATGGAAATGGTAGGAGTGAGGACCAATGTGACTGCCACAAAGCAGTGCACGGATGCCACCCTCACTACCATCCCCAGAGCAACTTTGGAGCTCATTTTTATGGTTGAGAGATATAAACACATCTTCCCACCCAAGACACTGGTTTGTTTTTGATATAGTGGGATTCAGAGCTGGGCATAGGGGGATGGATGTAAAAAGGACAGATCTCCGCAGCCCCCAAACACCAGGTCCTGCTAACCAACCATTTTTATGGTTGAGAGATATAAACACATCTTCCCACCCAAGACACTGGTTTGTTTTTGATATAGTGGGATTCAGAGCTGGGCATAGGGGGATGGATGTAAAAAGGACAGATCTCCGCAGCCCCCAAACACCAGGTCCTGCTAACCAACTGAAGGAGCTCAGGCTTGCTTTGCTCCTCAGCACCTTTTGTACAGATTAACAGACATCTCTTTCCTTATCTTCTTCAACTTATTATCATGGTCTTCAGATGAGACTTCATAAAATTAAAGAGTAATGCACAAGTAGGAAATCTGACATGGGTGGAGCAACGGGCCATTGTGGATGGCTTAGATTTGGCTCTACTACTGCACACTAGCTATATGGCCTTGGGCTGGGCTTTAGTTTCATCTGTAAAATGGGAAAAATGGTCATCTCTACTTCATAAGGAAGGTGAGAATCAGGGAAGGGAGGGGCTTACAGTGTACAAAGTAAAAGGTGGGATTAGTTGATATAAATTCTTTGTGACTTATACATAGAGATCATGCAGTTCATAGGGGAAGGCAGAAGATCTTGGCCTTGGTAAGTGATGGCCATGTCTGTTTAAGTCAGTCTTGTTTGTTCTCACTCCTTTCCTTCAGGTAGCACATTCCCAAGATTTTCTTTGTTCCTCATTTCATATTCTTGTCTTGTCACTGAAGCTGGCTTCTCAGAGAGCCCTGGTAATTGGCAAGGTTGTCTGTGAGGATGAAAGACTCAGAGAGAAGATCCGCACCTTTCAGATATTTTCCTTCACAGGAGAGGTAGACAATTGCAAGGAAGCTGGGTTTGTGTGAGTCAACCCCATCCTATCTCCTGTGGGCCATTTTTAAGATCTATTCAACCATCAATGCTATTAGCTCAATGGAGAGCTTGTTAATCCTTAGAACATCAGCCTGATTTCAGATGGCCTTCCATTTTGCCATATTTTCTCTGAAAGAAAAATATAACAGAAAAAAAAGAAAAGAAAGAAAGAAAAACAATGAGGTTTTGTTCCCAGCTTCAGAGAGACCCACGATGTAGAGAGACCCACAATGTACTGACTTCAGGCCCTGCTTCTAAGGTCAAATTCAGAGAACTCTGTCATTTACATGCCTGGACACCTACAGAGAAATAAAAGGAATGCATTGATTCTTTTTTTTTTTTTTTAAGTACTGAGCAACATGAAGAACATCTGTCAGCCTCAGAAGAAACAGCTCAGGAAGTTGATCAGTTGAGCTGCTCTTAACTGACAAGTAGAAATGTTTTCACTGAGCTTGGGGACAACCTGAAAAATACAACTACCAATTTCCTTGGAAATCTAAAACTCGGGCCATCCCTAAACCAAATTACTGGCTTAGGGTACACTTTGTTTTCAGTGTTCCCACTAACTTTTTTCCTGATGCTTTCAGAACTCTGTTACCCATATTACCCCAATATATAGGTGACCACACACACACACACACACACACACACACAAGTGTGTGTATGTGTGTGTGTGTATTTCTTAAGTGATTCACACCAGCCTCTGATTCTTTCAATGTTGAAGAAGTCCAGCCACAAAAATGGATGGCTTTCCTTTTAACTGTCACCACTCATGAAACCATGGGACTGTGTGTCCACTTTGTGGTCTCAAACACATAATTTTCCTGAGTTGGAAGGTAAAAGTCATGGATCTCAAAGACTGCCCTAGCCATTCTGAGGTCCATTGGGTGTATTCTAGACCATCCATATTACTAGTGTGGGCAGACCTGGGACAAGGAATTCAAGCCATCCTTTTTCCTGAATTCTGATTGATTTATGTGGATTTGGGAAAGAATGAGGGAAAGCCGCAACTTACCACAAATGTGTGGTCATCGCACTTGCAACTGGTTTGCTTTCTCCAGGGCAAACCCAGCGGAATGGATGAATCAGTGATACTACTTAAGGAAGCCAGGCTGACAAGAGCTCACGGGCAGTTCCTCTCCTTATACCAGTAGGGCTGTGCTCGCCCACTCATGGTTTATGTTGTTGCTCAAGGAAACAAATATGGATCCCTGTCTTGGAAGTTGCTCCAGCATCAGTTTCCCCATCTTGTTCCTGGGAAGCCAGGTTATACATAGCACTGGTTGAGTTTTTTTTTTTTTTCTGGGTGTGGGGTGAGGGAGACATTTGTAAAGCAAACAGATCTCCGTTATCATTCCTTGGCATTTTAGGAGACTTACTTGCCTTTCCAGTCCTCAGAGAAACTGGCTGACGGCCTGTGACGTTTTCATGAGGTATATTATTACATTGCTCTGTTTCTTTGATGATGGGGAAACAATTTTTAGGAGAGGCAACTTGTCCTTTAAGGGACATTGTATGAGTAACGTGGAGACATAGGCGATAATCACCAAGACTGCAAGGGTTTTGATTTCAACAGCTGTAAAATAAGTGGATGAGGTCATACCTAGGCAACTTCTAGCCCTGACACTCTGAAAGTTCCCTTATCTTCAGGAACCTGAACATTTCATTAAGCAGAATTTTCCATTCCCCAATTGCCAGAGAGATGAGAGACCTTACTATATGAATTGAAAATTTTGATCCAATAAGGAAAACTTACCCACATCCCAGACTGCCTTATTCTCGCTGATGTCAGAACAAGAATTAGTGTAAAAAAAATCAAGGGGAGGACATAAAAAAGAACAACGCAAACCTGGCAGGTTTTGTACATTAGTGCATAAGAATTTGCCAAAGTGTTCTTGAAAGTTAAATCTTCCATTACATAACTTTTTTTTATCACTTTCTTAATAATGTTCCAGTTGAGTTAGCATGTTTTATGATTTTTCCTTGCTTCAGAGATAAGAGCATTCTCAAAGATTAGACTAAAATTCCCAGGTATTTTTGAATTTTAAACATGGAGGTTAAGAGAATAATGCCCGTGGAGAAATTTGAGGAAGACACTGTTATTTATATTTTGGAGGCAATGTGGTATGTGCCTCAGATAATGAGATGATGGTTAATTGAAAAAAAACCTTCCACTTCTAAAATAGCTCACCATAAATATGAACATCTGTAAGAGTTTGGAAAATCAAGAAGCAAGCTGGGTTCAAGGCTGGAGCCTGCAGTTTGGGTGTTTTTCTGTACATACGTTAAGTCTCAATAAGTCCTTTCCACTTACCTTTGGCCTAGTGGGATAGAACATCCCTTCAAATTGGCAGAAAGATCATTTCCATTTAGTTCTGGTCACAGAGAGGCCCACCAATCTTTATTTTATTTGTTTTTATTTGTTTTTAATGGCTTATGTGCAATTATAGCAACCTAACTTATCATTTGTTTTTGTAAAGCACCAAGGGCACGGTTAACTGATAATCTGCCTGTATTCAGGAAGAGGAATTGTTAACCTATGACACACCTCTCAGCCCTTTCCATGTGGAGAAAAAAACTAAATATGGGAGTATTTAGCTTTCTGGAATCTGAGCAAAGAGATGACTATACTTACAACATGCCTCAGAGATTTTTTCCTTTATAAGTAGTTTCGCTTGAATAATGCAATTAGCCATTAGGAAAATAAGCCTTTTTTTTTTTTTTTTTAGTAAGGTACAGTATTATTTTGAAGGAGCAACTTGGAATGGATTATCTAATTTGTGAAAGCTATTCTAAAATGAATACACTCATATACTCAAATACACACAGGTAATTTATTAAATCGTAGAGAACTGTCTGAGGAAAGGCTTGGTTGGTTTTCCTGTTCTTTGGGGGAGGAAATGTGTATTCTATTCAGTCATCTTTCTGTGGTAGTACTTACAGAGATCTATTATAGAGTTGGCCTGCAGGGGGCGTTAAATCTTCAGCAAAACTCTTAATGGTAGGCTCTCAAATCCACTTAGCAGAAGCAAATAATCCTGCTTTCTTCTCACTGGGATGCAGGAGTTCTAGGACCCATATCCTGACTTTCCCATCTCAACCTTTTAGATTAGACATAACACTTTTTAGTATGCTTAATCTGGGTGTGAAAACAACGGCCCTGGAGTGTGTGTGTCCTGAGCCTAATATTGCTCTGAGTCACCTTACTCTGAGTCAGTCTCCCTAAAGGTCTTCGATTATCTTACCCCTCTAGTAAGCCTTTAAATAGAGTATTGCTACAGATCAAAACCCTAGGGCTTCCTCGGGGTAGAAATGTGATTTTTGGAGCTCAGAGATAACTTTATATGAGTTGGAGAAAGCTACATGTCTCAAAATGGCAGAGGATCCTTCTTTCCTACGCAAACCTTATAAAGCATAATTCGTGCTGCTATTTTTAAAGGAAACTATCAAGTAGGAATGAGCAAACCCAAGAGTCTGAGGAACTAGCAAAGTTATGTAGTAAAGTCTATGACTATAAGTTAATATAGTACAGTGGTTCAGAGGTCCATAGATTCTAGAGCTGATTGACCAAATTTCAACATCTGCTTACCTCTGAGCTCTAGAATCCTGAATCATTATCTTAACTTCTGTGTCTTTGATTTCTGATCCACAAAAGACCATTTCATATATTAATTGTGAGGATTAAGACAATCCAAAAAGTACTTGGTGCACAGTAAGTGTCCCATAGATGTTATTTGAAAGCAAATTACTATTATTCCTTAGACTGGACTCAAAATAACTGCCATAAGATTTCAGTTTTGTCTCTCACTTCTCTACAGAGGCTCCTTCATCCTAAATACCTCCCTTTTGCTCCTTTTGCAGCTGTCTTTTTTTTTTTTTTTTTTTTTTTGCTTTACATTGTCACCTCATGAGATCCCACCCAAGACTCAAGGATTATCAGTAACGCCATCCTAAAACCAAAAAGAAACCCATAATTCATGATTCCAAGAACCAAATGTGCTTTCTCCTACCTCAGACCCATGATAGGGACCCAATATCTAGCTGTGTGACAGATGCACAGGTATATATATTTGTTTTTCAAATCTCACAGAACTGTAGAGCTAATGTGGGTGATTTTCTTTTTTACTATATAAATTACACTTCTATAAACCAACTTCAGTAGGAACACAATGAGAAAAACCCAATATTTGGAGACAGAAATATCTGCTTCTAATTCAAGTTCAAATACTGTCTACCTGAAAAATCATTGAGTCTCTTTCACTTGCTAGTTCTCTTACGTAAATAAGGCAACAGCCACTTTCTCCTCTTTAAGTGAGGGTTTAGAGACAATCATGGTATCAAAATGCCTCATGTCATTGAAGCTATAGGATTATTAAGAATTTCCTCTCTAGCATTGTTATTTCTATATTTCTTACACATTCCTGTCCACCAGAAGGTAATCTCGAGGACAGAATATGTGCCATATTTTTTTCTTGTTCATTGTATCTAGTATAGAGTAATTGCACAGCAAGTATTTACATACCTATTTTGAAGGGCAAATGCCAAAAGACATTTCAGCTTAAACACCTGCAGGATGCCATACTTGGATAACCACCTGGGTTTGCTAAAACTCAGTATCTCAAAATCTGATACTCAAGTTGGTCAATAATTCAACTATGTCTCCCTAGTGCACAGTAAGGCTTAATAATACATCCTTTGTTGTGATGGTTCTTTAGAATTACAGGGTGGTCTGTTTTTCTTCAAAACAAGTAGAATGACTATACTGGGCTTTTGTTTGTTTGTTTATTTTGGACCAAAAAACTCTGTTTTCCATGGTTCAAAGTTAAGCTTTTATTTGGTTTTAAATTAAAAAAATAAATTTCGTTATTAAATAGTGAGATGGGTCTAACTAATGTTCAGATAGTAGCTTACTCAGGAATATACCACCAGGGGTACAATTAAGGGAATCCATTACCTAAACTAAAATTATTTGTTATGTCATAGTGTTTGTTAAAAGTTCAACAGTGGCATAATTCAAAGAAACTGAAATACAAAGTTTTAGATGTTTACAATGGATGGGAGAATTAAACCACTTATTCTACTGCAATCTCAAACTACTTTCTTTCTCAATGCCAGTCAGTTTGGACATTATACCACAGTGCTAATGTCATCAGGTTCGTCTGCTTTCTTTTGCCTGCTTGGCAGGGATTTCAAGTATTCGAGGTGTCTCCGGGCATCCTCCTGATTTTGCCTCACGTAATACACCACATACGAGATCACCATGGTGAACCAGCCAAACATGGTGACCAGCATGGCATAATCGGTAGTTTTTTTAGGGAGGTTACAAAGGTCAGCATCGTTGGCAGCATTGAGGAATGGTCTTCCGGCGTGTTCGTCCAACACGGAGGTCTTGCAGATCACATTGTGGGCTGTCTCATGATTGGACGCCATGCTCCTCAGAACCTGCTGCAAAGTACAGTCACAGTGCCAGGGGTTGTTGGCGATTCTGGCCCTGGCCTTCAGGTTATTGAAGGCATTTTTATGCACGCTTTGAATCCGATTGTCCGACAAGTCCAGAGTCTGCAAGGTTTCAGCTACTCCTTTGAAGGCGTGCTCATCAATAAACTCGATGCCGTTTTTGGACAGGTTGAGAACTCTCAGTTGATGCAGGTCTTTAAAAATTTCATTGGGGATAGACGTGATCTGATTGGAGTCCAGATACAGTAAGACTGTTTCGGGAGGAAGATCTCTAGGTATTTCCTTGAGATTTGCATTGCTACAGGTGACATTTAAGCCCCCGGAGGAAGAACAAAGACAGCCCTTGGGACACATACTGGCAGAATGGAAGCACAGTATCATAAGAACAAAACTCTGTAGAAGGAGACACATGGAGAGAGAACGGGTTAACCACAGGTCTACCAGATTCATGCTGGAATGTCAGCATAATCACAAGTCCATTCCTCATTGACTCCAACAACTGTGGCAATGGTTCCAGCTCTGTCCACACCTTGATTTCCTCCTTGTGTGGCTCAAAAGGCTGCAGCTAACACGTGCATCTCTTCATTATTCCTGCCCTTGCCTGGGAACCTAAAGGAAAGGGAAGCAGATGCAATTAGCCCTTTTGCAAAGGGAGGAACACTGCAATTAAAAGTGCTCTCAGGCGTCTGGCATTCTAAGTGGGCAGGAAGGTTAGTTATGCAGATAATTTCCATTAACGCCACTGGGAATTATCTGTGTAATGGGAATCTCCTGCTCAAATCCCACGAGTTGGGGAGAAGACCGTCAATAAATGACAACATTTTCAAATTCTGTTTCCTTGTGTTCAGCTGGGCAGAATTAGAGCAAACAGTCCCCATTTCTCTGATCCTTACTTCTCTCCTGGACCCCTTCTAAGTTCTACAGCAGTGAAATTGAATTATGTCTTTCGACCTTCCTATAGTAACAGATGCATTAATGCAATTTAGCCCTTAATCTGGGCAGCCATGAGAAATAATACCAATATTTCACAGTTAATGGCCAGAGTCAGGAATAGGTGTCATGGCTTTTGAATAGATGCCCAATTTGGAATATTGTCTCTAAAGAAATTAATTCTTGAATTAAGAAATGAATAAATGCCTTCTAACCCTCACAACAAAATATTCTTGGGGGTAGCCAAACAGGAACTTTCAGAAGAGTTGCTTCCCTTGTGACCTCCTGAGATTATATTATACCTGCGAGGATGCTTCTAACTGAATTTCCAAACGATTCTCTTTCTGTCTTCTAAACAACATATCCCCTCCCCAAGGGATCTTCAAATATGACACATACCTACAAAACTTTTTAGTAAAGAAGAGAATTAAGAAATACTAGCCTCTAAAACTTGTCCAGTAGGCTAATTTTTCTTTCCATATTAGCACTAGAAAGAGCCATAGAAATTGCAAAATTAATATAAGCAATACTATCAAGTTTAATTAAAGCAACAAGCAGAGATAAGTATACAAAGTTAACCTTCAAAGCTACCCTCTGATAAAGAGAGGACAGACATAGCTTTGGGACCAGTTAACCAAGACTAGTGGATAGAAATAATATGACTTGCCCAAGGTCAAACAGCTTGTAGGTGTAGAGATAGAACTGCAGCCAAAGTTTTGTTCTGACTCATTAATCTCACTACTCTTTCCACTACCCCCACAGCTCTCTTCCAATCCCATCTGCTCTGTGATGGTACTCAGGATCCAGCAAGCATTGCTTTTTTTTTTTTTTTTGTGATTTCTGATGCAATTATGTTGTAGCTTAATCCTATACTCTGTGGATCTTGCTCCAAGTTGAGAATCCCATGGGGCTCTGTTGAGGAGACCCTCTGCATGGTAGAGAAAAATCTATGCATGCTTTCAGAAATTTCTCTTCCAGGATCTGAGAAATAAGGAAAAAGTATTCACTCCTCTTACAGTAGTGAGCATCAAAAGTCTTTCTGCATAAGCAACAAATGACTTTCTGCAAACTTATCCTTTATAAAGATCCCAGATGGATAAATACAGAGGGAAATGACTCCAAATGTTACCAAACTTGCAGAAGAGATGATTAATGTGAGCTGAAAACATAATGAACTGGGTTGTTAATCATGGAAAAATGAGATTAACAGCAGGCAAATGGAGTGGTTGTGCTTTTGGAATCCTGTATCACTTAAATGCCAGAAAGTGCGAAAGAAGGACCCCTAGGTTGGCTAAGCCATCCATCAACAGCTCCTATCATTTGCAGTGAAGCGTCCCTCCCTTCCATATTTTCCTCCCAAACTGCATTGCATGACATTTGGGAACTCTAGTAATTATCTAGTTGGGAGAGAGGCAAAATAAACAGATATGGAAGGCAGGGCACTCAGAGAAGAAAGAAGAGCAGAAGGACAAGGCAGGGATGCTAGAAGGAAGACTAGAGACAGACACAAGAGAGAGAGTTAATTTCATAGGAAAAAAAAAAGGAGGCTGTGTCAACCAAGCAACTTTCATTAATGGAGCGTGAACCTGCTTAAAATCTCTACAAAGGTGGGAAACCTCCTCTGGGAGAGAGTTCATCCCCCCCCCCCCCGGTTTATTTAAAAGAGTTTTTCTGTATAAACGTTTTCTATTTAATTCAGACTAAAAATTCTATGAAGGCAAGGACTTGTTTGTGCCTCATGAAAAAATAAGAGTAAACAGGTTCCGATTAGGAAATATACTGGGTTGTGTACCAGCTTGAATCCTTGTTAGCAAGATGCTCTTGGCTAGGTTGTTCAATCTCTCAAAACCTTATTTTCCTTATCTTTTTACAGAGACTTTAAACATACTAGTTACAAGGTTGGTTAGAGAATTACATAAGATAAACCACACAAAGCACTCAGCACAGTGCCTGATGAAGTAGAAAGAGCTCAGTGCTTGTCAGTTGTGGTCACTTGTATTATTCCTAGATACATGCCTGACACTTACCATAGTGCTTGGCATACTGTAAGGGCTAAATAAATATCTGTTATATGAATGAAGCAATGCAAGTCTATCTGTGTTTTTCTCCCATATGGTGACTATTTTTGTTATTATTTTAACACAAACAATGGCTCATCAAATGTCTACCACTTTTATATGCCAATGTGGTGGACTTTGGAAGCATTAAGTACAGGCACCTGAGAAACAAAGGGAAGAGTAGAGCTCTTTCTCATCAGACTCCTATAGGCTTTGTCATGGTTTCTCCAGAACGATCATGCCAATGGCTACAGTCACAGACAAGAAATGGTTAGGAGACACGTTGAGTTCTTAGGATCAATCCTTCTTGAGATGGAATCTCTCATGCTTCTGGAGGGCCACTTGGACTTTGGATGAAATGTTTGTTAGATGTGCAAATACGGAGAGTCTCTTGCATTAAAAAACGTTAGACTAAAACTAAGTATTTAATTTTCTACAATGTTTGATAAAAGAAGAATAAAACCTTCTGAGGTTGGCTTGATTGCTGGGACAAGTGCCTGGTGTTCACCCTCTGCCAGGATAAAAATGACAACAGATGAAGGATGTAGCAAGCTGAGTCCTTGGATGTTGTGATGGTCTGAACATTGGTGTCCCCATATTGAAATCTAATTCCCATTGTAAGGGTGTTTGGAAGATGGAGTTTGGGGAGTTGAATAGGTCCTGGGAGTGGGGCTCTCATGAATGGCATTAGTATCCTTATAAGAGAGTCCCTAGAGAAATTCCTTTGCTCCTTCTACCATGTGAAGTCACAGAGAAAAGATGGACATCTTTGAACTGGAATCTGACCCTCACCAGACACCAATCTGGAACCTTGATCTTGGACTTTTCAGGTTTTAGAGCTGTGATAAATAAAATTTTTAACAGCACAACTAGATAAGGGCAGATATCCAAGAGATAGATAGCAAGGTTAAAAATGTGGGGTTAAGGTCATCCTCACAGCAGGGATGGAAGAGCAACTTCCGCTCACTCCACAATGCTGGACAACTAGTTTCCAAGGAGGTCAGCTTGACACTGCCTTAAGTTGCTAAACAGATCAATAGCAGCTGCTGGAAAAGGAAGATATGAAGAGATGAATCTTGCAGACAAAAATGGTGGGTATTCTTCTGGACTGGTTAGCATCTAGCAGAGAACAGTGCTAAACAGGAGCTTGGAAACCTCAAACTCCCTCCCACGCTGCTTTGGATCAAGTTTGTACACAAATACCCAAAGCAGCAAACAAAATGTGCTCCTGGGAAGAGCATTGACTTCCGAACTTCAGAATGAGTGAGTAGATATAAGCAAGGCCCTGAGGTCACACTGGTGAAGGAAGAAACAGTAACCACAGTCACTGCCTGCCCCCCAAAAGAACAAGACCAGCAAAACTACAGTGTCTTTTCTGCCTTCCAACTCCTTCTCGGCAATTCTCAATTTACTGGACAACCTCCTTCTTATCCACTCATTCCTTTCAAGTGTGTCAACCAGAAGGCCATATCATTTCTAATTAATGCCCAGGTATGGTCTGTGCCCCCAAAGAGGAGCATTTTATTCCCAAACTCGTGCCTTGCTCACATTTTCCTGCACATAGGTGTCTGAGCTACAGCAGTTAATACTGGGATTGGGTGGCAAGCTTCACATATTATCTCCAGAAGGAAAAAGAAGTACACATAGGGGCTGGGGATGTGGCTCAAGCGGTAGCACACTCGCCTGGCATGAGCAGGACGCTGGGTTCGATCCTTAGCACCACATAAAAATAAAATAAAAGATGTTGAAAACTAAAAAATAAATATTGAAAAAAATTCTCTCTCTCTCTCTCTCTCTCTCTCTCTCTCTCTCTCTCTCTCTCTAAGAAATAAAATAAAAAGAAGTGCACTTAGCAGATTCTTCATTTGGTGAGAAGACAGTTAATTCAGTGGCTTACTAACAATTCTGTCTTGCTTTCTACTTTGTTCTTCTCATTATTAAGGAATACTCAGGACCACTTAGGGATTCTAACTGAAAAGTGTTATTAACCCTTCTGAGGCAATAGAGTGCACCAAATTCAGAAAGATATACCAGATACACCAATTCCTTTCAATTACATTCTGTGCAACTCTACTATTAAATGGGAGGACTTGATTAAAAGGCAAAAAAAAAAAAATAGCAAAACAGAGGCGCCTTTTGACGCACAACACAGAATTCAAACCAGTGGGGGGAAATATATTTAATTATATAAATTTAAACCCTCTGCATGGCAAAAACTGTGAGGTGATCCAAAGTCAAGGGACAGATGATTAAAAAACACCTGATTTTATTTTTTAATAGACCCCCCCCAAAAAAAAGCAGGATATAGAAATGACAATATAACTTTGATGATGTAGATAAAACAAACAATATAAAAAGATCCTTGATCTCATTGACAGTAAAATAAGTTTAATTTAAAGCATCTATTATTATGTTTAAAATTAGGAAGACTATTTAAAGTCAATGAACATGTGAAGAACAAAGCATTCTCAAACACTTGATGAGCAAATAGATTGGTGTACTCTTTTTATGAGCAATTTCTAAATACCAAAAATTTAAAATTTACAAAGAAGCTTAAATATTTAACTTGAATTGATGTAAAGAAGTCCAAATATGATCCCAAAAAGCAGCTGGAAAAAAAATGGCATTTATAATATAAGCACATTTGTATAGCAATTTTTTTAAAAAAATAGTTTTGTAGTTGTAGATGGGCACAATACCTTTATTTTATTTATTTATTTTTACATGGTGCTGAAGATCGAACCCAGTGCCTCACACGTGCTAGACAAGCACTCCACCACTGAGCCACAACTCCAGCCCCTGTATATTTTTTTTTTAAAAAAAGAATAAGCAAATATAGGTATATGAAATATGATCACATACGTATAGATCATTTCCAAAAGATTATATCAGAAACTTTTAATAATGCCTAGGCTTGGTGGGACAGTCCTTGTAATCCCAGTGGTTTGGGAGGCTGAAGCAGGAGGATCACAAGTTCAAAGCCAGCCTCAGCCATCTTAGTGAGGCCCTAAGCAAATTAGTGAGACCCTGCCTCAAAAATAAAATATAAGAAGAGGATGTGGCTTAGTGGTTAAGCACCTCTTTGTTCAATCCCTAGTTACAACCCCCCGTCCCTGAAAAAAAGAAAGAAACATTTAATAATGGTTAATTCTGAGTGAGTAGTGGAATTGTGATGCTACTGAGAAGAAGAATGCATACTCTGTAATTCTATATGATCTCAAATTTTTGTAATAAAGGCGTGTTTTATTTTACTTTATAATAAAAATTTAAAAGATGATAACACAAAAGTACCAGAAATCAGCTGAAAAACTAACCCAAATTTAATGCCTCAGAAAGTAAGGATTCAGCATATGAAAGAGCTGGACAGTGGTGTCCCAGGGAGCAAAGGCAATGAGAAGATGATGAATTTTGAAAAGCAGAGCATGTTTCAAGATACTAAATATATAAATGGATGACATATAAAAATAGAAGCTTGACCCACAACCGGCAGCCTTCAGTCCAAGAAGCCAACCTCAGCCTCTGTGGCAACCAGCCCAAATTAGCCAAGACTTGATCAATAAATGACAGACTCCCTAAATATTGTTGCTGCTTCCGATTTTGGACCAAGCAGAGAGAGCCAAATGTGTACCCCTAGCCAGTGACATAGGATGCTCTCCTTTAGTTAGCTTGCCTTCAGCCTCCCCAGGTGAATAACCTCCAACTGGGGCTTACCTGAAGCTTCCTTTTGTTTTACCGAAAAGCTTCCACTGTTCTCTGCCTGCCTTTCAGTCTTTGCCAGATGCAAGGGATAGTCGCTGACTCCTCAGCTTAGAAACTCTCAATAAACAATATTTTCTCATTCTCATCTGAGTGGTTTTCACTCATCAAAGCTCAGGTTTGAGTATGTGTTATCTTCAAGACGGTACCTCCAAAAGTAACTATATACCTAGCATAGAAATCATACACAGATTTAAGTATATGATTAGATTTCCTATAAACTAAGTATAGGCTGCATAACCTATTAATCTGTATAATCCTGACTCTTTCTATCCCCAGGGGAAAAAAAATCAGGAAAATAGAGTTGGTGTCTAAATAATTCAGGTGAATGAGTTGCACAGGTGATTTCTTCCACTGCTGCTCTTTGGGATCGTGTTAACCTCTCCTTCATTCACATCTTGAGCGCTGAGTCTTGCCTTAAATTTTTGCTTTACATTTCCATCAAGGCATACCTGAAAGTAAAATCACAATTTTACTTTCAGCTTCCTACAGTGACCTCCCCACTCTACCTTCAACCACCTGTTCTTCCCTTCTGATTTCCTGGGAAGTTTTCATTTGCATTCTGTCTTCTACCTCTACTTTGAAAAAGCCTTCCCGTTGCCTCATTCATCACTCAAACCACCATCTTGTTCTTAAAAATAGAACAAGCCCTCTTTCTGGACTGCCTCTGGCCAGTTTTGCTCTGCTTTCACTGTCCATCATCAGGTTAAATATAGCATTTGATTTTCATTTGATCTACAAGCTCTAATGGCCTCCTGTTGTTCATAACAACTCCTTTCCAATCAGCTCTCTCTCCATGTTTCCTTGAGTAGACCAGAAACCTGAGCTCAATAAGCTCAGATAGTGAGCAAAAAAGTGATAAAGAGGGCACCATGTCCCACAAATATGAAACTTATGAGACACCATCCCAGTGGATGATCCCTACCATGTGGACCAGCTTTCCTGATTCCAAATGCAATTATGAAGATGTGGCCCATGTGTCATTTAGGTGGTCCATTAAATAACAGCAGCTGCCATCCTTTAGTCAAGGATATGAACTGAGAAGGTGTATAGATGCAGGAGGAATACAGCATCCTTTTATTTAAAGGAAATAGAATTTGATTGCAGATTCAGAATGGTTCGACACAGGGAGCTGCTGAAATCTACAAACTCTCTCTTCTTTAATATCCTTGCCTTTATGATGTCATTTATCATTTTCTTTCTTAAAGACATTATCTTCTTTATTAATAGACCCTACGGGCTCCAAGGGTAGGGTCAGTATCTTACTCCTTTTTATGTTTTCACATTGCCTATGGTAAGAATTTAACAAACATCAAAATGAATTAGGATCCATTCTCATTTCATAAAAAAAACCCCAGCTATAATTTACTTGAAATTTGTTACATGCCAGGTATTATAACTTTCCTATGTTCATAAATGAATACACAACCAGTGTACTATATCCAACTCCACATCGTGTACAACCACAAATATGGGATCCTAATTGGAATGGGTTGCATTCCACGTATGTATAATATGTCAAAATACACTCTACTGTCATGTATTTCTAAAAACAACAAATTAAAAAACATAGTTACAAAAAAATGATGAGCTCATCTAAAACAGGATGGTGAAACTGAAGTTTTGGCTAGGTTCCTAGTGAAATGGATGTTAGTGGGGAATTAAGTTATCATGTGGTGCTTGACTGACACACGTTCTGTGAGTCTAACATCTCCTTCCCTACTTTAAATGTAAAAAGGGCCAAGAGGTAACTATCCTGCCACCTCACCAAGAAATGAGTTTATTACATGACCCCCAGAGCTTGGGGGCAGAGTTTCCTAGAAGAAGAACCAGGTCAACCTGTTATGTAACTGGAGGTGGAGTCAGGTTTTGATGGAGTAAGCCTACACCTCCAGAGTCGTCAATAAGGGATGAGAAACAATTTCCTGTGGGTCTCCAATGAGTAGCTGGTATTACAGGCATACATCACCACATTTAGCTCAGAAGCAAGATCTGAAGGCCCTTGTCTAATGTGGCACCATACAGCATTGTACAGCTAAACAGTAGTATTTCTTTTTCTTCTTCTCAACTGATTCTACTGAAATAAGGAACAAGGACCAAGATGGATTTTATATTGCACATTGTAAAGAAAGATGTGTGGTGTAAAATGAGGGAGTAAGAAAGGCTGAAGAGCATCTAAATCCAAATTTCTAAGATGAGACATTTGCCCTACATTTGTGAACTACTGTAGATGCTTGTGAGGCAGGTTCTTGCATATGTTCTTATTTGATAAATAGCCTTGTCAGATACACATGCTGGACAGCATGCATCCTGTACCCTGGAGGAACTCATAGAACAGAGACTCCTCAAAGTCACACAACTGGCTAGCAGAGGGCCAGAGCTGAGATCCCAGATGTTCCCCAGAACAGTTCCTGTCCAATATGCATCAGTTTGAACCTCTTTTACTGCTTACTTTTTTATATGGAGAGTCTGTTAACACAAGTGCTGAGTTTCAAATGCCAAACAAGCTCTCTGTTGACCTCTTCCTATGGCAGTGCTGGGTGCTGAACCCAATGTCTCCTACATGGTAGGCAAGCACTCCACCACTGAACTGCATTCCCCAGCCCCGAGACTCTCAAAATGGCACGAAACCCATTTGTTTCAGATCTCAGTCAGTGTTGGCACTCCTTTTCCTCTTTGAAAACAATTTCACAAAATAAATGTTTAAACACCTGATATACTGGAAAAAGACAGAGGCTTCTGAACACATTGTCTCCTTCCTAAATGATCTGGTGCTCATAGATTTCCAGGGTGGATTTCAAAGTTCTTCCTACCCATGAATTCACTGGAAAAACAAACAAATAGATTTTTTAAAATTTACTTTTTTAAAAAAAACCCAGCATTCATCTCTCTTTGGGTACTGAGCATAGAAGTAAAGATACCATTATGTCTTGGCTAACATCCATAATTATTATGCAACACACTGCAAATTTATAGGGAGATTAAAAGGGAATTGTCCATGGTGGCTTCTTTTGGGTTCTCTATTATTATTTCCTAGCATTTTGTCTATGACATTTACAACAATAAGAGCTTTGCAAATTTTTAAAATAAATCTATGTAAGTTTAGTCCTGAATACTCAGCATAGTCCAGGATAGCTTGAAAGTTGCCTGTAAAAAGCCTTAATTTTGGCAGAATTCAGCTAGACTTCTGTGTAGGATGAGTGAGTGTTATCATTGTTTTTAAAAATATTTATCCTGCTTAACCCTGAATTTTTCTTTTTATACTAGATACTGTGATAATAGTTACCAGCTTGGTGGGAAAGTACAAGATTATGTTTCTTTTTTTATTTTTTTTAAAGAGAGAGAGAGAGATAATTTATTAATATTTATTTTTTAGTTCTCGGCGGACACAACATCTTTGTTTGTATGTGGTGTTGAGGATCGAACCCAGGCCACATGCATGCCAGGCAAGCGCACTACTGCTTGAGCCACACCCCCAGCCCCACAAGATTATCTTTCAAAACAATGGTCTAGAAACTGGATTTAATCCTCAACTTCTCAAGGAATGAACTTTATTAATTTAGCAAATTACTTACACTTCTATGCTTTGGTGGCCCTCGTATCAACTCAGTATACCAGTAATAAATCAAAACATCAATAATATCTACCTCAGTGGTCTCATGGCTACAAGGATAAACTGACATAAATATATGTGAGAGGTGTTTCAGAAACTTTCAATGGCCAAAGAGGATGCTCTATCATAGATTCTAGCATTTAGTTGTTTGCCTAAAATGTCAGATCATTTTGTTTAGGGAACCTCATATTTCTTTTAAACCGAATCAAGTAGGAAATAATTCTCATATCACCTGTGTAGTGTTCACACCAAAACACATATATCTAACCTGAACCTAGTCAACAGGAAAAGGCCAGACTAATCCAGAATTTGAGGCATTTTCAGATAATAGCCTCTTTGAAAAGCTTAAAAGAAAATGAAACAAAGAAAGACAAAAATAAAAGACAAAATTAAATGAAAAGATATCTTCAAAACAGACTACAGAATTTGTAGATTAAAGGAAAAAAGATGTCACAACTAAAGGCATGCAAAAGATGAACTAGATTTTAAAAAGATGGTAAAAATGGACAACGTGGGAAGATCTAGGGAAATTCAAATGTAGACTGTATGTTAAATGTTATTTGATCAAGTTTAAGTTCTTAGCTTATTTTGATATAGAAGGATCGACACAATCCTTATTCTTAGGAGATACATGCTGAAGTATCGGGGGTACATTGTTATAAAACTTTAACTTTCAACGTGTTTGGCAAACACAAACTCTGTCTATAATGTAGAAATGGCGATAGAAGTGGAAAACAATTAACAATTGGTTCAGGAAAAAATGATGGATATGTAGTTCACTGTCACATTTTTTTTCAACTTGTCTGAAAGTTTTAATTTTTTTTCTAAAGAAAATTTGGGGATAGGGAAGCTGCTCTGTCTTATAAAAAGAACTTCCAGAGGAGAAGAAATCCTCTTTTTGGTGAAGCAGGAGATCCTTAGGAATCCTAGTTAGCATATGGATGATCCCTTTATAGTTACACAAAATGGAAACCCCAAGTGCAATAAGCAACAATTCTCCGAAATAGCATTCTATGAACTCCAAGAATAAAATAGAAGGACTATACATTGCTATGTGAGACTTTTTCAGAGTGTACGTGGCTTTAATTGGAGAACACAGAGTACAGTGTGGCTGCTTTGCTAATTGTGTAACCTGTCTATCCCAGTTTTCTCATCTGAACTTGGGGTAAAAAACAACTCCCATATCACAAGGGTATGGTCAGAATTAATTGAGATAACATGCATGAAACATATAATAACTCTTAGTAAGAGTTACTACCACCGTATGTCATACTACTCCATCATCTTCAAGGTCCTTCTCATCACCATCACCATCATCTCACACTGTCTCCTCTCTGCTATGACAATGTGGAGCCCATAGAGGACAGCCACTCCACTTTGCCCCCAGTCTGCTTGTCCTTTTTCCTATGTTTTCTAAATCGTAATTTTATTTTTCACTTATCATTAACTTTTCCATATTGTTCCAAGGAGGAACTGATGGCCCATGTTCAAAGACTTAGTTACAGAAGAATTATGGAATGGTAAAGAAACTATAGCATGTAATGAACAAAAGGATGAGCAGTTGATTCTGATTGTCCCCTAACATTTTGTGGGCACCTCCTATGTACAAGGCACTGGACCAAACACTTTAGAGATGAAGAAAAATTATGCCCAAGATGGTCATATTTTGAGTCTCCCCATACCTGATTCATATGATGAGATTATGGACGTTTGGACTGATAATGCATTGAGATGTTGGGGTTGTTGGCATGTGTTCATATTAGAGGATGAATATCAATCTTTGGGGGCTAGAGGGTAGACCAAAAAATGGACCCTAAAATATTTGGATCTGGTCTCCAAAACCTATGAATGTTACTTTTTATGGAAAAGGAAACTTGGTAGATGTGATTAAGTTAGGCATCTTGAGTGATTCTAGATTATCCAGAAAGGCCATAAATGTAATTTTAAGCATCCTTATAAAAGGAAGGCAGAGGGAAATATAACACGAAAGGCAAGAAGGCAACAAAACTACTAAGGTAGAGATTGGAGTGATGTGAGTCCAAATCAAGAAATGCTGGAACCACTAGAAACTGAAAATAGCAAGAAATGGATTCTCCTTTACACTGTTTGGAGAAAATGTGGATGTCCAACAAATGGATTTTTGTCCACTGAAACTGATTTCAGATGTCTGCCCTTGAAACTCTCAGAGATTTGATGTGTTTTGTTTCAGCTAATTGGGTTGTGGACATTTTTTAAAGCAATCGTGGTAAACTTACACAGTAAATACAGAATAGAACTTGAGTGTTTCTTCCTGACTCCCCTTTCTATGGGTAATTCAGTACCCAACTTAGCTTGAGTTTCCTGGCAGCCAAAGGAAGAAAACAAAAAAGTCAAATGACAAAACTTGAGTTATCTCGTACAGCAAAAGATGATTAGCTCTTAACAGAGATACACATTTTCAAGTTTCAGAATTTTTAAAAGATCCTGGAAAAGGACTATGACACAACATTAATGGACAATGTTTAAATTTTCTTTGGTCTTAGGCATAAGGTGAAGTCATTGATCTGTGAAAGACTCTCTGAGCCCCAGAAAGATAAATTATTATCTATAGATGATGTTCATTAGAAATGCAGGATAAAATGAGGACGGGATAAAAAGTGTGGTGGCACAGGATGGTTAACAAGTGAGAGGTTTATTTACAAACAAAGTCACTTGTGACAATGAAAAGTAGCTGGGGACAACTGTGCTAGAGCAGCTATTCTAGCAGAAACTGTCCAGGCTCAATAAGACGCAGGATCGTCTCACAGACAGCATCCTTAAGAGTTAGGTGAAAGTCTGGACAAGCTCACAGGCTGTCACTTGAAAAGAATATGTTGATCCCTGACTGAGAATAAAACAGACATCTGTGCCGGATACGTGTCAGTGTAAACTCAAAACTTCTGGACATGGGGCCAAAATTATCAGAGTCTTCAGGAAATGGGGTTAAATATTCTATTTAGGCCTTAGTCTTTTATTAGATATCTAGGTTGCCTCCTACCTTTTGCTACCATAAATAAGGTAGAATTAAAATAATTCCATATATGGTCCCCATTACTCAAAGAACCACTGGATAACATAATGGACAATGACTTCATGGAGAGTTGGTTACATCATCCAGTTTGTATAGAACCTGAGTCAAGAGCATCAAGAGTGAACTGCGCAGAGCTGGGCTGTTCCATGGGAAGGCAGCAACTTGGGGAGGCTGAATTGCCCTCTCCTCATTTTGGCCATTGTGGACCCTGGTGCACAATGATGGGGACCATTTTCATTGTCTTAGTCTTTATGCTTCCTGGTCAGAAAAGAGCAGATCAAAAGACAGTGTCCCATTTTTTTTTTTGGTCAAAACTTTATATTAAAAAAGGCCTTTTTATTTTACAGCTACTGCAACATTTTCTTGGCTATAGTCCACTGTTTTTTCCAAGAAGAGTCACTGGGGGAAAATGATCCCTTTATGTATTTTCATTGAAAAACATAGCTAAGCAAAGATATATGTATAAGGTTGCTTTTTCTTTGAGGCATTGTTTGCTAGAGCAAAAAAAAAAAAAAAAAGAAAGAAAGAAAAAGAAAAAGGATTTTAAAAACTAGAATAAATCTATTCACCACAAACAGATTGATTAAATAAATATGGTTACATCAATAAAAAGAAAGAGGTCATCTGCAAGTCCAGATTATAAAAAAAAAAAAAGTCAACGACATATCACAGGCAAAATTTTTATGTGCAAAACAGAAAGACACACATACACATATACACACAAGAGCTTTAAAATGTTATGGAAGAATTATGAAAAAAAACTGATACAAATCTTACCTCTAGAAATTGTTCTGGATGTATAGAGGTGAATTTATATTTTTTATCTTACACCATTTTCTACTGTTGTAATTTTTTTTTTTGCCATGAATGCTATCATAATTAACTAGACAATAAAGGGGATTGGCCAGTGGGCACTGACTGATAACCTAATCTGTTAAGGGCTATAAAATATACAAAGTATCTGAAATGTGGTATTTCTTCCTGATCAGCCCCCCTGGACAGTCATTTAAATAAGCTAAATAAAACTACCTTTACTACACTAAAACTCTCAGTTCTGATAGCAGCCGGCGGGGGTCTGTTTCCTTGAGTATAAGTGAGAATAATACCCATTTCATTGCTTTCTGATATGGTTTTGCTAATACCTGTCTCATAGTAGATGCTTGACCAATATTACTGACTCCAATACACTTGCAAAGGGATCGGAACCGAGTTTGGCTTTTCCAGGGGTTGTATAAAAGGCTAGGTATCTGAAGGTTCTACCAAGTAAATATCCTGAAGTCAATGGATATCAATCTGTTAAAGTTTCTGATAATTTGCATTCAAGTATCAACTAACCCAGAATTTCCCAAATAGATGTGGCCCCCTGCCAAAGCCCCTATCCTCATATCTTTATTTTTACAGTGTAACCATCCACAGAATAAGACATTTGCTAAATTCAAACCTAACTGAGCAGCATCTAAGACTACCTCTACTACTGGCTATATTCTCTCACATTACCAAAATGCTCCGTAGGAGTATAAAGTGGTGAGTTTTGCAAATGAGAATTCTCATTGCACTTGATCATTATCAAGCTGCATAGTATTAACATGGAGAAATACCCAACACCAATTACTATATGTGTAGGCAAAGATGAAAAAATTAATAATTCACAGCTATTGCTAAGGGTCATTTTTTTTGTTTAATTAATGTCCCTTGATTAAAACTACTCATGCCTATAAGTAAATTAAAACAAATGGGCTATTATCATGTTTGAATTTTATCTTTTGCTATTTCTTCATCTTCAGTCACCATTTTTTTTTTGGTGAAAATACTGTTTAAAAATATAATTCTTAAAGGCCCATAAAATCTTACAAATGGCATTTTTAAAAAGAGGTTTGGAGTTAGACATATTTAAGTTTATTTACTTTGTTGTTCAACCACTTACTATTTATTGCTAATAATTTGCTACTTATTAGTCTTGTGATTTTTTTTTTTTGGAAGGGGTGGGTACCTGGGATTGAACTCAGGGGCACTTGACATTGAGCCACATCCCCAGCCCTATTTGTATTTTCCTTACAGACAGGGTCTCACTGAGTTACTCTGCACCTTGCTTTTGCTGAGTCTGGCTTTGAACTCATGATTCTCTGTCTCAGCCTCCCAGGTTGCTGGGATTACAGGCGTGAGCCACCAGGCCTGGTTTAGTTTTATGATTTTTAATGCATGTTACTTAACATTGGACACAATGTTTTCATCTGTAAAATGAGCACATGATGATACCTATTTCACATGGTTTGGTAGATTGTTTCCACAAATGGCTTTTACTTGCTCTTCATTCTGTGTTATCCATGCTTTTTTTGGCAAAGGGATCCCAAATCATCCCCCATTGAGAGTTGGAGTCTATTTTTCCCACACTTTGAGTCTAGGCTGGCTTGGGATTTGCTTTGACTATACCCTGAGGTTGAAGGGCCCCTGTGCCAGTTCTGATCTCAGGCCCTTCCAACAGACCTTGTGTGCTTCTGCTTTTGCTCTTGGAACTCTGTCCAGTCTCCATGTTAACCAGAGCTGGCTAGCCTGCTGAGAGGTCTGAGACAACATCAAAGAAGCCAGCTGTCTCAACTCAGTGCCAACCACACTCCAACACGAGAAAGCCCAGCCCAGATCCCCAGAGCCAACTCTCCAATCTCTAGCTGAGAAACACACCAATGAATGAGCCCAGCTAAGCCCAGAACCACCATGCTACTCACAGATTTGTGAATAATAATAAATGACACTAAATTTAGGGGTACTTAAAATATAGCTAAAGCTAATTGATGCACATGAATATTTTAACAAATGAATATATATATTTATTTTCACAAGGTCTGATCAGTATTTAACACCTGTACAGTAACAATTAATGAAAGAGTATGCTTCTGAAGAAAAGCATACTAAGGAACTCATTCAAAAATGTTATAATTGCTCCATGCTGAAGGATATCAGCCATCCCACTGTCATTAGAAACCAAATTACCTAATTCTATCTGCTGACCATCACAGTCAATAATGTTCCAAGTTGTTATGGTAACCTCTGAGTAGCCCAGAAAAACTGATACACAGATGAAAGATATTTATGCAATTATAAGGTCAGATCTGAACAACAAATTTAAACATTGTTTGCTTATATATCCCTGGTATCCAGCACAGTGTGTTATGTGCAGTCAGTGCCCTCTAGCAGTGTAGTCTAGTGGTTAGGAGCAAGGACTCAGACTTTATGCTGACTCTAAACCTCAGTTCCTTCAGTAACCTTGCTTTCCTCATCCATAAAACGAGCAAAACAGTAGTCCTTACTTCTTCTATTCCTACGAAGGATAAAGTGAGATTATTTTGGTAAAGGACTTAGAACAAAACCTGGTGCACAGTCAGTGCACAATAAATGTAAGCTAGTGTTCATTTTTGAATAGTTTTTGTTTTAAACATTACTCATGGAGCTGGGCGTGGTGGTGCATGCCAGTAATCCCAGCAGCTTGGGAGGCTGAGGCAGGAGGATGGCGAGTTCAAAGCCAGCCTCAACAATGGCGAGGTGCTAAGCACCTCAGTGAGACCCTGTCTCTGAATAAAATACAAAATAGGGCTGGGGGTGTGGCTCAGTGGGCGAGTGTCCCTGAGTTCAATCCCCAGTACCCACCCCACAAAAAAAAATTACTCATGGAAACAGGACCCATGTGGTAATTCCAAGTGTCTGTGTGTGCGCTTTCTACTTCTCCCCAGCTCTCAGAAGCTATCCTGCAAACACCCAAGACAAACATCAAAGAGCTGACGACAAGGGAAGCAAAGGTTCCAAAGATCCAATGAAGAATTTAAATGTTATTCCTTGGGAATCCTGAGCATCCAGAACTGAAATATATAACATTTTATTAATTCAAGAGTCACTGCAAGCACGTGGATAGTATGAGGTTCTCATTGCACGTTTCATCTGCAAAGGACTTCCATGAAATGGAGCCTGCTATCCATTAGCCAGCCTGAAGTGCAGAGCCCCGGGAGATCTGTTCCCCACTTTACTTAGGCCATTTACCCCCCAGCAAGCCTTGTCCAGAACTGTGGCCTCACACAAATTCTCCCTAAATCACCCAAGCCGATGACCTGAGACTGACGCCTGCATCCTGATTTCAATTAGAGAGGAATAGAGACATCATTTGCACTCGGCTTCTCCTTCCATCCAGTGTTTTTCCTAATCAGGAATTCAAAATCTGGCTACAGAGTCAGTGAAGTGGATAAAAGGCCTGGAGTTGAGACAGATTGCACAGATAATGTATGAAATGGGAAGCCAGGTAGCCAGGAATCAGCTCATAACCAGAACAGCTATTTTGAATCTCATCATGTTTTCTTTCAGAACCACTGCCCATTAAGCCAAGTAACATTGCTACCCTGCAACCTGTTGGCAGAAACCCAGTGGTGTGCAAAGCATGCCCAACCTTCATATGATTTGCCCCAGATTTAGGGTTTTCATTTTATCAAGCACCTTAACCTACATTCTAAAGCCACCTTCCCAAGCATCTCATGGGAGATCATACAAGGTCAACATTTTGCTCATTTATGTTATCCTGTGACATATATTGTTCAAAGAAACTGAGGTCCTCCTTACAGGAGAAGACAAAATGTAACACCAACCAAAACAAGGTCAAACATAGAAAGTGCCTGAGTACAATTTAATTCTCACAGTGGGATCACCAGACAGGCTGCCTCCTGTTTACCTAATTATGCCAGTGAATCAACAAGGCATTTCCTTTTAGATCAATGGCTTGGATTTAATTTAGAAACATCCTTATTGCTCTATTCTCCAATTGGGTTCTTGTAGGTACTGGAGATTGAATTCAGGGACACTATTCAACAACAGAGCTACATCCCCAGCCCTATTTTGTATTTTATTCAGAGACAGGGTCTCACTGAGTTGCTTAGTGACTCACTATTGCTGTAGGCTGGCTTTGAATTTATGATCTTCCTGCCTCAGCCTCCCAAGCCTCAGGGATTATAGGCATTCACCACAGTGCCCGGCTCCAGTTGGGTTCTTTATCTTCTCAGATAGTCATGTGTTTTTCCAACCAAAAGAAATCTTCCTTTCACAGGAAAGAAATCCCTCAAAATTAAAAAAAAAAAAAAAAAAAACGGAAATCAGGACTGAGATTATGGCCTATCTTTTCCATACCGTGCAGCTCAACAAATCCCTACTGGGAAATTCATGAACGTGAGTTGGCTTGATTTTCCACTGGGAACCACCCGGAAAAATTAACAGCTACCCAGGGACTTAACTTTTGTCAACAACAAACCAAATAAAACTTTCCAAGCCCATTTAATTGTCTATATGATGCAGTGAGACTTCTTCTATCTCCTTGCTCAGATGTAACAGGCCAGTTGAAGTAAATCTGAATTGGTATTCTCTATCCTTGCATTTACTCTATCTCGGTGAATTTACTCTATCTCAGTGAACCAACTGGCAGGTAAGATAAGTAAAAATGGTAGGAATCCATCCAGGCTAAAAAGCCAAGCAAGTTAAGCAGAAGAAAGATAGTTGTTTCCAGAATAAGAGAGTGTAAATCCTCATCTTGCCTCCTGTTAAAGGCTTGCCTAACTTTTAAAAAGTAGATCACCATCATATTAACATGCAGTCATAAATTTCCTTTCCCAAAAGACAGAAATTGTGACCAAATAGCTAGTGTATCAAAGCAATTTTTATACATAGCCAGCTCAAACATGTATTCGGTCAAGTGCTAACAACTCCACTGGTGGTTGTTTTTTTGCATTATATAGTCACAGTTTATGAGCATATGAAGAGAACGAGTCTGGCATGGTCTCCCTGATTCTCCGACTTAGTAACACTCCGTCTAGCCAGGAATATAGCTCACCCGAGTGCTCCTTTCTCTTCCTGTGGCCAACTCAGCAATCCCTAAAGTCACACATTTGGAAGGATTGGACAGAGCAGAGCAAAAAGCATCCATGCATCGGTTGGGCCTGTGGACCATCTGAACATCACATCTGTGGGTGTCCCCAGGGTGACCTGTGGGCTGGTGACAGTGTGGGCTCTGGACATGTTTGCTCAATGAAGGGCTGAGTAGCTGAAAACATGCTGGAGTTTCTCACAAACTTAACACTCTTATGAGGAGAGAGCTGGGCTCCTCCTTCCCCAGGGCAGACTTGGCTATCTCTCATCTGTATGCAGTCCGTGTGGAAATGAAGGAGGAGGAGGAGGAGGAGAAGGAGGAGGAGGGAGAGCTACTAACTGTGAGCTTCTCCTCAGGCAATTAGATTTCAAATAAAACACAGAGCCTCTCTCACTGGAAAAATGGGGAAAGCAGCCCCCAATTCACGAACACTGACATCGGGCCTGATCCTGACAATGACAACTCTGCTCACCCCAAATCACCCAGAGATGTCCCTGGTCAGCAGGAGGACAGGCTCTGTGAGGAGATGTTCTTGTTTAGCATGTCAGAAAGGGTCCTGGTGGTCTAAGATACACTGCCAGCAAGCCTGTGGCATGGCCTGTCCCCCCCTGCCAAAACAAACACACATAGAGTCAAAATGAGAAGGTGAGATATTTATGGGGGGGTGAGGCAGGGAGAGATGGAATCTGTCCTGGTGGATTTTTCATTTCCATGTGTCAGCATTTCCCTCTGTGCCTCCACTTTGATTCTGGTTTGAAAGAAAGATATCATTATCCATCCTTATGGAGATGGAGCAGCTGCAAGGACTCCGGTGCTCAGCTGGTGGGACTCCCTGGAGTCCAGGTGAACGCTGGGGCTGCAGACACTGGCCTCTCTCTAGCTGAAGCAGGGGGTGCTCGTTCTGTAATGGAGAAACTGAGGCCTGGGTCATGTAAAGAGGTACATTTTTTTTTTTCTTTTCTAGGTAGTAGATTTTTGTATGTTTGGAGATCCCAGCTGATCTGTTCACAGCCAACCAACAGTTATTGACAGCAGAGGCAGTTCTTGCTGGTCTACAGGCAGACAGGGAGGGAGAGGTTAAAAAGTCTATTCCAGGCAGCCATGGGGGTTGGTAGGACAGTCATTATTCTCTACCGTGCTGGCAAATATTCCCTGGCTACACTGAACTCCTTCCCTTGGCACAAAGAAGCAACATTACTCTTTCAGTGGTCCCTTATTTAAAATGTGTGCCTGCTCCCCTCTGTAGGGAAGCATTCTCTGCTACCAGAAAACGGCAGATGCCACACTGGCTTGAAAGAGCTACTGGGCATATTTTTAAACACTTATCCCTTTAATATTAATCTGTTATCTTGAAACTTCCATCTTATGTCTTCCCAGGCATGCATCTCCTTCTGAGATGACCAAGATGGTTGCTTCAACGAGATATCTCTAGAGTACCAAAGCAGGAAAGAATCTGAGAAAGAAAAAAAAAAAAAACTTTCCAGAGGCTACTTATGAAATATCTCCTTGGTTGGTGGCTCCATCCAGCAGCCACTGTGGGATGGCACAAAGCTGTGGGAGGGCGGGGGAGTCAAGGCTAATTCCTGACTATTTAAACTGGCGGATTATCTCAACCCCTGCTTCTCTTCCCTTTCCATCTGCCTCCTTGGGTCTGCTCATTATCACCAGCACCAGGGGGAAGGCAGAGGAAATGAAGGGAGATGAAATTCAAATGAATAGATTGTGCCACTTGTTAGCAGCTCAGCTCACAAGTATACAAGGGAGTGGGGGGAGGCTGCAGCTCTTCTGTGGGTTTCAAGGCTCCATGCTATTCTTGTCCCCATGCTGCCAGGCAATATCGAGTGGGATGTATGGAAATGATCTGTGGGATGAAAGAAGAAAGGGTGGGGAGCTCTCTCCAGCAGTAGCTTTTTTCAAAGAAAAAGGCAAAGGAATCATATGCTCAGCAGCTTGCCACCCGGAGTAGCCCAAATTTTACTAAGCAAACTCAGGTTTGGAAGCATACTATCCCATCTGAAGTAGAGAAGAGGAATGTGAGGCCATATTTAGAGCAATTATAATGCAAAGGACGCACTGATTGTCATAGCAGCGGAAAAAGAAAATGATGAGGAGGTCTCCTTAAAAGACAGTGCCAAGGACAGCCAAAGCAGAAGGAAGCAGGATCTGTTCTGAAACACCCAAGGATAATGGAAAGCAACAAAAAAATGCATTAAGACCGTCAAGTCCATTGTCAGCAACATGGATGAATGGCAGGGAGAGGATAGATCCCTGGGCTAGGCAGAATTGCCTTCTTCACTCTGAGTTTATGAGATAGGGAGGAGTTGGACTGTAGCTACCAGTTTCCTAATCTGCTCTGTTTGTGGCAGACACTATGAGGCACCACCCAGTGACCCCTGCATTGAAGGGCTTGACTTAGCTGCTGGAAGTGCTGGTAGCAGAGAGCTTTCAGGTTTCAGCCCCTTTGGGGATTGCCTGTGGGGAGTGCCACTTTGTTTTTAGAAATAGCCCTCATCCCATGACTGATCAGTGGGGGAAGAAAAAGGTCTGGCTATTGCAACCCAATTCGGGGCACATCTGGAGGGTCATTCTAGATCCTGAGCTGCCTGTGGGGTAGGCCAAGGCTCTTGCTGGGTCTCTCTCTCTCTAGTCTTTCCCTCCTATCCACAAACATTAAAACCAAGAGTACTCAATAAACCTTTTGCAGATCAAATCAGAGTATTCTGCCCTGGTGTCTCAACTTGCAATAGTTTGTGGTCACAACTTTTTTTGCTCACTCTGTTTGGGACATACAAGCTGTTATTTTTTTTTTTTTCTAAGATGAAGATTTACTTTTGCATGTGAGGTTGGTGCATACCTTAAGAAGAGAGGCTAAGTAATGCATCAGAGAAGAAATGCAAACCCAGGAGGTGGAGAACACAGGAGAGAAAAAGGTCACGCATGATCCAAATGGAAACTGAATAAAAATACTAGGTTTTAAATTAAATATTAAAAGAAGCAGTGTTGAAGTTATCATAAGGAGCCGATCACTAAGATGTAATGACTATATATTTCTAAAATATTTATGGCACCCAAATTAGGTCCACAAGTAGAAAAGAAGAAAACATCATGGCACTGGAAATGAGGAGTAAAGGAAATAGACAAGGAGTTTACTTGGGCAACATAGGGATATGATCTGGAAATATCCCATACCAGGACTGGGTCTATTAATGAGCAACTTTTGGCTAACCCTAAGAACATGGTGTTTTCTTTCTAGGGGAACTGTTGGTAATAAAAACATAGAGAATGTGTGTCATCAGATAAAAGGCACAGCAAGACTGGACTAAGATACTGACAGAGCATATCTGCACAGAGTCCATTACAGAATCACCAAATGGCATTAGAACAGATGCAGCATTTAGACCCCAGGTCTGAGAGGAATAAACTAGGAAAGTACTCAGTGAATGAAAATGCATGAAGCCAAGATCTTTTTGAATTACAGGGAATTTCCATCAATTGAAGTGACTTAGAGAATTAAGGAATAGCCATAAAATAGAACAGCACAAAGCTGGTGTTATATATATGTACATATATATCCATCACCATACTGACCTTGCCCTGGCTCTTTCAAAAAGGAGATAACACCACCTTACATTTGAATAGTGTTATAGGGTCTTAGGGTTTATCATGCATGTTTCCAGGGGTAGAGTTCTCATTACAGTGCTTCACAAAATTTTCAGCACCATTTGTTCTGGAAAACGGAGGACTGCCCTTCCCCACTGTTATGATTTGGATCTACAGTGTCTCCCAAAGGCTCATGTGCTCATGTCCCTGGTGCAGCAATATCCAGAGGTGGGGTTTTGTATAGTGACTGGACCATGAGAGCTCCGACCTCACCAATGGATGAATCCATAGCATTATGGCGAGGTGGAAATGGCGGAATTTGTGGCCTAGCCTGAGGGAGCAGGTGGTGTACCCTGGAAGGGTTTATCTCATCCCTGGTCTCTTCCTCTTTCTCTCTCTCCTTCCCGCCCTCTATGAAATGAACTGCTTTCCTCAGCCCTTCTGCCATGACATTCGCCTTCCTTCAGGGCCAAAGGACTAGAACCAGCTGACCATGGACTGACCATCTGAAACTGAGAGCCAAAATAATTTTTTCTCCTCTAAGTTGATTCTCCCCATATTTTGTACCAGTGACAAAAACCTAACACACCTACTCTCTTTGAAGTTAGGTGTGGCTTCATCATCACTTTGGTTAGCGAATTCTGAACAGAACTTAAGTGAGTTTTAAGCCTCCCTTTAGACTCCCCCCGTCCTCTCAGTTACTTCCTAGGTCAGTGAGTAACTAGGAAAAGCAGATTCCATCACTGACCCATGCTGCACACAGTACATGAATGAGATCTAAACTTTTGTCCTTTAAGACCTCTGAGATTTGGGGCTTATTTGTTATTACTGCACTATGAGCCCATCCTCACTGTTACAGCTTGAGAGTCTTCCACAGATTAAAGAAAAGAAGATTCAGAAAAATGTAAGGCCTTATCCATGGTACATCTGATTACTGTAAATGTTCTAATATGTGTGGGAAATAGAGTAACAGAGAGGCTCTCCTGGTGAACTTGGGGTTATGGATGCCATGTAAATAATGAGTTCATTGTTAACCTGTTAAATGTTTGCAGAAAGTCGGTGCTATGGTTTAAATATCTATAGCCTCCAAAACCTATGCTGAAATTCAATTGCCATTATAACAGGTTGTTATGATGTACCTGTGAGATGTGAGTAGGCCACAGGTCTTGGCCCTCATGGGTAAAATTAATGTCATTTAAAAGGAAGACTATGGTCCTCTTTTATCTCTTTGCCCTTCTGCTTTCCACCATCTGATGATGTATCTGGAAGACTATCACTAGAAACCAGCACCTTGATTTTGGATTTCTCAGGTCCCAGGATTATGAGCAATAAATTTCTGTTTGTTATAAATTGCCCAGATATTGATATAACAGCACAAAATGAAATACTAAGTCCATTTACTTACTACGATAGTTAATAAGTGGGCTAAAACAATGGACCAGAATTGTCAGACAAGAGATAGAAAAAAGTAAGCACCACAGATAGCAGATACCACTGTCAAGGTCAGATCTGATTTTCAGACTAACCTGCCTAATTCTTAATGCTTCTTCATCCTTTAAATGCCACATAGATCAAGACTGACCTGATTTCATGGGAACCAGTGGGACTGACTGGTTCCATATGATCTGCTTTCACCCTTGGATCAATAGACACCATCACAAAATGCAAAATCTTTATAGAGAGGGCTAGACTGTTCTAAGCTTTGTTTTTCAAAAGAGGAAAATGGGGAGCTTTCAAGAAATTGTTTAGATGAAAAAATGTTCATCTAAATTGTTATTTAGATGATAACTTGAGTCAATCATCTAAATTGGCTGATTCACTAGCAGAAATGGGACAAATCCACAGTAGACGACTCTGACAAAAGGATCCCATGAAAATTTTAACAAGCCCTATGGTCTCAGGATCAGACTCTATCAGACATCAAGATGCTCAGGAGCAAAGCTCATAGATCTGGCACCAAGATTTGTCTAGCAAAGTGCTATAAAGTGAGAGCACAGGTGTACTCCTGAGAAGTTCTGCAGATATCACAGTAGAAGTGGGCAGCCCAGTTCTGCATAAACAAGCAAGGCTGGGAGAAATGGAAATCTGGAGGTCCACTGCCAGCCAGGATGGAGAAGTGAAGCAGTCCTGCTTTGAGTAAGTACCATTTTAGGAATGGAGTCCAGAATTGGTTTCACTGTTCTAATAGGTTGTACCCTGAGTCTGCCCAGCCATGATGCTTCCATTTCTGTACTGCACCAGGACTTTGAAAATAGCTTTCATTTCTGATGCACTCACTATCCCTTACAGATGAACCTCTGATCCCCTTTTTCATTTCCATAGACCTTTCTGGGGCTTCTGCTTGACTTAAACTGATGTGCCCCCAGGGACTATCCTGTTCCAGCTGCACGTCAAATCTCGCTTTGGCAACATCTGGAGATCCCAGTTCCTGCTGCCACAGTGTTCCCTACAGATCAGACAAAAGTGGTGTTAAAATGCCATCCTGTAGAGAGCCAGTGTTTACCATGTTTACTATGTCTCCCATATAACCTCTGATCTCCCTTTCCCTGGTCCTGCCCTTTCTGAACCTCTACTGTTAAACGGTGTCCTGGAAGTCCCAGCATGTACTGCCACTAAACATGGCTAGAATACAACGGACCTCAGAGTTGAGCTGCCTGGGTGGAACTGGTATAAAAATGGAGACGGGATTGTTTTTGTCTGTTATTCTCACACGCTGCAGAATGCCCAAGTAGAGAAACACAGTGTAAATTAGGAAATCTCAGATCTTGCATTGTTTTGAGCAAACACAAGGGAAGAGTGAAACAGGAACTAGAAAGCTAATTGGAGCAGAGGGAAGAAAAACAGCAATCTTCTGACACTTAATGTGCTGGGGCTGAACTTCCACATACACAGTGGGAAGGGGTAGAGGAATCCTGCTGGGGCCATGCCACCCACCATGTGAGGACCTTGAAGCTGTGGGGAGGTCTGGTGGGCTTCAAAGTGAACACTAGCCACCTCCAAAGGAAGCTTGTGGTTTTGGGCTAGGGACTATCATCCTTGTGGCACTTGGCCAGGAAAGATATTATACGGTCTCAATGACAGGACTTCCTGGAAGGAAAAGAAAGAGCTTTTCCCCCCAGGAACAAAAGCAAAAGGGAAGGTGGTTTCTCAGTAAACCAGGCCACTTGACAAAAAGCAACCAAAGAAGTTTTCTGGTGCAGGTGACAACATGTGTGTGCCCCCGGGAGTGGGGGTGGTGGAGGGGAGAGGAAGCAAAGGGGAAAGAGGGTAAATTGAGAGTTTGCTGAGGAGACAGAGGCAATAATGACATGCAAGCCACATGTGGAGAAGCTCTCGGTCCTGGGTTCTGTGTAAGGAGAGCAAAAGGAAGATGAAATGCCCGAGTTGCACTAGAGGAGGGGCTGGCTTCAAAGCTCCTGCCAAGTCCTGTCTGAGAAGGGATTAGGGGTTAACTGTTTAACTTGGCTACAGTGTAAAATGGATCTAGTTAACTACCAAATCTGGTAAACACATTGCATATCCTGACTTATTAAATGAATTATTTTGTTTAAACATTCAATTCAAGAGCCTTTACTTATTTCAGAAATGCTTGTGTTTATATCCAAGGCCCATCAACAGCTGGTGGCTCCTCTCACACAGTGATGGACTTTAATGATGATGTAGTGATGAGAACAACGATTGTGATGGGAGTGGCTGACACTTACTTAGCCCTTACTTTGGACACGGTGCTGTCAACACAGTTCATCCTCCATTGTACTTTCAGAGCTACCCTGGAAACTATCAACCGTTGACATCCCCTTTCACAGATGAGAAAATCAAGGTTCAGAGAAGCTTACTTAAATTAGTTGAAAACCTGGATTTTGATCTAGATTTGCCAACACCAGAGACTGAGCTCTTAAGTATTATGGACAAATGTTTCCTGCTGAGAAGAAATTGAGGGGTTTATGTCTATTCCTTTCCATCATACTGCAAGGAAGAGGGATTTCGTATGTACTAATATGTTTAATAAGTAAATTTAATTTAACCTTAGTTTTCTAATATAATTTCTCTGTTACAACTACAAGTTTTCCCCCACATAATCTATACCCACAATTATGTTTGTTAATATAGTTTAGTGTGATTCAAAGAGACTGACATGATGTTAACTATGTTTAAACGTGAAAGAACAATAAAAACGTACAAGAAAATGTCAACAAAAGCAGAAAATGTAATATGTAATACTCCTCTTAGCAAATAGCAATGACATTCATTCATTAATAAGACATTTATTTGGAACCTACTATATGCCAGGTACTGAATAAGGAGTGATGGATGCAGAAATAAATGCAACAGAGAGCCCCTGTCTTCATAACAGAGACTAGACATCAGATAGGAAGGTGGCCCCCACCTGCTCATGTGACAGAGAATTCCTGTTTCTAAATATTAGCAACAATAAATAAGTGAATGAATAAATAAATAAATAAATATTAGTGACAATAAAAGAGAAAGAAGGCTTGAGGCTCACTGACCAGCAGTCTTAGTTCTGCAGTATGATGATGGGCAGATGATCCAACTGCTCTAGGCTTCTGTGAACTCATCTATGGAATGAAAGCAAGACTGTGAGCTCTTTCCTGTGTCTTCTTTAGTCTTCACCTGCTATTTATAAGTCAAACACAGAGAGAAGCTACTTTCTTGTTCTGTGAAAAGATGGCACAGGATACCTAATGCTATCTGACACAGTTCTTAATTTATACTGGGAAAGACTTCCCACCATTACATCCCAGTGGCTACTCTGCAACTTTGAGCTGTTTAAGAAATTTGCCAACCCTGCTACTAGCACTGGTGATAATACATCGCCAGACTGTCAAAGGGATTGTCTTTTTTCCACTCTTGGTAGAAACAGAGTGAAAAGGATAATAAATAACTCTTTATGAATTGACATCAAAATCCATCAAGGAGCTATCCGAATAAAAAAGCTCTTAGGTCATTTGTCTCTTTAGTAAAGATGACTCGGGAACTGAGACTATGTAACTTTAAGAGGACGTTGGAGGAACCAGGACAAGTGTTTTCTTTTCCTTTTGGAATGTAAAATAAAACCTGGAAAAACCAGGCTTTTGTTTTTTCAAATGAATGCAGTCAAAAAATGCAAATCCCAGAATTCCAAGTAGTCTGGGTTTTGCTGTTTTATAGCTTCTGTGACCTTCAGTAACTGTTAAAATCCCAACAGCGTGAAATGCATGCTTAGGAGAGCTAACTGGGGTGAATCCTTCTTAGCTGCCCTGGGGACAGGTGATTCATGCTGCACTCTCCCCTAGCCAGGCTTTCCTTTCATTGACTCACCTGAGACCCAAAGATGAGGGGAGGAGGTGAGGGGTGAGGGGCTGGGAAGTGCTCTGTGCATGGGGTGGGCTGTGTAGCTCCTCTCCTCCCCTGGCCTGTGGACCAGCAGCATCAACTTCGCTTCAGTGACTCTTAGAAGTGCAGAATCTCAGGCTCCAGCCCAGCCCTACTGCACTGATTCACATCTTCCTTTGCAGATTGAAGTAAAAATGCAAATAAGCTCTACAGAGGATGGGGTGGTGGCTGATGGACAAACTGAAGCTTAGAGATTCCACAGTCTCCTTCATATTTGCTTTCCCCACCTCAATCCCTTGCTCCTTCATTCATTTGCTCAAGTGACAGATATTTTCTTCTGAGCCTTCTGTGTGCTAGGTACTATTCCCCACATAGCAGTGATTATGACAGTGTGGTTCCCTGCCCTCATAAAGCTCTATATTCTGGTGGAAGAGGGAAGGGGAGACAGGATACAAACATATAAATAAATAAATAAACATCAGAACACAAGAACTGCAAAGTAGAATAGTGGAGAAGATGGAACATGTGGTGGTGTGAGAATGGTGGTATTTCAGATAAAAGGGTTACTAGGAGCATCTCTGAAGTGGTAACGTGAGCAGAGAAGTGAGAAAAGTGAGCACACATAGTTTATGAAGACAGTGAGGGGAACAGAAGGAACAGCATGTGCCAAGACCCTGAGGACCCTCCACTTTTTTGAAGAAGAGAGGAATGTCCATTGTGACCGAAGCACAGTGGGCAGGAACACCGTGGGAAAGACAGGTTTGGAGAGAGATCAGCAGTGGTTAGGTCACAGAGATCCTCCAAGACCATGAGAGAGGGTTGAGATTTTATTCTAAACATGATGAGAAACGACTGGGTTTTGGTCAAAGAAGTGAAATAAAATTGATATACAAGCTGAAAAGACCACTCCAGTTGCCATCACTTTACCTACAGAAGCTCCTACAGTGACAGAATGTTCTACCTTGAGGATTTTGTACCTCCCCGTTCAAACATTTGGATAACTGAATAAATAACCGAGTGAACGAGTGAATGAATGGTTCTAGTTACCCAGGTGACAGCTACCCAATGCCAATAAAACCATGCTACATCCATTGAGCCAGTTTGTCATCAAATGTGTTTGGATTTGTTTCAGTAATAGTAGGCTTGTTGTCAAACGGAGTCCACCCAAATATTATAGGAAGACCTGATCTTCTTAGAGTAATTCCAATTTTCACTTTCTTTTTTTTTTTCCCCAATAAGAAACAACAGGAAAGGAACATATTTTTCTCATGGGGAAAAAACTCATAACTCTTCCTCACAGAGAGCCTTTATTTCCTCCTTCCTCTCAAAGGCTTTGTAATAACCTTCAACAGAATATGAATTGGGTATTGGATATCCTCCTAACTCATTTTTATGTCTGGTCCTGTGCATCTACGATTTTATGTCCCCCAACTGTGGTACTTTTCTAATCCCTCTTCCAGGGAAAGCTTCGAATGCCAGGATCATGTTTCTCATATGACTTCAGTAGTCCCTGGCTCTGGGTGTGGACACTCCCCAGGGTGCAAAATCTGATTCCTCTGGCATGGACTCGGACCAAGAACTTTACTACCTCTGCCAGATGTTTACAAGCTTCACCAAGAAGGCTCTTAGATTTTTATACATACCTAAAATGACTTAAAAATCCCAATGCGGCTACTTGCCATATTGGCAGCTCAACTTTGGCTATTAATGTGTTACATGCACACAATATGCTTCTTTGGAATTTTGACATTATCATCCCCATATGACCTAAATATCCTTCAAGTGTCTATTGCATTGGCACCAGGGTGTTTCCAGTATCCCCCAACAACTGGCCCACTGGCCACTCTACTTTGACTCATATAGCCCACGTCTTCCTCACATATACCCTGCCACCCTTCCAGACTGGGCCAGGACTAGGCTGGAAGAGCTTGTCCCTGGCAGCTGGGTTAGCTCCATGGAAGGCAAATGCCTGCTTCACAAAAATGCCTCTTGTCCAGCCTTGTGACCACTGCCAATTGCTGGCTGGACCTCCCTCAGATTCCCACTTATGGGGAAGTTTATGGCAAGAGCACTCTGCATCACATAGCACCAGTGTATTCAATGTTAACCCTCATTTCTTCTCCCTGGAGGAAAACATGGCTTCCTTGATGATTAGTGTATTTTTTAACATAAATATACGACTTGCACAGTACTTCAAACATATTATTATTATTATTATTTTGATTACTCAATGTCCTGGTGACGAAGGAGGAACGTTATTTCCATTTTGCAGATGAGGACATTGATGACTTGCCTTTACATCTAGTGAATGATGAAGCCAGAATGAGAACGCATGCTTTCTCTAGGCTGATATCTACCCTGAGGCTAGCGCTGTTCCAGTTTGACAGTGACACATCACCTGACTCCTGCTTTACATTGTGATTTTGAAGCACGAATACCTCCATCTTTTACATCCACCCACGGTGTATCTGCAATGAGGCTTGGACTTCCATTTTCCAAACCATGCTGGACAGACACGCAAAGTTTAGAGATGAAATAAACCAAGGGCTGATCTAGGACTGCCACCTTATATTTGCTAACTATTTCCATTATCTCATAAGAGCAGTGACATGTTTCACCACCAATAATAGGAAAGGACACATCTTAAAATAGCCACTAGTTTTCCCTCAAGAAACAAACATTAAAACATTTTATATCATCTTCTCTTAGAAATATAAAATCCAAAAATTCGTTCTATTAACTATGATTTTTATGTGATTATTTGGTACAAGAGTGTTATCTTGTCATCTGTGTGTATATCTATGTTGCATATATTCAACTACATACACACACATATATTCAACAATGCAAGAAAAAACAAATATTCCAATTAATTTTTTTTTTAACAATACCATTGTCAAACATCCAGTTTCACACACTGTTTGGCAAAAATGGAAACAACACTTGCTGGGGCTTCTTCACACAGCTTGGAATATTCTGAGCAAACTGAAAGAAGTTGAGAATTAATTGTTTCCATGCCACCAGCCTCTTTTCCCACCCTCTCTTTCTCTGGAGCGTCAGGAAGACAGTGGGTAGTTGGCAGATTGAGTGTCTGCCTGAAGGTAGCAAGTGCTGCAGGAAGGGGGATGTGGCTCTTAGAGCTACTGCTAAGACCCAAGACTGATGGCATGGGACTGACTCACCCTTCTAGTTGGAAGTTATCGGATCAAGGTATCTCAGACACTGACTGTCATGAAGACCTGATTTTAAGAAATCACTGGCTCTGTGTACATGGTATCCATTGTATTTTAGGAAAGTCACAAAATTTTCTACAACTGACACCTGCTTATCTGTACAGGTATCTATTTACTTGCTGTAGAAATCAGGTGGTAAGAACCACCCAGGGAAGACAATGCTAAGGTACAATAGAAAACAAAGGCCAAAGACTAGGAAATCTTGGGAGAAGGATTCTTTGTCCTTTCTGCTTGTGCTATCTACCTCCTGCTGTTTCCAACCATTTCAAGTCAAGTCACAGAACATCAGCAAAATAGTCTAATGTAAAAAAAACCACTTTGAATTCATTTTTTTACTCATGTGTAGAACCTGTTATTTGAGAAATATTCAGGAGAGACATCACCTTGACACCCAGGTGTTTGGCTGGGTGACTCTTCACTGAGAAAGAAAAGATGGTAGAAGGAGGTTGTGGGTTGGAACAGGTAAGGAAAGGGCAAGGCCAAATTCATTTTAGATATGCTCAGATTTAGTTACTTGTGGAATTTCCAGGTTGTGATGTTTAGAAGGAATTTACAAATCCATTCGGTCATCTAAAAACATTTATTATTTTATATTTACTGAATGTCAAGCCCTCTGCTAGGTGCTAAGACTAAAAAAGTTACATGGGCCCTGCTTCCAGGAAGAACTTAAGATTTTTAACAGTAACAATTTGAAGAAACTAATAGAATGTTTTTATTCTTTGAGAAAAGTTGTTTTGAAATATATAATCCATTTGAAAATTTTAAAGAACATCTTTCATTTTTATAAGAAAACAAGATTAGAAGCCAAGTACTAAGTCATTTGCATAATGCCAATATTTTGCTTTATTTTGATCTGGCTAAATTAGCAAAGCTAACGTTTTATTTTAGTTCATTTAATTTCATTTTAATGCTTTTCACACGCCTAAGTACATGTTTTGCTTTTGTCCTATGACAGCATGACCAAAAATATTTGTGGAATATTATAATTAACCTGTTGAATTGGAGATTGCATGACCTCCCACAGACTTCACAAGGCTCTTCTCCACGAATTAGCTCTGGAAGGTGATGCAAGTCATCTCCGCTTGTCTGATTGTGCTACATGATTAATCCAAAACTAACCTCACACCCCTCTCCTGTAAAATGCAGAGAATGCTTGGTTTAAATGACTTCTGTCAGATCATGGGATTGACTTAGTTCCAATCTCACATTTGTCTCCATGGTATTTATTTATTATTTGTTATTTTCATTCTACACTAGGTCAGGGGATGAGATTGGGCCTCCCGGAGCCTGCTTAGCTTTCTAGTGTAGTATGCATCTCAGGGACCAACTTCAGGAACAATAAACTCAAGAGTAAAGTGGAAAGGGTGAGTATCTCTCACCAATTCCTGTGGCTACCCTGATAAGTGCTCCTAGAGCTGACTGATTTCATTCAGACCTCTGAATGGAGGGGTGGAGGCCATTTGAGGTAGCAGCTGGACCTCCTAGGGATCTCATAGGAGAATGAAGGGTAGCCAAGGAGACCTGTACCAGGAAGCAAGACTGAGGGCGCCAATTTCTACTCCATCCTATGCCAGGGGACTGAACCACTGGAATATTCTCTTCAATTTTACAGATTGAGAATGGGTGTGAAACAGGCAAGCCCTCAATGTAGATATTTGTGTCTACCCTATCTGATTGTAATGTCCTACTTGAAGTCTGTTCCTTAACCTCTCCCAAGCAGCAGAGAAAACCTATTAGAAATAAGTTCTCATTGCTCTATGACTCACCTCTGATGCCATTTTTTTCTTCCTATCTACACATCTCCCATATTTTGCTTCTTCAGTCACTGGGTTTTCATCTCACATAAACTATCTCTTTTAAAGGCACAGCACTATGATCAGTGGAGCTTGAACTGAAAAACTTAGGATATGAAAAATAAAGTCTGCATAAGCTCAGTTTGGATATTACATGCTCTCTTTCTAAAAGAACATGATTCGTAGGAAAAAATAAAAGCAATCTATGGACACTTTGATTTTTCTTGATTTGACAGTTGTGCAAAAAAAAAAAGTGATTGCTTTCTACTGCTGCAGACTTTTGCTTGGATTACTCAAGAGAATCACTAAGATTCATTTCATATGGCCATACTGGCATTTGCCAAGGCTATCATTTGAATCCCTAGATGCTACCAAATGGACTAGGGAACAATGGTTAAACTAGCTGGCCACCAGCCTCCTCATCTCATGTGAGGCCTTGCTGATCTCAAAGGGTCATTTTGTACAGCCACTCTAGCAGAGTGCTAAAAATATTGCTACTCTCCAAAATGTGGTCCCCACAAAAAAGCATGCTACAGAAATATTTCAGAATAAAGATGTTCCAGAAAGATGTGAATACAGTCTATTAGAAATGTCTTCAAGGGGAAAAGAAACAATAGTGAATTTAAAAATCTTGAGCAGTTACTTAGCTATTCCAATTTAGCAGTAGATTTGGGCCTTAGGTTAAAGTTGTTGATGAACAATAGATAATAAATTTGGGAATTTAAGTTTAATAATAGAAATGGTAGTATCCTTAGCCTGAATAAGAGCAGAAACTGAGTATGAACTTCTGGGAGGTGTAGTATGCACCTAATAATCTTTCTCAAAAGGCAGGTGGTTTTCCGAGTGTTATCACCCATGTGAAAAGTCTACTTTTCTTGATTCACTAAAATTAACTTGAAATTATTGGAGGAAATGTCCATATCTTGTATCATAACCAGCTCTTATTAAATAATTAAGAACTAAACTAGCAACTCAGATGAAAATAATAACAAATCAGGCTGGAAACAGTGGGTGGCTTGTTGCAAGCTATTTATCTCCACTTCTCCTACCCCCACCCCCAAATCTATGAGTTCTAGAATATCATATAATTAAATGCTGGATATCTCTTCTTGATGTCTTCTGTTTTGCCTTTTGAAAAATCAAAATTATCTTTTAAATGCATTTCATCTTCCCCCCTAAAAAGGACTCAATTTTAATCTTAAGAATTACACTTAAAAGACTAATATTGCCTGAGGATATACACCCACCCATATACAAACATGTATGTATATACAAAGTCAATATTTATAATATGTAAAATGTATACATAGACATACTTATATGTACATATTTGATATTTATATATTCAATATTTTTCCTTTTAATTGAAACATGAAGAATGACTGAATTGCTTAACCCAAAGCAGGTGTTTTGGAGGATGAATGCCTACTACTGTTTCAAGTCTGATTCAACTGGCTGAGGCCTGAGCTGGGGGTGAAAAGGAGGTGCACAGAATACCATGGTGTTTGAAATGTGGAAATGTGTTTAAAATGAGCTTAGCAATGAGTCCTTGTTACTTTGTATGTTTTCAATTTTCTATCAGCTTCATAGATCCTGTGTTTAAAATCTGTAACATTTTAATTCTTGTCCTTTCTGGGAGTTTTCTATCAGGGAAGGCCATCAACATCAAATCTGCAAACATAAAAGGAAGTACTCTAGCAGAGAAATCTGAAGGCCTTGAGTGTTGGTCTGGTTAAAATAATTAGCCTTATATTCTGAGCATGTTTCATGTTCTGAGCTTCAATATCATCTGCAAAATGAAGCTAGTCTTGATCACTCTCTATATAAGATTATTTTTGTAAGATACCTAAGAAGGTGATGGTGCCCATGTCTGAGCACAGTGCTGAGCACAGTGTCATGCGTGGTATAACATGCAGTGAACTTACTTTGAATGAAAGAACTAAAACATCAAAATTCTTCTTGATTTCTTCATATGTAATAATAAAGCCCTTAATGGTTCTCGGATTTTTACTAGGTGCCCAATACTCCATGAAATTTCTATGTAGAGTATTGCTTTTCATTCTCCTGACCTACTAGTGGCATGATTATGATTATCTTTACATTGTGCTTGAGGCAGTTGAGACACGTGGAAGTCAAGTAACTTGCTCAAGGTCACACAGTTCTTAGAACTGGAGATTCCTATCTGGACTCACCATTGTTCTCTATAATGAAGGAAGAAATGACTTTTGCCTTCGGCTTGTTAATAAAACCTTTGATACAGTAATAATTCTTGACAGTTTTTTATAGCACATGAAGTCTTTCATGGGATTCCCAAACAACCTGGGCAGATAATTTGCTTCACTTTATAGATTTTTTAAAACCCAAGGCTCAAAGAAGAAGAAGAAGAAGAAATAATTTTCCCAGGGATGCAAGTGGCAGAATGGATATGATCTCGAGTCCAAAATCATTCTGCAATGAAGGTTGTACTGTAACCCAGCAAACAGCAGGGGAGGAGGAAGGGGTCAGCACTGAAAACCAAACCTCTCAGTCATTCTGGGAAATACACCATTAAGTGTGCCCCTGTTCTAGGAGACTGCTTCTCTTTGTAACTGAGCATCCACCAGGAGATGTACCTTTCCTGAATCACCCTCTCATCTTTTTCTGTGATGAAAAAAAGCAGATTCATTAGCAGCACATGCAGGATAAAAACAAACGGAACAAAGGAGAGAAATGATCAGAATGCGGAGCTTTAACTGATAGTAAACTCAATCAGGACCAGAAAGCATTAGGAGCATCAATTCAAATTACTTAAGAAGAAAAAAGCAAACCAGGACTGAGAGGAGGAAGCACATTTAGTCAGCTCAAGCAAATGTGATTAAAATTGGAAACTGATGAAATGAATGAGGAGGCTTTGATCTTTCACCTGGGGGGCAGTTCCCCCAGCCCCAAGGAAGCAAACCAAAATCAAAACAAACCAAATCAAAATAATCTAAAAGGAAATAATCAGCATGGAAGGGTTATCTGTTAGCACATCCCACTGACGGAAAAATCCAAGAAATCCCTTTCACTAGCAACTGAATGACTGTGAGAAGATTCAGCTTTGGAGAGAGAAAGTAATGAAGTGTGAAATAGTTTTATTTTTTATAATGGCAAATAGGAAATCTGTTTTATTTTCCAAGTTATTGGTTGACTCTCTTCATAAGGACAGATTATATATATAAATAATATAATATTATTATATTTATATATATTATATATTTCTTATATATATTCTTACACACACACACACACACACTAAGAGAGTAAATCTTAAACAATAAGAATCAAGCAATTAGTGAATATGGATTCAGCTACCTGACTCTTTGGGTCCTCGAGTGAAAAGGTAATCATCATCAGCAACTTATTTTACAGACACTCATACATTTTGAGAATGCTTTTTGCTTGAGGAATTGAAAATGTCATTTCTTGGGCTGGGATTGTAGCTCAAGCAGTAGCGCGCTTGCCTGGCATGCGTGCAGCCCGGGTTCTATCCTCAGCACCACATACAAACAAAGATGTTGTGTCCGCCGAAAACTAAAAAATAAATATTTAAAAACTCTCTCTCTCTCTCTCTCTCTCTCTCTCTCTCTCTCTCTCTCTAAAAAAAAAAGAAAATGTCATTTCTTGGATATAGGGAAGGCAGTTCAGGTTTGTTGATTCAACAAGAAGAAGGACCACCCAACAGTGTCAGCAGTTTGCTTCTCTTTAAGAAAAAAAGCTAAAAAGAAAACTCTAAGGGCACTCAAGTGTGATGTGGAAACAGCAGTGACTCCACAAGTCATGCTCTCATCCTATGTTTCTTTCGCCATCACACACACAGGACCCTTTGGAACATCAGCACATTTGCTCTTAACATAAAATAGTTGAACTTATGCAAAGTTCATTGACTGAAGAAAAAAAATGGCAGCAAGTGACTCCAAATTCAGTAGGATTTTTGAATGAATTGGCATTCATTGATCCCAAGGAACAGCATCTTTGCACACTTACCCAATGGTTGAACATGGGTGTGATATTAGTTTGTTCAGTCTGTAGATGTGTGATATGCACGTGGATTTGAGGACATCTGTAATTAATCCATGGCTCCCCAGGGTTCTTTAGCTGTCAGATGGAAAACATGGAAACTTTTCTACTAAAGACTACATGGTATAAAATAGACTTTTGGAAGTCCTTTCAGACATTATCCTGCAAAACTTTGCAATCTGTATGCACTGAAAAGGAGTCAGAGGGTCATACATTAAAATGGTAACTGTACATAGCTGCCTATAATAGAGTGATTTATTCACTTTTCTGTGTTTTCCAAATGTTCAACCACATTATTTACTCATTTTGTTGTAAAGACAAACAACAACAAACAAAAGGATTCGAGGCCATTACGTTAGGAAGACAACAGCAGTCCTCTGTAAACTTAAAATATCCCTAATAGCAGATTCCACTTTTCTTGGGGCCCCATTCCTACAGAATGACATAGGAAATTATAGAACCTAAATGTGCATTCTAGTACCATGGGACTCCATTAAAGCAAAGTTTCTGGTAAATGACATTAAAGTAAATGCCTCTTTATAACCCTCCTTGAAGTCTTTCCGTGGATCCCTTAGTGAGCTATAGGGCAATTTCATGGCCTCAAAAGATTCCTGACCCTAGAGGGTTACTAACCTCTCTAGCCTCATGCCCAACCACTTGCTTTAGCAAACTCTTCTGGCTCTGTTGTAGTCTTCACCGCCACTGAGTTTTCAACCTCTCAGAAGAGTCTAGTCATTTCTCAGAGCCCACACTGTGGAACAAATGCTTTCCAATTCTCTTATTTATGCTGGGGGAAAACAAAACAAAACAAAAACTTAATACTCTCTGTAACCCCAACATAGATTTCTAAAGAGAGGATGTCCATTTATTTATTTTCAGTATTTAACTGCAACTCAGATATGTCCTCCATTGTCTAATTATTATAAAAATATATGTCTAAAACATTATTTGTGAAAAAATTAAGGTTAGGTCCAAAACAATGCTAAGTCAAATAAACATATATAATGCTGCAATGAAATTTTATTTATTTATTTAGTTGCTTTTT